>NC_138769.1:47686970-47766970 GCF_965119305.1 Pelophylax lessonae | reverse complement strand
CGCCTTGATCACAAATATCAATTAAAGAAAACAGAGAACGCTAGCAACTAACAAATTACTAAACAAAATTCAGAACCTCAAAGCCCAAACCAAAATTTCTGCTAACCCTGCCAACACGGCAGCTTTGTTGCAATCTAGACAGGAACTTCGTCTTCTCTTAAAAGCAGATCAGGAAAAAGTATTGAAAACTAGAAGGCTAGGTTGACTCAAAGCAACAAAGCTAGAAAAATTATTAGTGAGAGAAAACAAAAACAACAAATAAAAACCAACCTGTCTTCTATACAAAATCCACTAGATTGCAGCATTGTATACTATCATTCTCTCTATACCCTCTATGAAGATCTGGAAACCCTGCAACCTTGTGAGGCGTCTATTTCCTCTTATTTATCATCTATTCCACTCCCCCCAGTAGACCCAGGGGTTCTTAAATCTTTAAATGCCCCTATCTCTGTTGAAGAAACCAAAAAAGGAATCAAAAATCTTGCAAATAATAAGTCACCCGGTGCAGACAGATTCTCGGCAGAATAATACAAAAAACTTTTTGTGATACTATAGCTCCCCATTGAACTTCTGTTTTCAATAAAGCGGTGTCCTCTGGATCCTTCCCACAAGAAATGCTGGAAGCAATTGTAATCACTTTGCTTAAACCAGGTAAAGATCCTACTTATCCTAAGAAATTTAGAACCATATCACTTTAAAATACAGATCTGAACATCTATGCCAAAAGTTTGGCTAATAGTCTAGCTAAACTTACCCTATCCCTTATCAAATCAGACCAAGTGAAGGTTTATGATGGGACGCCAAGCCCCCAATGGTACTCGACATATGTTTAACCTATTACAACTACTGGAAATTAGCAGTCAACCCTCAGTTTTCTTAACACTAGATGCCCGAAAAGGCTTTTCATAGGGTTCACTGGGGTTTTCTAAGCTCAGTCCTTAATAAATTTGGCTTCACAAGTTTAGTTCATTCAGCCATTATGGCTCACCATGCCTTCAGCATGCATGTACACTTTTAATGTTTCATCAGACTCATTCCAAATAACCAATGGTACACGACAGGGATGCCCTCTCTCGCCTATTATTTTCACTTTAATTATGGAACCCCTGGCAATTAGAGTGAACCCATTGATATCTGGTATAGAGATCAATAAAGAATCCCATAAAATTGGACTTTTTGCAGATGTTATCTTACCCAGACAAATCCCCTGACGTATCTGAAAAAAAAAAAGTACAAAAAGAACTACAAACATTTTGCATGGTATCCTATTACAAAGTTAGTATAACTAAATCAGTTATCCCCATCTGTATAGATACTAAATCAATATTAAAATCCCAATTCAACTATACTTGGGGGAAAAAAAAAAAACTCACTGAAATACCTGGGGATATACCTTTCATACCCCTCAAACAAATGCTATGATTTCATTTTTGTCCCCCTTTTAGAATTTGTCAAAAAAAAACCCTAAATTCTATAATGTCCTATGAACTATTCTGGTTAGGTAGAATTGCAGCCTTCAAATTGCTTGTTTTGTCTAAAATGTTATTTCCAATAGTTTTACTGTAGTTTTAAAAGCAGTATACAGAAGTATTTACTTAAACAATCATCATCAGAAAATTTGCAATATCAAGATGCAATTCCAATAAAATCAGCATCTAGGTTTTAAAGAAAAACCCATAAGCAATGTCATATGGCAATATGTATCAAATAACATTATAATAAATTGATGATCTTCAATAGTAACCATATATCGGAACTGTAAAAAGAATGTCAACTGAGACCAATCTCCGTGGCCCTCATCAGACGTTTTGCCTAAAATTGTATATCTTTTCCAGACTATCCCTATCCTTCTACCCTCTAAATTTTTTCAGGAATGTGAAACTCTAATTAGGAAATATATATGGAAAAGAAGTAGAGCTAGAATTTCATACAATTCCCTAATTAAATTAAGCTATGGGAGGAGAAAACCTACTGGTACCTAAACAGTATCACCTAGATGCCATCCTTGACAAATTAAGATCTTGGTTTATTCCCAATACTGACAAACTATAGGTTACTTTGAAGAAATTTATACTCAACAAAGGAGACCTCCCATCCCTATTGATAGCCAAATCAACAGGACTACAACTTTCATTCCCCACATACTCATATATACAAGTGTCACTAGAGGCCTGGCAATCTCTCTTGAATATTCGTCCTTACATATCGTCACCCTGCAACCTTTCCTTGCCTCTTTTGTCTTACGGATATCTCATCCCTTCCATAAATGGGTCTTAGTGGACCAATTTGGGTTACCGTGATATCTCTGAAGTTCCTGAGCATTTGTGGAAAGGTACGTTTGCTCATTTACCAATTCACCACTTTATTTCTAAACTTCCTTCTAATTATGTAACAACTGATTCATCAGTGTGGAACTATGTGAACACTAAACAGACATTAAAGGGTGGAATCTCTTGGTTCTAGAACTCCCTCCAATATCCAAAATCGGCTCAGAAACCAACTTTTCTCCTTAAATGGGAAAAAGAACTTGGGACTATGTTCCCCTTAGAAATTACCCATGCCTTTACCACTTCTCAATGCACGGATCATTGGGACAATTTCCTTAAATTATTACACAGAGGATACTTCACGCCTTATAAATTGTCTAAAATTTACTCCGACCATTTACCTCTATGTAGGCGTTATTGTGGAGATATTGGAAATTTGTCCCATATCCTGTGGTCCTGTCCCAATTTACATAGCTTCTGGAACGCTATTTTTGTAATGATCTCACAACTTACGGGTATCCTAACAAAACCCTCCCCTGACTTAGCATTACTTAATATATATATATATTTTTTTTTACAGAGAAAGCATTACTTAATCTTTACATCTCCAACTTCCTATCACAATACCATACTATAGTTTCACACATATTAATAGCATCATGTTTAGTTATAACAAAAAAGAGTGAATCTACAATGCTTAAATGAAAAAGCAATAGCCAATAATAATTCCCTATCCTCCTTCGCTTAGAAACGGTCAACAGATTCATACTTACCTGAACAACGTTGTACCCTAATGATGCCTTCCCTTTTATTCCCTTTTCCTTTTACTGATGCCTGTTCAATAAAATGTACTAACCGGTGGGGTAAGAGTATTAGTTCAGTTATAAATCGGATGGTGGTCCTATGTTAAAACTGATTAAGGATAATTTAAAGCCCTAGCAAATGGTTACATTCACATCACAGGTCACAGGTGAAGCACGATGGCATGCATACAAAGAACTTCTTTTCTTATTCTTTTTCTTTTCTCTTCCTTGCTAAGGCCCCGTTCACATTGCCGCGATCCAACTTCCCCAGGCGACCTCGGAGCGGCCGCCACAGACTTCATAACATTTAAGTCTATGGCGGTCGCCTCCGGGTCGCCCCAAAGAAGCTCCGGACCCTTTTTCTAAGTCGGAGCGACTTGTGTCGCTCCTATTAGAACGGGTCCGCAGCTTCCCTATGGAAGGCGACCTACGGCGACCTGTGAGGCGACCAGGTCGCCTCACAGGTCGCCTTAGTGTGAACGGGGACTCAACGTTAAACTTAAATGTTACGTTTTTTCTTTTTATCATTTGTTGTTTACTGGCTTTTAATAACACTGTACCATGCCAAAGCCTTATGAAACTTACACCTCAGTGGTTTTGTATACCTTTGTCAAATATGTAACCGATATGGTCTTCTTGCTACTCTGTAAAACGCTTAATAAAAATCATTGAAACATGAAGCATGTTATACAGCACAGTGCTTGTGCTGTGTAATTTGGCCCCTATTTAAAGGATAAGTCAAGGCAAAACCTAACTAACACTAAACCTGCTCTGTGCCATATTCCAAACTTAATCTATCTAGACCCTGTAAAGCAAAAAAAAAAAAACTGCTGTATTTACCTTTTCTGCACCTGATCTGGTCCGGTTTCCAGCGGCGGAAGCTGTGTGCAGAAGACTTCCGACAACAGCTGTGAAATGAATGGGAAGTGACATCACCCATGGACTTACTATGGGGCTTCAGTTGTCGAGTGCCTCTCCTGCACCCACCTCCAGGCTGAAGCCACTGCTGAGAGCTCAGCGTGGGACAGGACCGGATTGGGTGCAGACTAGGTAAGCACAGCGATTTTTGCTTTACAGGAGTAGCACCCTCCTAGGTAGGTTCTACAGAGAGAGTAAAGTTTTGGATCTTTTCTCCTTACCAGAAAGATTGCCAGGTAAATCTATTTTGTTTTTTGCCTACTAGAGAGCAGGATCTGCTAGTTAGGTCTGCTCATTGTGCTCAGGTGCAGCTCAGTTTGTCTGAAGTGTATCACACTGGTCCAATAGGGAGGCATATTAAACAGTGGAAGGAAACCTGACAAATAAGTGCACAGGTATTTAGTACAGCCTTGGTGATTGGCAGAGGAATGTGCCTCAGTGCATTCCGGGATACTGTATAAATGCCAAGAGCACATGTGCTCAGAGTCTTTCAGCTGGAGAACAGAGTCCCAGAGGTAGGGGCGGCTGCCTCCTCCTCAGTAGAAGTTGCCATGCGGCTTCGGGTGGTCGACCTGAGGGCCTAAAGAGCTAGAGAGGAACTGACCCCAGAGGTCCTGCAGAGCTGTCTAGAAGGGCGACACTGGAAGGATCTGATTCTGCATACAGTGAGTACAGATCTGTGTTAAGGGGCATGTCCTCTGATAAGGGTAAATTTATTGATATTCAATAAAAAGACAATTATAACAGTATCCACAATGCAGTAAGAGTAGTATAGAATACAGGTATTAGTACATTTGATTAGTGATGAGCCGAACACCCCCCGGGTTCGGTTCGCACCAGAACACAGGAAACGTTTGTTCGAACAAACGAACCCCATTGCAGTCTATGGGACTCGAATTTTACAAATTTTTATTGGATGTGTTTTATATCAGAATGTAAAAAATTGTTTTTTTTTTTTTCCAAAATTGTCGGCTTTTTTTGTTTATAGTGCAAAAAATGAAAACCATAGAGATGATCAAATACCACCAAAAGTAAGCTTTATTTGTGGGGGGAAAAAAAGGACATCATTTTTCTTTTTTTGGGTACAGTGTCGTACGACCGCGCAATTGTCAGTTAAAGCAATGCAGTGCAGTATCGCAAAAAATGGCCTGGTCATTAAGGGGGTAAAACCTTCCAGGGCTGAAGTGGTTGATTTGAGCCGTTACTGAATGATCTTGCCTAAACACATCTGTTGCTATGCTGCTAATTTACACTCAAGGAGCATTACTGCTTTCTCCTAACTTGATGGACTGCTAAATACCTAGAATTTGCTGAGTGAACTAGTGGATAAAGTTAGATCTTCATAGGCCATAACTACCATCTGATACTATAAGGAGTTTAGTTCAACAAGTTGCTGAGGTCTAAAAAGTGAAGTAGCACATGGGCCCTGGGGCATAAAGGTGTCACTCTTTCCAGCTTAAATTTATTGAATCAGATGCAACGAGTTCATAGCTGCCAACATTTGAAAACATTTCCAGGAACACTTTGCAGCACAGCTATTAATTCCTTTCCACACCCACTTCCCTGAAGCTCCACCCACTCCGCATAATTAATATACACCTACTTGTCATCAGATTATATGGTCTACTTAATAAAGAAAAAATTACAGGAAATTGAAAAGGGAGGTGCACATATAATGAATTATATCCTAAGTAACACATGCTCATGGACAGAGTTGTATAAAGTACTCGAAACCCATACTTGAGTAAAAGTACAAGTGCTCGATCAAAAAGTGTCTTGAGTAGAAGTGGAAGTGCTCAATCAAAAAGTGACTTGAGTAGAAGTACTAAAGTATTCAAAATTTTTTGTACTTAAGTATTGCAAGTAGTTTTTTTAAAAATTTTGCTACTCAAGTACTGAAAGTAAAAGTACAAGTACTGTGTTATGTAGTTATTAAAGAAAGAAGTCAAAAGTTTCCCTCCCCCAAAACTTCTCTCCTACCTGGCCCACCTCTAATACCTCCATGTGTAGGCGGCTTTGCCTCACCTTACAGGGAGATTGTTTTCTCTCTCTCAGATCTGTCCCCAGGGCATGTAGGAATCTGTTAGTTCCAGGAGCCACTGAGAGCCTAGCTGTCCCTTGTAAACAGAGAAGAATTCTCTGTTTTTTCAAGTTACAGGGGGAAGCAGGAGCGTGAGAGTCAGAGGTGGTGGAATGAAGTTCAGCCACATTCAACCTGCAAAACTGGTGTGAGGGCCATATACAGTTACAAGACCTGGTGGGCCTGATTCCTTGTGTTTGACATATGACCTAAACTGTCAAAGGAATTGCTGATTGGTGTATAGGTGCTCGGTATCCTCAAGCTCTCCATACAGCCCGCAGAATGCACTAATAGGCACAAAGGAATTGGCTAAGTACCTAATATAGCTATTTCTCCAACGTCAGGTGCACCACCCAACATTTGAAGTTTGACTCCACTCCAGCGCTAAAGGCTTACCGGGACACTAAGATGAGTTATGTTATGCCAATCCCTGCTTCAGGACTGTGTCTGTATTAGTAACAAAGTAAATATGCACTTTAAAATTGTACGCAATGTTCTGTTCTAGGAACTGTGTGAGAAACACAAAAATTGTGCCGCAGGTTAGGTATCATGTGAATGTCCTTTCTGCCTCTACAACAACCTGGTCTGGCATCCCCATTACACAACCAGTCATGGTCAGATGGTCAGAGTTGTATAAAGTACTCGAAAACCCATACTTGAGTAAAAGTACAAGTGCTCGATCAAAAAGTGACTTGAGTAGAAGTGGAAGTGCTCGATCAAAAAGTGACTTGAGTAGAAGTACTAAAGTATTCAACATTTTTTGTACTTAAGTATTGCAAGTAGTTTTTTTAAACATTTTTGCATCTCAAGTACTGAAAGTAAAAGTACCAGTAGTTTTGAAAAAAAAAATTGCTACTCAAGTACTGAAAGTAAAAGTACAAGTACTGTGTTATGTAGTTATTAAAGAAAGAAGTCAAAAGTTTGAACATCATATTGTTTTTAATTATTTCAAATGCAGCTTTTATTTATACATACAGTAGCATTTATTTTCGTATGCGCTGATAATACACATGTTTTGAGCTTCATGAAACCTGCCATCTACTGTTCTGGCAGTGGTAATTTTTATAATAGTAACGAGTAACTATGCAGCACAAAAAAAAATATCGGAGTAGAAGTATTGAAATCATTGAAAAAATGTAGTGAAGTAAAAGTGGAAGCAGGAGAAAAAAATTCTACTCCAGGAAAGTACAGATACCGCCTTTCCGTACTTAAGTACAGTAGTGAAGTAGTTCTACTTGGTTACTATACATTTTTGCTTATTGGATACAGTGGGGACACTCCCTCAGACTCAGTCAATCACACCTGTAAACATGCAACAGGCAACCTAATAGATCGGGCTCCCCTGATAAGCAGAAGGAGCACAATATGCTTTTACCTAGCACCTACCTAGGAGGGTGCTACATTTAAATTCATGACCAATGTAGAATAGATGTCACCCCCAAACTCTTAGGCTGCTTAAAGCCAAAGGCTCCACCCCCATGCCATAAACCTTTCCCTTTACCTAAATAATTGAGACCACACCGTGCTTGGAGTTAATTGGCCACAGCAGCCATTTTATTAACCCTTTTACCTTAAAATTAACATAAGGAGGAAAAACATTCCTTACAAACATAAAACAATCAGTCATTAGGCCTGTTGGTCTTTGAGGCTCCTCCAAATAATTCCAAATCCTGCACTGCGGGACCTGTGCCCTGATAGGCCTCCAGCCGCGTCACCGGCTCGGAGACAAACCACTCCCCGCAGTGCCACCATTTTGAATTCCATTTAAACTGACATTAAATGGAATGCACCATAGGGACCCATACCAACGATGAGTCCCAACCATACCCTTATCCTAAACTGTTCACCTCCCCCGCCAGCAAAGACCAACAAAACGCCACCAGCACCCAAGGGTGACACCTTACCCTTGCGTGCCCCTCCAAACCCTCAAGGCTCGCTGGATCCCATCCTGTAATCCCAGGGCCCATAAATCTATACCCACCGCATTGAGGTGGACTCCATCATCCCGCAGATACCGCCATGTGTCCACTTCCAACTCCAGGTGGCGAACCACCAACCCCCCATTCCGACACACAAAGCGCCCCACTTCCTTGTTCAACTTAATCCGAGCCTTATTAAGGCGCGCGACCGACCTGGCCATGCGCCAGGACGTGCGGGCCACCATATCCGACCAAACTACAAGCAGCGCCGGAAAAGCCGTGCGCAGCCGAAGGAAATCCAACTTTATGTCCCTGATCAAGGCCCGCGCGGACCTGGCCCCCAAATCGCTGCCCCCGGCATGCAGCACCAAAACATCTGGCTGCCTGTCCAACCGGGCGAAACGATGCACTTCGGGAAGGACCCTGCCCCAAGTAAGCCCCGGCACCCCCAGCCACCTGACACAAGCCTCGTGCCGAGAAAAACCAAGTTGTCTACCATTAGGACGCACATCAGCTCTCCGGGCCCCCCAGAAAACATACGAGTGCCCCACGATCCAAACAAGGCAGGGTTCCAAACCTACAAGAAAAGGGGACAAAAGGAAAAGAAAACCAACCAATAATCAGATAACCAGCCGGGCCCACACCCCCCCAGCGACAAAACCACCCCCCGTACACACCCTACACCAACAGCTGTGGACGAACGTACAACAAGAACCTCCTAGACTCCCAGCGCCCAATGCGTTTGACCGCATCGTCGTTCAATCCCCAGCGTGCAGCCTCAGTGGCCGCCCCGATCCGAAAGGAATGAGATGCAAACCTACTGGCATCCAAACCCAAAGAGCCCACACACCTTCTGAACACCGATACAAATTGAAAACGAGATAACGACGACCCGTCCGCATGCATTAAAAATGAACCGGGCCGCGAAGGGCGGATTGCCCAGTAATCCCGAACCGCCCCTACCGGGCACAGCGGTGAAGACGGCACCGCGAACAACCGGACACGGACCCCCTTGCCACTCTGGTCCGTTTTGGACCGTCGAAGGAGGATAGTAACCCCCTCCCGACCGACAGAGACATCCTGACCCAATAGGCCCCCCGGCACCGTCCGGGAGGAGCTGACCAATTCCCCAATCCGGAAAGCCCCGAAAAAAGCGAGAGAAAAGGCCGCCTTAAACAACACCACCTCGTAACTCGAGGCGCAGTGCTCCCCCAATTGCCGGCAGACGTCCTGCAAAAGAGCGAAGGACACCGGGCGCCTAGTGTCCCTCCTCCGATAAGCCCTGGAATAGCCCCGTAACGCTTGTCTCACCACGAAGTCCTTCGTGTAATCCTGACAACCCAGAAATTTAAACAGAAAGGCCAAGCCGGACAACTTGCGAGCCACAGCGGAAGCCGACGCGCCCCTCTCAAAATGATCAGAGACAAAAGAAAGTAACACCCACCTGACCTCCGGACCCAGAGGATCCACCGATGCCACCCGCAACACCTCCAGCCACTCCAACCATACCTTGCAATAAGCCGACCACGTGGACTCGCTCACCGACTTCCTGATCCATCCAGCGAGGACCCCAAGGCAATCCCCCATAGCCACTCCGGACACGTGACTCCGCGTTGCTCCGCTGCCGGTGCCAACTCCCGGAACCTGTCCCACTGAAAACGAGACAGCGCGTCAGCAATATCATTCTTAACCCCCGGAATGTGCACAGCGTACAGGAAAACATTCAACCGTAGACACCGCAAAACTAAATACCTGAGGAGGCGCACCACCGGCTGAGACGAAGCCGACGCACGGTTGATCACCTGAACCACCCCGAGATTGTCGCAATGGAGGCGAACCTTCAGGTTCCTGAACTCCGCCCCCCAAATCTCCAGGGCCACCACCACCGGGAACAGTTCCAGCAACACCAAGTTGCTGACCAGCCCCGCTACCTGCCATGCCCCCGGCCAAGGGGCGGCGCTCCACGCCCCCCGGTGAAAAGCCCCGTACCCCGCCGAACCAGCAGCATCGGTAAACAGTTCCAAATCAAAGTTGCTGATCGGCCCGGCCATCCACAAGGATCTACCATTGTATGTGGCCAAAAAACCGTGCCACAGACGCAAGTCATCCCTGTGTTCCCTGTTGAGCCTGACGAAGTGAGTGGGCAACTTCACCCCCGAAGTCGCCGCCGACAGCCGTCGGCAGAAAACCCGGCCCATGGGCATAATGCGGCAGGCAAAATTCAATTTACCCAGCAACGACTGCAAGCTGCGCAACTGAATCTTGCGCAAACCCAGCACCCCTTCAATTTCAGCTCTCAAAGCCCCCAATTTATCCTCCGGTAGGCGACACTCCATGGCCTCCGAATCCACGACAATGCCCAGGAAGCTGAGCACCGTGGTCGGGCCTTCCGTCTTGTCGGGGGCCAACGGAATGCCGAAGCTCCCGGCCACATGCTGCAACGTGGCAAGCAGGATCGCGCACCCGTTGGAAGAGGGCGGGCCCACACACAGAAAGTCGTCCAAATAGTGGATCACCGAATTCACACCGGAAACCTCCCGAACCACCCACTCCACAAAGGAACTGAAGGTCTCAAACAGCGCGCACGATATGGAGCAGCCCATAGGAAGGCAGCGATCCACATAATACGCCCCTTGCCACCGGCAGCCCAGCAATCGAAAACTGTCCGGGTGAACCGGGAGCAACCTGAACGCCGCCTCAATGTCCGATTTGGCCATCAAGGCCCCCCGCCCATAATGTCGCACCCAGGCCACCGCGGCGTCAAAGGAAATGTAAGACACCGTACAGGCATCCGGGTCGATGGCGTCATTCACAGACCCACCCTTTGGGAAGGAGAGGTGGTGAATGAGGCGAAACTTGTTGGGTTCCTTCTTGGGAACCACCCCCAACGGCGAAACCACCAAGTCACGCACCGGCACCTCCGAGAACGGGCCCGCCATGCGACCGAGAGCCACTTCCTTGTGCAACTTATCCGACACCACCAAAGGGTGGCGCAATGCCGAACGCAAATTCCTCGCCACCGGCGGTACCGAGGCCAAAGAGCAAGGGATACGAAAACCCACCGCAAAACCCTCCCCCAGAAGTCGGGCAGCCGCCCTATCGGGGTACCTATCTAGAAAAGGCCGCAGCCTTTCCACCCTCACCGGCGTCGTCCCCTTTGTGCGAAGGCTCTCCGGACCGCCCTTTTCCGGACTTAAAACACCGAGCCAAGGAATGGGAACCTCCGCAACCGGAGCATTCATGTTTGAAGCGACATGTGCCACCGAACTTACAGGAACCCTCATTAAATTGCCAGCAGAAACCCCTCCTCTTTGCGGCCGGCTGTCCCGGGGTCGCAGAACCACCGGCCCCCCCTGGAAAAAACTGATTCGGAGCCTTCGCAGACGACATGAGCCGCATCCACAGGCCGATGTCCTTGTGGTCCCACCGCAAGGACGGCCTAACCGCCTTCCGCTGCCGGAACTGTTCGTCGTACCGCAGCCAGGCCGACCCCCCGTAAACCCGATAGGCTTCCCCTACAGCGTCCATGTAGCAGAACAGGGCCGAGCAGTTTTCCGGCGCCTTTTCCCCTATGACGCCCGCCAGAATGGCAAAGGCCTGCAGCCAATTGGCGAAGGTCCGAGGGATAAGCCGATAGCGTCGCGCCTCCTCGTCCTCCTTCTTGCGCTCCTCCGGTTTAACCCTGTCCAGGTGAAACTTCTCGAGGGGCAACAGCGTGAAGATTTCCACGTACTCACCCTTCCAGATCTTCTCCCGGACTTCCTGCTTCAAATGTGCCCCCAATGGGCCCTCAAAACAAACATATACCTCACCTTTCGCTGAATCGTCCAGGCGAACAGCGTCCGCCTTCCCCTCCTTCGCCGTCCCGGTCTTGTCCCCCGCCGCCCCGGCCGTCACTGCCACCACTGCCGGCGCACCAACAACCTGGGGAGGGGCCCCAGCCCCCCCCGCAACTAGCCCCGTGGAAGACGGCCCCGCCAGCCCCGGGGCCCCCCCCGGCTCCGTGCCCGAGCCCCCCGCCGGAGGCACCCAAGCCGCCGCTGGAGACAAGCGGCCCCCGTCCCCCGGGGGCAAACGCCCCAATAGGTCCCGTAGACCCAGGAGGAAGCCCCTCAAACCCCCATCATCACCCCCTTCCGGGGTCCCCGCCCCCACTGGCCGGGACACCCCCACCCCCCGAGCCCCTCCAGCACTCCCACCCCCCACATCAAATAAGCCCCGCAAATCAGACAAAGCCAGAGAAGGAATTGTGACCTCACCTGTCTGCCCAGGGGGGGCGCCCCCAGCCGCCGATCCAGCCTCCCTCGTCGCCGACCGACCACCGACATCCTCTTCCACATCCGATCCGGACACCTCGCCTTCCGAACGATCGTCCCCGGGCACCGCCGACATCCGTCCACCAGGTGTCGCACTCCCGCCATCTGCAGAGCCGAGCGACAGGCGTCCACGCCCCCGTACTCCAGCTCCGCCCGACGGAGACCTCTGTGAACCAGCCGAACTTCCGATGACCCGGCCACGTGACTTGCCCTGCCGCGTCATCTCTCTGCGCCCAGCCGAGGCCGACTCCGAGTCCCGCCGATCACTGCTGCCACCGGCCGCCATGAAGCCGCTCCCACGCCGAGGCACCCCTCCGACCGGAGCATCGCCAGTAGGGGAGCCCGCCAGTCCAGTAGCACCCCGGCGAGAGGGACGGGGAGAGACCGAAGGCCGCCTCCCCCCACTACCCCCAGAGCTCCGTCCATGCAGAGGATTCCTCCCAGAGGCGCGCACGGCCGCAGCAGGAGTACGCTTAGCCGGCGGCCCTGAAGGGTCCCTGTCGGGGCTCCTAGGATGACGCTGAGCTCGAGGGGAAGGGTCCGGTGAAAAACGCTCCGGCGGCCGTGACCGCCGAGCCCGCGGGACCGCAAGCCCCTCCGAATCCTGTGCAGAGTCCTGAACCCCCATCAACGTGGAGACCTGGGACCGGAGCCACTCAGTCCCCTTCACCGCGGCAGCGGCCTTAATTTGCTCCAGCAAAACGTCCAAATCCGCCATCACAGACCAGGGAAGCTGAGGTGAGATGCTCTGCAGTGAAAAAGGTGGGTGACCAAGCTTCTTCTTCCTTCGTCCGTTGAACTTCCACTGACCTCCAATCTGAGGGGCCACCCCTCCTAACTGTACCTCAACCCCTCCCAAACCTGATACACCAATCCCTGAATACCCCCCAACTCAAAACAATTTAATTTAACTCACACCTGCCCTGTCTCCCCTCTTCACATGGTCATGTCTGCCCTGCGCTATTTTTTTTTTTTTTTTTTCTTCGCTTCGGGCCTTGCTTACTTACCTAGGTGGATCAACATCTGACACTGAGAACCGAACAATCTAATATCGCAGATCGCTGGGTTCTCACAGCTCCTCGAGCAAAGAGCTGTCAGTCAGCAGCTCTCTGCTCTGCCCCCTCCTCCCTCCCTAAAAAGCTGGGCTGTGGAGGGGACGGGAGCGGCCGGTTCAGGCTCTCAGCAGCTCGCTGAGAGGCTGAGCCGGGTGCCAGTCCATGCATGTGGGTGGATCCTGACTCCATGGTCTTGATCCTGCCAAAGCCTGTACAACTCTGTGACATCAGCAGACAGCGGACTTCAGCCCGCTCTCTGCTGAAAACAGGTCACAGGAGTACAGAAAGAACTGCACTCCTGTGATCCACAGGAGAAGTACAGCCAAACGAGCTTTGGCTGTACTCCTTTAAACCAATGTAACTTTTTAGAGCAAGTGGTAACAATTATCAGAACAATGCACTACAAATTAACCACTTTAGCCCCGCTCACATGGAGGCTACTGCGGCAAAGTGCCGCGATCCCGTCCAGCGACGTAGACCTACGTCGCTGGACTCCGCCCCTTGTGGGCGGCGCTCGCGCGCCGCCGGAGGCTCGCTCCCGCTGTGTTCATTCACAGCGGGAGTCGGGCCAGGGGAGAAGCAGCGGCGATTGCCGCTGCTCTGCCCCGATCGTCGGGGATCGAGTCTGGAGATCCGCCCGCTGTGTGTAAACACAGCGGGCGGATCTCCATAGTGACAGGGACTGACAGATCGGAGTGTTCAGCATAGCTGGACATCCGATCTGTCCTTCTGTCACACAGTCACCTCCCCCCCCACACGTCAGTAAGCACCAGGCATACATTAACCCCTTCCTCTCCAATAAAATTAACCCCTTCCCTGCCAGTGTCATTTTTACAGTAACAGTGCATATGTATAGCACTGATTACTGTAGAAATGTCACTGGTACCCCCAAAAGTGTCAAAAATGTCAGTCAAGGGTCTGATCTGTCCGCCGCAATGTCGCAGTCCCGCAAAAAAAAAAAAATCGCAGATCACCGCCATTACGCGTTAAAAAAAAAACACCAAAAATGACAGAAATCTTTCCCTTAGTAAACGCAATAACTTTTGCGCAAACCAATCAAAATACGCTTATTGCGATTTTTTTTACTAAACATAGGTAGCATAAAACAAATTGGCCAAAAATTTAAAAAAAAATTGATTTTTACATTTTTTTGGGGGGGAATTTCATAAAAAAATGTGAAAAATATTGTTATTTTTTCAAAATAAACGCTCTTTTTTTGTTTATAGCGCAAAAAGTAAAAATCGCACAGGTGATCAAATACCACCAAAAGAAAGCTCTGTTTGTGGGAAAAAAGGACGTAAATTTCGTTTGGGTACGGCGTCGCACGACCGCGCAATTGTCAGTTAAAGTCGCACAGCGCCGAATCGCAAAAAGTGGCCTGGACGGAAGACCGCAAAATCCTCCGGTGGTAAAGTGGTTAATGTATAAAAAGGCAGACATTGAATAGTGTATGAGAATGTAGAGATTTACAGATCGTCCATGCTTTTTCCTAATTTGTTGAAGGTTCAAAAACAGGGCAAGTTACCTGGTAACCAGTTTTACAAATTAAGTAGTAGGGTGAGTGCAGATTCTGGTTTGTAAAAAGTTGCACGGTAACTTGGTTTCCAGGAATCTTGCAGGACAACAAGAAAGAGAGTAGTTTCACCCATCTAAAACAGGACACTATCCATTTCTACATAAGACCAGAACAGAGCAGCCTACCCAGCAGTTAACAAGAAGCGTAGACAACCCAAAACAAAAGCCTGTCATCGGATATAAACAAGACCCCAGAAAACCCACCAGGGAGGGAATTCTGTGCTGTCCTTGAAGATTCCTGGAAACTGACCTACCTGGTAACTAACATTTTTGTCAAGCCAAGAGAGGACAAGCAAGAAAATATCTGCTAGGGGCAGCCTGCAAGAACCTTCCTATCAAAGGCCTGGAATTGGCCAATCAGGTAATGACAGACGAAAGTTTGGAAGCTGGTCTTGGTAACCACTTTGCAGATCTGTTTTGGTGATGCACCCGCTTTTAATACCCAAGAAGAGACCTAAGCCCCAAAGGAGTTGGTTGTTGTGCGCTGCAGATTTTAGGAATAGCTATTTTGGTTTATCTAGCCATGGTGACATTACCTTTAACCACTTTACCACCGGAGGATTTTGCTGTCTTACGTCTGGGCCACTTTTTGCGATTCGGCGCTGTGCAACTTTAACTGACAATTGCGCGGTCGTGCGACACCATACCCAAACGAAATTTACGTCCTTTTTCCCCCACAGAGCTTTCTTTTGGTGGTATTTGTGCAATTTTTACTTTTTGCACTATAAACAAAAAAAGAGCGTAAATTTTGAAAAAAATAACAATATTTTTCAAATTTTTTTATATGAAATTCCCCCCAAAAAAATGTAAAAATCAAAATTTTTTTACATTTTTGGCCAATTTGTTTTCTGCTACCTATGTTTGGTAAAAAAAAAAAATCACAATAAGCGTATTTTGATTGGTTTGCGCAAAAGTTATTGCGTTTACTAACTAAGGGAAAGATTTCTGTCATTTTTGGTGTTTTTTTTTTAACGAGTAATGGCGGTGATCTGCGTTTTTTTTTTTGCGGGACTGCGACATTGCGGCGGACAGATCGGACCCTTGGCTGACATTTTTTACACTTTTGGGGGTACCAGTGACATTACTGCAGTAATCAGTGCTATATATATGCACTGTTACTGTAAAAATGACACTGGCAGGGAAGGGGTTAATTTTATTGGAGAGGGAGGGGTTAATGTATGCCTGGTGCTTACTGACATGTGTGGGGGGAGGTGACTGTGTGACACAAGGACAGATCGAGGGTTCAGCTATGCTGAACCCTGCAATCTGACCCTGCCTGTCACTTAGGAGATCCGCCCGCTTGTGTTTACACAAGCAGGCGGATCTCCACACTAGATCCCCGACGATCGGGGAAGAGCAGCGGCGATCGCCGCTGCTCCTCCCCTGGCCCGACTCCCGCTGTGACTGAATACAGCGGGCACGAGCCTCCGGCGGCGCGCGCAGCCGAGAAAGGGTAGTGTCTGACGACGTAGGTCTACGTCGCCAGACGATAACGAACCACTTTGCCGCAGTAGTGTCAACGTAAGTAGACGGCAAGTGGTTAAGCCATGTGGAGGTCCTACATTTAAATATATGTCCCATTTGGTGAATTTAAGCCCCATGTCTATGGTGTTATTAGACACCTTAAAGTCTCATTTGGGTCCTCTGAATAGTACCGTGGTGTTACTGTGTTTACACCATGTTCTGGATATCTTAAGAGAAAATAGAATGACTCTGTGTAATTCAAGCACAGAAATATTGCTTCCTATACTTGATGGGTTTGAAAATAGGGAGTAATCACGGTTTGCTAATCATGCTGAACCTTGGGTGAGTACTTTCCAGACCCCCCAGATCTACTGTAAGAATCATCAAATCTGGGAACAAATGTGCAATATGATACTGCAAAATCTAAACTATGACCTCCACTGAACTTCGCAGCAACATGTTACAGGTAATATTCTCCAAAGAGTGTACTGATGGGTGACTAGATGAACCCTGTTTTCACTATAGATAAGATCTCGGAATCCCTAGATTGTGGTACACTTACTAAGCCAAGTATTGGTACATGAGAAAGAAAAATTGGCCCCTGGTGAATCAAATCATTGTCAACTAGGAGTATCCTATGTAGAGTTGTGTTCAGTCTGCACAGCATGGCAACCCAAAGGGTTCCTTGGCTATAAGAGTTTGTAATCATAAGCCTTGCATTTTTCACCTCACATAAAGTTTTTGGTGCAAAGCACCGGTTCCCTGCGCTCAGAGTGGTGCAGTCTCTAGTCCACCTTATCAGGGTCTTTCCACTGTTACTGGTGCTGTGGACACAACAACCCATGAGGAATGCTACGGCCTTGCTGCCCCTTACACGACCAGGGAAGTCTGGAAACACTGTAAACAACAACAAACACAGGGGCGCATAGGCCTAGTGCATTAGCCTTTGGATGATTTCTTTAAAAGTAGAAAGATTAAAAACACTCACAAACGAGTTCTTGTTAAAAAGCATATCACATAAGGAACGCAGTCCTCAGTAAATGGATCCGAGGGTGTGTTGTCCCTTGAATTCGTGAAGGCTAACACGTTTCGAGGCTTAGCCTCTTCCTCAGAGGCTCTAAAGAAGAGGCTAAGCCTCGAAACGCTTTAGCCTTCACGAATTCAAGGGACAACTCACCCTCGGATCCATTTACTGAGGACTGCGTTCCTTATGTGATATGCTTTTTAACAAGAACTCGTTTGTGAGTGTTTTTAATCTTTCTACTTTTAAATAAATCATCCAATGCACTAGGCCTATGCGCCCCTGTGTTTGTTGTGGTTTACAATTTTTCACCTCACACATGGTCCACTGAATCACTACAAGAAGTAAAGGGAAAGGCAAGAAATCTACACTAGAAAAAAAAGTCTAAGACCATGGCATATGCCTAGGCCCAGGCACCATCTTTCCCTCTGGGGACCTACCTGTTTTATTCTGTACAGACAGGTAGACACAGACAGAATTATTAGAACATATGTAATCATTAGTACTATACATGGATAATTATAGTCAACTGCATTGGAGGGAAATGCAAGGACAGTCAGAAAGTATATTATTGTATTCACAAACAATTCACAAGCAGACTAGTGATAACTCATATTTACATAGTAATTTCTATTACAGCCAGTGTTGGGGGTAACTAGTTACAAAGTAACGGATTACAGTAACTACATTACTTTTTTGGTAACGAAGTAATGTAACTAGTTACAATACTAATATTGGTAACTACACTACTTTACTAGGCTATAGGAGGTAACTACACTACTTTACTAGGCTATAGGAGGTAACTACACTACTTTACTAGGCTATAGAAGGTAACTACACTACTTTACTAGGCTATAGGAGGTAACTACACTACTTTACTAGGCTATAGAAGGTAACTACACTACTTTACTAGGCTATAGGAGGTAACTACACTACTTTACTAGGCTATAGGAACGCGCTTTCCTGCGTTACCCAAGCCGTGCGATACAATCGTTATTTGCGAAGAATAGAGAGGGATGAAGTTTATGACTTTTTGTTGCATTTTATGTTTAAGGGCTCTTTCACACGGGCGTTCCGTATGTCCGTTTTTCATCCCATCCGTTTGCGGATGAAAAACGGACATAATGTATCTCTATGTAAATACGGATGTCATCGGATGATCATCCTCTGACATCCGTTTTTTGTCAGTTCAGTTTTTTTGAATGGAGGAGAACCCTATTTTTTCTTCCTTTCAAAAAAAGGAACTGAAGCAAAAACGGATGTCAGTGGTGTCATCCGCAGACATCCGTATTTACATAGACATGCATTATGTTAGTTTTTCATCCCCAAACGGATGGGATGAAAAACGGACATATGGACCGGATGACACAAGTGTCATCCGTGTCCGTTACAAAAAAAAAAAAAAGGACCTGATCGGGCAAAAAAAAAAAGGAACGCCCGTGTGAAAGAGCCCTTATTCTGTTTTTTCAGGTTTTGTTCTCATGTTTCCCAAAGCCTGTGTTTATACAATAAACTCTATGCAGAAAGAGTGTCATGTATCTTCTTCTACACGGTCAATTAAGAAAGAGGAAAATAAAGTAATAAGTAGTGAAGTTACTTTTCAAATGCAGTAACTAGTAAAGTAATCTCGTTACAATTTACAGAAGTAACAAGTAACTAATTACATTTTTTGAGTAACTACCCCAACACTGATTACAGCCATATGTATGGACAATCAGGCAATAGACTCCTATATACCAAGGAGATCCCTGCCCCAATTACATACATATAAAAAAAACACACACCCATACTATTGTCTTTCATAACATCTAGTTACCGGTAAGGCAGTTATACACTGATCAGCCATAACTTAATGAGCGAAAACCTAATAATGAGTAGGTTCCCCTTTTGCCGTCAAAGCAGCCCTGACCTGTGAAGACATGGACTCCACTAGACCTCTCAAGGTATGATGTGGTATTTGTCACCAAGTCATCAGTAGTAGATGCTTTAAAGCTGAACTCCAGCTTTTGTTAGACTTTACATAGTTTGTTTGGGGCATCTTGGGGGAATCAGAGGAAGCTTTTCATTGATAGAATACATTGCCTTCTCTGAATGGCTAAGTTCCGCTGTGATAGACTCTACTGTAAAAGATAAGGAACAGAGGGTGCACCAGCCTAGCACATTACCTTTGCAACAATATATTTGGTAAAATAAATGTGGGAATATACTCACAAACAATGACATGAATCAAGCGTAATACAGTCCAAGAGGTGCACCGCCCAGCCTGGTCTGCTATACAAGTCCCAAACGTGAGATAAAAGTACAAAAGATCTGAGGCGTTATGAGGGGCAGTGTTGGGGGTAACGAGTTACAAAGTAACTGATTACAGTAACTACATTACTTTTTTTGGTAACGAAGTAACGTAACTAGTTACAATACTAATATTGGTAACTACACTACTTTACTAGGCTATAGGCGGTAACTACACTACTTTACTAGGCTATAGGAGGTAACTACACTACTTTACTAGGATATAGGAACGCGCTTTCCTGCGTTACCCAAGCCATGCGATACAATCGTTATTTCAAAGAATAGAGAGGGATGAAGTTTATGACTTTTTGTTGCACTTTATGTTTTATTCTGTTTTTTCAGGTTTTGTTCTCATGTTTCCCAAAGCCTGTGTTTATACAATAAACTATGCAGAAAGAGTGTTATGTATCTTCTTCTACACGGTCAATTAAGAAAGAGGAAAGTAAAGTAATAAGTAGAGGTGTACCAAACTGTTCGCCGGCGGACAGTTCCCGGCGAACTTAGCATGTTCGCATTCGCCGCTGCGGGCGAACATATGCGATGTTCGGTCCGCCCCCCATAATACATCATTGAGGCAAACTTTGACTCTGAACTTTACAGTCAGCAGGCACATTTCCAGCCAATCAGCATACCTCCCTCCCACACCCTCCCACCTCCTATAAATAAGCAAGGGCAGCATCCATCTTAGATCATTCTGAAGCAGTGTGTGTAGTGAGAGTAGGGAGAGAGCTGCTGCTGCTGCTGCTGCTGCTGCTGCTGCTGCTGCTGCTGTTAAGCTAGGGACAGTTAGTCAGTGTTCCTGGTCTTGCAGTGTTCTTGGTCCACTACTGCTGTAAGGACAGCACCCCAAAAAGCCCTTCTAAGGGCTGGTATTTGTGTAATTTTTTTTATATATATATCTCTAGTGTCCCCAAAAGCCCTTTTAAGGGCTGGTAAGGTAATAGAGTTTTTTCTTGATATATAGATATATCTATTGTACACTGCAGTTGCCTGCCCGCTGTGTGTGAGAGGCCACAGACCTACCACAGACAGTACTGTGTGCACACCACACTCATTTCAGGTGGCACAGGCACAGTACCTTGCATTTTAAAATTTTTTTTTTTCCTCTGTCATAATTGCAGTGAGTGCTGTGTCAGGTCCACAGAGTGCACTGTACCCACTGCAGTGCACTGCCCACCACTGATATATATACGGTGGCACAGCATCTTGTTGCAAATTGAAAAAAAAAAATATTTTTTATTATTGCAGTTGCCTGGGCTGCCAGTGACTGTCAGGTCCACAGAGTGTACTGTGCCCACTACAGTGCCACTGTGTGCCCACCCACCGATATATAAGGTGGCACAGCAGCTTGCAAAGTAAAAAAAAATATATATATTTTTAATTGCAGTTGCCTGGGTGCCAGTGACTGCTGTCAGGTCCACAGAGAGTGTACTGTGCCACTGCCCACCCACCACTGATATATAAGGTGGCACAGCAGCTTGCAAAGTAAAAAAAATATATATATATATATATATATATATATTTTAATTGCAGTTGCCTGGGTGCCAGTGACTGCTGTCAGGTCCACAGAGAGTGTACTGTGCCCCTGCCCACCCACCACTGATATATAAGGTGGCACAGCAGCTTGCAAACAGAGATGTATAGTAACGAAGTAGAACTACTTAAGTACTGTACTTAAGTACCGAAATGCGGTATCTGTACTTTCCTAGAGTAGAATTTTTTTCTCCTACTTCTACTTTTACTTCACTACATTTTTTCGATGATTTCGATACTTCTACTCAAGTATTTTTTTTTTGTGCTGCATAGTTACTCGTTACTTTTAAAAAAATTACCACTGCCAGAACAGTAGATGGCAGGTTACATAAAGCTCAAAAACATGTGTATAATGTCATTTGTAAATCAGCGCATACGAAAATAAAGGCTGTGTATAATAAAAGCTGCTATACCAAATCTTTCCAATAAAAAGAAAATATGAAACAAACAAATAAATGGTGCTACAGCGCTTAAAGTGCATCAAGAAACTACTAACAAACACAACTTGGCTGTGCGAATAAAGTGCCTGTGCAATCGATATAATATCATCGTTGCCCCCAGTGCCCTGCCCACACTCCACACAGTATCAAAAATAAAGTGACATGAATGTGCTAAAGCCTAAATGCAGTGAAAATAATTATTCCCACAATGTAACAGTAAATTCAATTCATATAAAATATGACAATAAATCACAATAAAATAAGTTATGAAATAAGTTAGGTCAGGTGCGTGCAACAAGTTGAAGTGTGTAAACCTATCTATAACGAAAAGTCCATAAATTAATTCCAGTGTGCAAATCTAAAGTGTCACTTCACTTGTCAGATGCTTCCACCTCCTTCAGTGCTCGAGTGACCGACCAACACACTTAATGGTGGTGGCACTGGTGGATAGCGTCTGGGTGGCACTGACTGCACTGGTTCAAAAAGCCATATATATTTAATTATTTCAATTCTCAATCCCATAGGTCCTCTCCTCATAAGATATTAATAACTTATGATTAAACTTAATGAACTTCTTGGCGGCCCTGGCAGGATGACGGGGACACCCGCCACTTCTGGAGCCGAGCCGCTGTGATTCCCCAACATGTGACAAAGTGACAGCCAGGAGATCTAGTGGCTGGTAGTGCTCAACATTACCGCTTTTATATATAAAAATGAAATAAAATATACTGACTCACAATTTAGTAGTAGGTAGCGTGTAGCAGTAGGCAGCACAACTCAATTCAATCAATCCCACAGCCTCGCTCGCGCAGCGGCCCGCGGAATCACTGTCATGATCATCAAGTTAAGACCGCACTGGAGGAGCCATGCTGCCGTCTTCCCGCTCGAGGTCTCTGCCTCTAGACGTGTTGTGTGTCACTCAGACTCCACCCCTTAGGGCACGGGCGGCGAGACTCGGAGCATTTTCTTTGTTATCTCATCTTCTTCTCTATGAGGTGAGTGAGGTGGACCATAGAGAGGGCCTAATCCTTGCCATGGCAAATGTGCCATTTGAGAATCAAATAATCAATATAAAATATTAATATATTATATACACACGGGTCATGGGTGGCTTTTTTGAACCATGAAGAGTGAGACTGACGGCTATGATGATTATCCGACCATCCATGGTCCATGGACCATAAGTGTTGTGGTGCGGCCTGTGCTTCCTGCGGCCTGCCTCTGCCTGTGCGGCTGGGCCTGCACTGCAGTGGCCACTGGCAGTGGCACTTGACTTGAGCAAAGCAAATGAGCACTACTAGTGTGAAGGACAGGTGGTGGAAGCATGTTCTGACAAGTTCTTATAATGAAAATAATATAGACAGCTTTTTGAACCAGTGCAGTGCCAGTGCTACTAAGGTGAGAGGCAGAGAGGGAGGCTATCCAGTCCACCACTTTACTTCAGCAGATCACAGAAGAAAGGTGGAAGCATCTGACAGCAAGTGACAAGCACTTAGATTGCACACTGGAATTCAGTTATGGACTTTTCGTTATAAAGTTTAGTTTACACACTTAAACTTGCACCTAACTTATTCACAATCACAACTTATTTTATTGTGGTATTGTCATATATATTTTATATGAATTAAATTTACATTGTGGGAATAATTTGCACTGCATTTAGCACAGACATGCCACTTTATTTTTGATACTGTGGGCGATGATTTTGAATACAAGAATAATATATATAATTGCAGGAACTTTATTAGCATTTTTAGCACAGCCACTTTGTTAGTAGTTTTTGATGCATTTTTCACTTTAAGCGTTGTAGGTTTGATGAAGCTGGCCTGGCACATCATCATCAATTGAGCAAATCAAATCGCGATTAAGAAGACTGCGCATGCTCCTGTTCTGCCTTTTGATCAGCTGAAAAGATGGACGAACCAAAAACACCACCTTCCACCCCTGGCCCTTCAACTTCAAGTGATCTGCCTGGCTGTGAGAGTGAGGAAGCTCAGGAAGGAGACCACCCCTGGCTTTAAAAGGTGGATGCTTTAAAAGAGGAAGGGAGGGACTTTATCTGTTTTTTGTTTACAAAAAGTTACAGCCTAAGGAATTGTGATTGTCCTTTAGGTTAATCATTTGAATAAATCATTTGAAATAATAAAAAACAATATGATGTTCAAACTTTTGACTTCTTTCTTTAATAACTACATAACACAGTACTTCTACTTCTACTTTCAGTACTTGAGTAGAAATTTTTTTTCAAAACTACTGGTACTTTTTACTTTTAGTACTTAAGTAGCAAATTTTTTGAAAAAACTACTTGCAATACTTAAGTAAAAAAAATTTTGAATACTTTAGTACTTCTACTTAAGTAACTTTTTCTGCGAGCACTTCCACTTCTACTCAAGTCACTTTTTGATCGAGCACTTGTACTTTTACTCAAGTAGAAATTTTGAATACTTTATACAAGTCTGCTTGCAAAGTAAAAAAAAATATATATATTTTTTTTATAATTGCAGTTGCCTGGGTGCCAGTGACTGTCAGGTCCACAGAGTGTACTGTACCCACTGCCCAACACTCCTATAGGGTGGCACAGCACCTTGCACTCATAGTACAACACATTAAAAAAAAAAAAAATGACAGGCAGAGGCAGGCCACCCCGCAAGGGCCGTCGTGGTCGTGGTGCTGTGATTTCCTTAGGCCCTAGAATAATGCCCAGTGTTCAGAGGCCACCACAGACCCTGAACTCAAAAAATTCTGAGGACATAGTTGACTGGCTTACACAGGACACCCAATCGTCTACAGCTTCCGCTCGGAACCTTAATGCACCATCCTCCTCCAGCTCAGCTTCGGGCACCTCTCAATTTACCACTCGCCAGCCCGCCGGCACCACCACCAACACTAGCACCACAGCCGCTTCACTTGATCCGTCAGAGGAGTTATTTTCACATCAGTTGGAAGAAATAAGTGATGCGCAACTATTAGTGCCAGAGGATGTAGATAACGGGGATATGTCTCAGTCAGGCAGCATTATACACATGGACGTACATTGTGATGATGATGATGTTGTACCTGCTGCTGTTGCCTTTGCTGAGTTGTCAAGTGAAGCGGCTGATGATGACGATGTGTCTGTGGATGGTGTGTGTGGATGTGTCTGGGTGCCTGCTCGAAGAGCAGAAGAAGAGGGGGAAAGTTCAGATGGGGAGACAGAGGAGGAGGAGACGAGTTGGAAGCAGGGGGAGGAGGTCATCGCAAGGAGCTAGTGGCGCAGTCAGACAGCATGTAGATTCGGCACCCGGGGTCAGCCTGACAGCACGCCAATCAACGCAAGCTGTTGCCACCACCAGAATGCCGTCCTTGCAAAGCTCAGCAGTGTGGCATTTTTTTTGTGTGTCTGCCTCTGATATCAGCGATGACATTTGTAACCTGTGCCAAAAGAAACTGAGTCGTGGGAAGTCCAACACCCACCTAGGTACAACTGCTTTGCGAAGGCACATGATCTCACATCACAAACGCCTATGGGATCAACACATGAGTAAAAGCAGCACACAAACTGAAAGCCACCATCCTTCTCCTGGTCCAGCATCTTCAGCCACGTCAACCACTGCTGTCCTCCATGCCCCCTATCAACAACCCGCCCCTCCGCCTCTCACCTTCAGCAGTTCCTGCTCACCTGCCCACAGTCAGGTGTCTGTCAAGGAAATGTTTGAGCGTAAGAAGTCAATCTCACAGAGTCACCCCCTTGCCCGGCGTCTGACAGCTGGCTTGTCGGAACTCTTAGCCCGCCAGCTTTTACCATACAAGCTGGTGGAGTCTGAGACCTTCAAAAAATTTGTCGCTATTGGGACACCGCAGTGGAAGGTACCCGGCCGAAATTATTTTTCGCAAAAGGCAATCCCCAACCTGTACTCTATTGTGGAAAAGGAAATCATGTCACGTCTGGCACACAGTGTTGGGGCAAGGGTCCATCTGACCACTGATAGCTGGTCTGCAAAGCACGGTCAGGGCAGGTATATAACTTACACTGCGCATTGGGTAAACCTGCTGGCGGCTGCCAAGCATTGAATGCGTGGCTCTGCTGCAGAGGAGTTGGTGACACCGCCACGACTTGCAGGCAGGCCTGCTGCCACCTCCTCTACTCCTCCTACTCCATCCTCTTTGCTAACCTCCTCGGCTGAGTCCTCTTCTGCTGTTGCGTCTTGCTCCACACCAACTGCACCCCCCCCCAGCTCCCCAGAGGCTATTCCACATGCCGGATACAACAGTGTCACGCTGTCTTGGGGTTGACTTGCCTGAAAGCAGAGAGTCACACCGGACCAGCACTACTGTCCGCCCTGAACGCACAGGTGGATCAGTGGCTGACCCCGCACCAACTGGAGATCGGCAAAGTGGTGTGTGACAACGGAAGCAATTTGTTGACGGCATTGAATTTGGGCAAGTTGACACATGTGCCGTGCATGGCACATGTGTTGAATCTGATTGTGCAACGCTTTGTGCAGAAGTACCCAGGCTTACAGGACATCCTCAAGCAGGCCAGGAAGGTGTGTGGCCATTTCAGGCGTTCCTACATGGCCATGGCGCACTTTGCAGATATTCAGAGGCGAAACATGCCAGTGAGGCGCTTGATTTGCGACAGCCCGACACGTTGGAATTCAACGCTGCTAATGTTCGACTGCCTGCTCCAACAAGAAAAAGCGGTCAACGAGTATTTGTATGACCGGGGTGCTAGGACAGCCTCTGCGGAGCTGGGTATTTTTTTGCCACGTTACTGGACGCTCATGCGCAATGCCTGTAGGCTCATGCGTCCTTTTGAGGAGGTGACAAACCTAGTCAGTCGCACCGAAGGCACCATCAGCGACATCATCCCATATGTTTTTTTCCTGGATCGTGCCCTGCGAAGAGTGCTGGATCAGGCTGTAGATGAGCGTGAAGAGGAAGAGGAAGAGTTGTGGTCACTATCACCACCACCAGAAACAGCCTTACCATCGCTTGCTGGACCTGCGGCAACACTGGAAGAGGAGTGTGAGGAAGAGGAGTCAGAGGAGGAATGTGGCTTTGAGGAGGAGGAACACCAACCACAGCAGGCATCCCTGGGTGCACGTTGTCACCTATCTGGTACCCGTGGTGTTGTACGTGGCTGGGGGGAAGAACACACCTTCAATGACATCAGTGAGGATGAGGAATTGGACATGAGTAGCTCGGCATCCAACCTTATGCAAATGGGGTCTTTCATGCTGTCATGCCTGTTGAGGGACCCTCGTATAAAAAGGCTGAAGGAGAACGATCTGTACTGGGTGGCCACGCTACTAGACCCCCGGTATAAGCAGAAAGTCTCTGATATGTTACCCAATTACCGGCAGTCGCAAAGGATGCAGCAGCTACAAAATAAGTTGAAAAGTATGCTTTACACAGCATAGAAGGGTGATGTCACAGCACAACGGGAATCCAACAGGGGAAGAGGTGAAAGTAATCCTCCTCCTACCACCACAACCACGCCGGCAAGGACAGGACGCTTTACAGACGTCTTGTTGATGGAGGACATGCAGAGCTTTTTTAGTCCTACGCATCGCCACAGCTCTTCGAGGTCCACCCTCAGAGAACGACTCGACCGACAGGTAGCAGACTACCTTGCCTTCACTGCAGATATCGACACTCTGAGGAGCGATGAACCCCTTGACTACTGGGTGTGCAGGCTTGACCTGTGGCCTGAGCTATCCCAATTTGCCATTGAACTTCTGGCCTGCCCCGCTTCAAGTGTGTTGTCAGAAAGGACCTTCAGCGCAGCAGGAGGTATTGTCACTGAGAAGAGAAGTCGCCTAGGTCAAAAAAGTCTTGATTACCTCACGTTTATTAAGATGAATGAGGCATGGATCCCGAAGGGACTGACAGTGGGGGATGCATTTGACTAAAAAAGGCCTGATGACTGAGATGCCTTGGGCTAAAACTGGTCCACACGCTGCTGTATTTAACCACTTGCCTTCTGTGCACTTAAACACCCTTCCCATCCAGACCAATTTTTAGCTTTCAGCGCTCGCACACTTTGACTGACAATTGCGCGGTCATGCTACACTGTACCCATATGAAATTTTTATCATTTTTTTCACACAAATAGAGCTTTCTTTTGGTGGTATTTAATCATCTCTGGGTTTTTTATTTTTTACAAAAAAAAAGAAAAAAGACAGAAAATTTTGAAAATAAATACATTTTTCTCCTTCACTGATGTGCGCTGATGAGGCGGCACTGATGGGCACTGATAGGCTGCATTGATAGGCACTGATGAGGTGGCACTTATGGGCACTGATGAGGTGGCACTTATGGGCACTGATGAGGAGGTACTAATATGCCGCACTGATGAGCACTGATAGGCGGCACTAATAGGCGGCACTGATGAGCACTGATAGGCGGCACTGCTGGGCACTGATAGGTGGCACTGACGGGCGGCACTGATGGGCACTGATAGGCACTGGCGGATGGCACTGATGGGCAGCACCATCAGTGCCCACACTCAGTGCCGCCAGTCAGTGCTCATCAGTGCCTAGATGAGCAGGCACTGATGGGAACTGACTGGCAGCACTATGGCCACTGATTGTGGGCACTGATGGGGGGGCACTGTAGGCGGGCACTGTATGCAATTTGTGTATGTGTTTTACCTCTTGTAATCAGGGCACTAGTGAACGGTGCCCTGATTACATTTCTTCTGTGTCCCTGGCGCTGTGAGGCTCCCCCTCCTTCCTCACACTGCAGGCTCTGTGTGAGGAAGGAGCGCCAGCGATGAGAGATGATCTCATATGTTTGGGACACGGCCGACACAGAATTTCCCCGATGCGCGCTCTCGGGAGCGCACGGGGAGACTGCTTCTGGGAGGCCGTTTAAAAACGGCCTCCCGAAAGTCCACGCTGCAGCCGTATATAGGCTATAGCGCGGACCGGAAGCAGTTAATCTCTGCATGCCAGATGACTTACGTGACGTCTCCGCCACCAACTACGGTTCAAGCCGCAATGTTTTAGTGCACTTTCTGCCTTGAAAACCTCAATTTTTCCGGCCGCTGCTACAGCAGCGGCTGCAACAATACCTATTTTTTCATGCATGTGTACATGCCTAATTTTTCTGGCCTCTGGTGCTACACTGTGGCTGCAAAAAAAAAAAAGGCACATACATGTGTCAATTCCCCTTCGTGATCGTTACCTTGTTGTGGTGAAGGGGCTTGCGTATCACAATTAAGCAATCACCTCTAGGAGTGTGTTGGCAATGTTGGCACACCCCAGATGATAAGGTCGTTGCTTCATTGTGAACAGACCAAAAGCGATCAGCATGATAATTTTTCATAGAAAAAACATAAATTTTCTTTAATTAAAAAAAAAAAAAAGGAGGACAGCCTCTGCGGAGCTGGGTATTTTTTGGCCGCGTTACTGAATGCTCATGCACAATGGCTGTAGGCTCATGAGTCCTTTTGCGGAGGTGACAAACCTGGTCGGTCGAACCCAAGGCAACATCATCGACCTCATCCCATATGCATTTTTTCTGGAGCGTGCCCTGCGAAGAGTGCTGGATCAGGCCGTAGATGAGCATGAAGAGGAAGAGTTGTGGTCCCCATCACCACCAGAAGCAGCCTTGTCGTTGTCGATTGCTGGACCTGTGGCAACGCAGTGAGAGGAGTCTGAAGAAGAGAAGTCAGAGGAGGAAGGTGGCTTTGAGGAGGTGGAAGACCAACCACAGCAGGCGTCCCAGGGGGCTTGTTGTCACCTTTCGGTGACCCTTGGTGTTGTACATGGCTGGGTGGAGGAAGAGACCTTCAATGACGTCAGTGAGGACAAGGAACGGGACATGGCTAGCTTGGTATCCAACCTTGTGCAAATGGGGAGTTTGCGGTTGTGCAAATGGACTGACTGACTGTCGGCCAATGGCCAGGTGACAACTGCACCCTGTTGGAGGCAGGGGCGCAGCGCAAGGTAGTGAACCCGATAGCAGACTGCTGCGGATGGACCGGAACATGAGCCCAAGATCCCCCAGGGCGCGGAGTCTAAGACCCAGCAGGTGTTCACCATAGCCTCTAGTGGTGAGGATGGACTTGGCTGCAGCTGGGCCCAGGTTGCGGCCCCTGGGGTCCCCCAGGTCACGCTCCGTAGGGAGAGAAGGGAAGCAGCCACTCAGGACACACGGAATGGTGATGGGTAAGCCGAGGTCGGGGTAACAGCCAAACAGGAACAGTCAGCAACAGAGCCAAGCCAAAGTCGGTACACAGTAGATCAAGCACACAGGAAACTAGCAACAGGGAACAGCAAAGCTAGCTGGCTTGCAGTGCACTGGTTAATATAGACTTCCTGTAATGGCCTGGGGTGGAGCCAAACAGGGAGGAGAGATAATAAAAACAGCCAGAAGGAATAGTCTAGGCCTTTAATGCAGACATGAGGAATGAGGAAGGATAAGGAGGGACAGGTAAACTACCAGACATGTATTGCATGTCCATGACAATGGGGAGTTTTGTATGTCAGAGTTTGGTCAGACTGTCACTGTGAAGCGGGCGTAACCCTTACACTATAAATATAATAAATAAGAGTAAAAATCTGCTTAGTTGCTATTTCAACGATATTGGTGACCAATCCAGATTGTACTGTGTATGGTGTGCTATCCAAAAATGTAAAATAAAATAAACCTGTGTGATATAAATTGTTGAAAACAGCACTTTATATTTGGTAACACTGTATGATTATTGAAGCGGATAACACATTTATTGATATACTCAGCATTGGAATCACATGAAAACATTGACTTTTCACGAAACCATTTATATCACACAGGTTTATTTTATTTTATATTTTTGGATAGCACACCATACACAGTACAATCTGGATTGGTCACCAATATCGTTGAAATAGCAACTAGGCAGATTTTTACTGTTGCGCAACACTATTTATTGTATTTATAGCACAGAGCACTTTCTGAGGAGTGAGGTGTTTGCGGCAGTTGTAAAATCTAGATTAGGGGGGTAGCTCGCAGGATTCCAATCTGATTTTGAGTAACCCTTACACTACCTGATTGATACAATATACCTGATCGTATACACACACTGGATGTTTTAAAGCACGTTATTCCAAACAATTTAGGAATGTTAGGTGATTTATGCCCTTTATGGAATAAAACACAACTCTGCGTCAACTACGCAATTTTCCATGGGAGTTTTGCCATGGATCCCCCTCCGGCATGCCACAGTCCAGGTGTTTGTCCCCTTGAAACAACTTTTCCATCACTATTGTGGCCAGAAAGAGTCCCTGTGTGTTTTAAAATTCGCCTGCCTATTGAAGTTTATGGCGGTTCGCGAACATTTGCGGATGTTCGCGTTCGCTGTTCGCGAACGGCGAATTTTAGGTTCGCGACATCACTAGTAATAAGTAGTGAAGTTACTTTTCAAATGCAGTAAAGTAATCTCGTTACAATTTACAGAAGTAACTAGTAACATTTTTTGAGTAACTAGCCCAACACTGATGAGGGGTATCTCCTCTTCCTCAGAGCTCTGTCATTATTTGGGAGTACGGTCAGTGCTGTATTTTGGCCTAGGCCAACAAGGCCCAGGCCTAGGGCGGCACTTTGCAGGGGGGCAGCAAAATAGCCACCCTCGCCTCCATCTGAGACTCCATTAGCCACTGGTTTCTAGATCTGTCTGGTGTCTAGCAATCAGTCACACCTTCTCCTACCCCCATCTCTCTCTCTCCCACCACCCCCCTCTCCCTCTTCCTCCCCCATCTCCACTCTCTCTTTCTCTCACCTCTCCCTCTCTATTACCCCTCTCTCGCTCTTCCACTCCCTTTCTCTCTCAACCCCCGCCTCTCTCTCCCTCATCCCCCTTCTCTCGCTCTCATCCCCCTCCTCTCTCTCTCTCTCTCTCTCTCTCCCCCAACACCCCCTCTCTCTCTCTCTCTCCCCCAACACCCCCTCTCTCTCTCTCTCTCCCCCAACACCCCCTCTCTCTCTCTCTCCCCCAACACCCCCTCTCTCTCTCTCTCCCCCAACACCCCCTCTCTCTCTCTCTCTCCCCCAACACCCCCTCTCTCTCTCTCCCCAACACCCCCCCCTCTCTCTCTCTCTCCCCAACACCCCCCCCTCTCTCTCTCTCCCCCAACACCCCCCCTCTCTCTCTCTCTCTCCCCCAACACCCCCCCTCTCTCTCTCTCTCTCTCTCCCCCAACACCCCCCCTCTCTCTCTCTCTCTCTCTCCCCCAACACCCCCCTCTCTCTCTCTCTCTCCCCCAACACCCCCCCCTCTCTCTCTCTCTCTCTCCCCCAACACCCCCCTCTCTCTCTCTCTCTCCCCCAACACCCCCCTCTCTCTCTCTCTCTCCCCCAACACCCCCCCTCTCTCTCTCTCCCCCAACACCCCCCCTCTCTCTCTCTCCCCCAACACCCCCCCTCTCTCTCTCTCTCTCCCCCAACACCCCCCCTCTCTCTCTCCCCCAACACCCCCCCTCTCTCTCTCTCTCTCCCCCAACACCCCCCCTCTCTCTCTCTCTCTCTCCCAACACCCCCCCCCTCTCTCTCTCTCTCTCTCCCAACACCCCCCCTCTCTCTCTCTCTCTCTCTCCCAACACCCCCCCTCTCTCTCTCTCTCTCTCCCCCAACACCCCCTCTCTCTCTCTCTCTCTCTCCCCCAACACCCCCTCTCTCTCTCTCCCCCAACACCCCCTCTCTCTCTCTCCCCCAACACCCCCTCTCTCTCTCTCTCCCCCAACACCCCCCCTCTTTCTCTCTCTCTCTCTCTCCCCAAAACCCTCTTTCTCTCATACCCCTCACCCTCCCTTACCCACCCCCTCTCCCTCCCCCCCCCCCCTCGTGAGATCTCAGGGGTTCTTGCTGGGACTTGTAGTTCTTCAATTTTGGAGGGAGTCACATCCGTAAAACAGGAAGGGGTGGGGCAAATTTACATAGGAAGGGAAGGGGGCGCCCAATTTTAGTCTTGCCTAGGGCAGCTCAAAACCAAAATACACCACTGAGTACGGTATATACCCATATTTATTTTAACAAATAAATTGATGCACAGGTAATGCTCTAGGCTGGTGCGCTCTCTGTTCCTTATCTTATCTTGAGCACAGATTTGTTTTTCTTTTATAAACTCTATTGTGTTCCGGGGTATGAGACAGGAATTCTTGGCTCGAACCCGGAACACAGTGCGGTATTCTGTATGTAGCCTCAGATACATACAGTTTATACCTCACATCCAGCGGCCTCACATGCTAGTGAGGGACATCGTTTGTTTGGGCCAAGCTAGTCCAACTATGTAAAGTATATCAAAAGATGCAGTTCAGTTTTAAGTCCTGTAAACTGCGAGGTAGGGGCCTCTATAGATTGTAGTTGTTTTTACAAAATCCCACAAATTACAAATCACATCACTTTATTATAATAAACTCTGGAGAATATGGAGGCAAAGTCAATACTTGTGTTCCTCATACCATTCTTGAACCATTTTTGCAGTGTGGAAGAGTGCATTATCCTGCTGAAAGAGACCATTGCCATAAGGGTATACCATTTCCATGAACGAGTGTACTTGGCCATCAACAATGTTTAGGTAGGTGGTCTGTGTCCAGTAACATCCACATGAATGGGACCCAAGGTTTCCCAGAAGAACATTGCCCAAAGCATCAACATGCCTCTGCCAGCTTGCCTCCTTCCCATACTACATCCTGGTGCCATCTATTGCCCAGGTAAGTGATGCATACGCACCCGACCATTCACATGATGTAAAAGAAAACATAAATCATCGGACCAGGCCACCTTCTTCCATTGCTCCATGGTCCGGTTCTGAAGCTCACATGCCCATTATAAGGGCTTTTGGCTGTGGACACGGGTCAGCATTGGCAAACTGACTGGTCTGCCGATACACAGCCCCATACACAACAAACTGCCATGCCCTTTTTTCTGCTTTCAACACATCAACTTCAGGGACAACATGTTCACTTGCTGCCCAATATATCCCACTAATTTTCAGATGCTATTGTAACAAGATTATCAGTGTGATTCACTTTAAACAGGGGTGTCAAACTCAATTTTCATCGGGGGCTGCATCAGCAATATGGTTGCCCTGGGGTGCGCTACATACAGAGCGCAGAGTTCAGGATTACACTACATACAGAGTGAAGAATTCAGCATTACACTACATACAGAGTGAAGAATTCAGCATTACACTACATACAGAGTGAAGAATTCAGCATTATACTACATACAGAAGTATGGTATGTACAGAGTGCAGGGTTCAGGGGTGCACTATGTACAGAGTGCAGCTCCAGTCGGGTCCTATGTACAGTGCAGAGTTTAGGGGTGAACTATGTACAGAGTACAGGGTTTAGGGGTGAACTATGTACAGAGTGCAGGGTTTAGGGGTGAACTATGTACAGAGTGCAGGGTTTAGGGGTGAACTATGTACAGAGTGCATGGTTTAGGGGTGAACTATGCACAGAGTGCAGGGTTTAGAACTGTGTTAAGTACAGAGGGCAGAGTGAAGGGGTGTGCTGTGCACAGAATGCAGGGTTCAGGGGTGCGTTATGTACAGAGTGCAGCTCCAACTGGGTCCTATGTACAGAGTGCAGAGTTTAGGGATGAACTATGTACAGAGTGCAGGGTTTAGGGGTGAACTATGTACAGAGTGCAGGGTTTAGGGGTGAACTATGTACAGAGTGCAGAGTTTAGGGGTGAACTATGTACAGAGTGCAGAGTTTAGGGGTGAACTATGTACAGAGTGCAGGGTTTAGGGGTGAACTATGTACAGAGTGCAGGGTTTAGGGGTGAACTATGTACAGAGTGCAGGGTTTAGGGGTGAACTATGTACAGAGTGCAGGGTTTAGGGGTGAACTATGTACAGGGTGCAGGGTTTAGGGGTGAACTATGCACAGAGTGCAGGGTTTAGAACTGTGTTAAGTACAGAGGGCAGAGTGAAGGGGTGTGCTGTGCACAGAATGCAGGGTTCAGGGGTGCGCTATGTACAGAGTGCAGCTCCAACCGGGTCCTATGTACAGAGTGCAGAGTTTAGGGATGAACTATGTACAGAGTGCAGGGTTTAGGGGTGAACTATGTACAGAGTGCAGGGTTTAGGGGTGAACTATGTACAGGGTGCAGGGTTTAGGGGTGAACTATGCACAGAGTGCAGGGTTTAGAACTGTGTTAAGTACAGAGGGCAGAGTGAAGGGGTGTGCTGTGCACAGAATGCAGGGTTCAGGGGTGCGCTATGTACAGAGTGCAGCTCCAACCGGGTCCTATGTACAGAGTGCAGAGTTTAGGGATGAACTATGTACAGAGTGCAGGGTTTAGGGGTGAACTATGTACAGAGTGCAGGGTTTAGGGGTGAACTATGTACAGAGTGCAGGGTTTAGGGGTGAACTATGTAGAGTGCAGGGTTTAGGGGTGAACTATGTACAGAGTGCAGGGTTTAGAACGGTGTTAAGTACAGAGTGCAGAGTGAAGGGGTGTGCTGTGTACAGAGTGCAGAGTTCGGGGGTGTGCTATGCACAGTGTGCCACCCCAACTAACCCCCCCTCCCCCAAAACTTCTCTCCTACCTGGCCCGCCTCTAGTACCTCCATGTGTAGGCTGCTTTGTCTCCCCTTACAGGGAGATTGTTTTCTCTCTCTCAGATCTGTCCCCAGGGCATGTAGGAATCTGTTAGTTCCAGGAGCCACTGAGAGCCTAGCTGTCCCTTGTAAACAGAGAAGAAGTCTCTTTTTTTTCAAGTTACAGGGGGAAGCAGGAGAGTGAGAGCCAGAGGTGGTGGAATGAAGTTCAGCCACATTCAACCTGCAAAACTGGTGTCAGGGCCATATACAGTAACCAGGCCTGTTGGGCCTGATTCCTTGTGTTTGACATTTGTGACATAAACTGATTGGTGTATAGGTGCTTGGTATCCTCAAGCTATATATATATATATATATATATATATAGCTATTATTTCTCCAACGTCAGGTGCACCACCCAACATTTGAAGTTTGACTCCACTCCAGCGCTAAAGGCTTATTGGGACACTAAAATGTACGCAATGTTCTGTTCTAGGAACTGTGTGAGAAACACAAAAATTGTGCCGCAGGTTAGGTATCATGTGAATGTTCTGTGTGCCTCTACAACAACCTGGTCTGGCATCCCCATTATACAACCAGTCATGGTGCATAGAATAGAGACCCAATGGAAGAGTAAAGTTCAACTTCATGTAAAGGGATTAGTGTCATAATCCATATGGGATCATGTACAGTATTTGTTTTATAACATGAAGAGTATATCCACTGTAGGAAGAACAAAATAAATACAATAACAGATGATAGGGAAAAACTCACACTTGGTGTGCTTCGTGTATTTCTTCCAGATCTGTGCAGTAATCCAGCATGAGACTTTCCCTCTGTGCAGGAGCTTACTGTAAAGACCGCTCACTGCTGCTCCCTCTCCTTGTGCAGGGTGACTGGTCTTGTCTCCGCCCCCTCCTGTAGTTTTCTGCAGCTAGCCTGTAGTAGATGGAGCTGCCGGGCCCCTCCCACAGTTCTGCTCTCTGCACAGGCTATGCACTAGACATGGAACAGAATAAATATTCAGACAAATTTTTCGTTATTCGGAGATCCAAATACCAGAATTACACTATAAAGGAAGTTTACAGAATGCTCTGAATAATGAAACAAAATTCATCCAAATTTCGGAAATTGGAATTAAAACTCGATTTGAATTTTATATCTAATTCCAGTCGAATTTGAACTGTAAACATATTTCTGAAATTAAAGCCTGTGTGTGTTATTGGAGTACTATTTCGAAATAATACTTTTTTTTGTTAAGCCAAAGGTGATTTAGGTCCGGTTCACACTGATGCGATGCGGGAAGGCTGCGAACTCGCAGCCTGTTCCCGCATCGCACGCGCACCCCCGGCAGTTCACACTGCCATATGCGATCCGCTGGGGGTGTCAATGTAATCTTAACGACACCCCCAGTTTGATCGCATATCGCAGTGCGATCGTGCAGTTCGCACAGGATCGGATCGCACAAGTGTGAACCGCTGTGCGATCCGATCCTGATGCGGCTGCAAAAATGCCTCCGGTGCGTGTTTGCTGCGGGTGCGATGCGAATTTAGCCATACAGTTTGTATGGCTAAACTCGCACCGCACAGCCGATCGCATGTAATGTCGGAGCAGTGCGCTCCGACATTACATGCGAACCCCGCACACGTGTGAACCGGGGCTTAAAGCGGAGTTACGGCCTCAAAAATGACTTTGGGCCACCCGCTTGCTGACATTAACCTGAAAAAGAAATTCGATTTTTTTTTTGTTTACTTACCTTGTTATCGAAGAAAATATACTTACCTTCTTTCCACTTCCTCCCTCTACGGCCGCGGCCCGCGCCGTCACTTCCTGCTTGCGATGACTCCTGGGAGCTGAATGTCATCGCTCCCAGGAATCAATGCGCCTGTGCCGGCCTCGCTCGTAACTTCCGGGGCAGGCGCGTCATTCCCTGCTAAACAGCAAGGCCCGAAGCGAAAAAAAAAAAAAAAAAAATAGCGCAGGGCAGACATGACCATGTGAAGAGGGGAGACAGGGCAGGTGTGAGTTAAATTAAATTGTTTTGAGTTGGGGGGTATTCAGGGATTGGTGTATCAGGTTTGGGAGGGGTTGAGGTACAGTTAGGAGGGGTGGCCCCTCAGATTGGAGGTCAGTGGAAGTTCAACGGACGAAGGAAGAAGAAGCTTGGTCACCCACCTTTTTCACTGCAGAGCATCTCACCTCAGCTTCCCTGGTCTGTGATGGCGGATTTGGACGTTTTGCTGGAGCAAATTAAGGCCGCTGCCGCGGTGAAGGGGACTGAGTGGCTCCGGTCCCAGGTCTCCACGTTGATGGGGGTTCAGGACTCTGCACAGGATTCGGAGGGGCTTGCGGTCCCGCGGGCTCGGCGGTCACGGCCGCCGGAGCGTTTTTCACCGGACCCTTCCCCTCGAGCTCAGCGTCATCCTAGGAGCCCCGACAGGGACCCTTCAGGGCCGCCGGCTAAGCGTACTCCTGCTGCGGCCGTGCGCGCCTCTGGGAGGAATCCTCTGCATGGACGGAGCTCTGGGGGTAGTGGGGGGAGGCGGCCTTCGGTCTCTCCCCGTCCCTCTCGCCGGGGTGCTACTGGACTGGCGGGCTCCCCTACTGGCGATGCTCCGGTCGGAGGGGTGCCTCGGCGTGGGAGTGGCTTCATGGCGGCCGGTGGCAGCAGTGATCGGCGGGACTCGGAGTCGGCCTCGGCTGGGCGCAGAGAGATGACGCGGCGGGGCAAGTCACGTGGCCGGGTCATCGGAAGTTCGGCTGGTTCACAGAGGTCTCCGTCGGGCGGAGCTGGAGTACGGGGGCGTGGACGCCTGTCGCTCGGCTCTGCAGATGGCGGGAGTGCGACACCTGGTGGACGGATGTCGGCGGTGCCCGGGGACGATCGTTCGGAAGGCGAGGTGTCCGGATCGGATGTGGAAGAGGATGTCGGTGGTCGGTCGGCGACGAGGGAGGCTGGATCGGCGGCTGGGGGCGCCCCCCCTGGGCAGACAGGTGAGGTCACAATTCCTTCTCTGGCTTTGTCTGATTTGCGGGGCTTGTTTGATGTGGGGGGTGGGAGTGCTGGAGGGGCTCGGGGGGTGGGGGTGTCCCGGCCAGTGGGGGCGGGGACCCCGGAAGGGGGTGATGGTGGGGGTTTGAGGGGCTTCCTCCTGGGTCTACGGGACCTCTTGGGGCGTTTGCCCCCGGGGGACGGGGGCCGCTTGTCTCCAGCGGCGGCTTGGGTGCCTCCGGCGGGGGGCTCGGGCACGGAGCCGGGGGGGCCCCGGGGCTGGCGGGGCCGTCTTCCATGGGGCTAGTTGCGGGGGGGGCTGGGGCCCCTCCCCAGGTTGTTGGTGCGCCGGCAGTGGTGGCAGTGACGGCCGGGGCGGCGGGGGACAAGACCGGGACGGCGAAGGAGGGGAAGGCGGACGCTGTTCGCCTGGACGATTCAGCGACAGGTGAGGTATATGTTTGTTTTGAGGGCCCATTGGGGGCACATTTGAAGCAGGAAGTCCGGGAGAAGATCTGGAAGGGTGAGTACGTGGAAATCTTCACGCTGTTGCCCCTCGAGAAGTTTCACCTGGACAGGGTTAAACCGGAGGAGCGCAAGAAGGAGGACGAGGAGGCGCGACGATATCGGCTTATCCCTCGGACCTTCGCCAATTGGCTGCAGGCCTTTGCCATTCTGGCGGGCGTCATAGGGGAAAAGGCGCCGGAAAACTGCTCGGCCCTGTTCTGCTACATGGACGCTGTAGGGGAAGCCTATCGGGTTTACGGGGGGTCGGCCTGGCTGCGGTACGACGAACAGTTCCGGCAGCGGAAGGCGGTTAGGCCGTCCTTGCGGTGGGACCACAAGGACATCAGCCTGTGGATGCGGCTCATGTCGTCTGCGAAGGCTCCGAATCAGTTTTTTCCAGGGGGGGCCGGTGTTCCTGCGACCCCGGGACAGCCGGCCGCAAAGAGGAGGGGTTTCTGCTGGCAATTTAATGAGGGTTCCTGTAAGTTCGGTGGCACATGTCGCTTCAAACATGAATGCTCCGGTTGCGGAGGTTCCCATTCCTTGGCTCGGTGTTTTAAGTCCGGAAAAGGGCGGTCCGGAGAGCCTTCGCACAAAGGGGACGACGCCGGTGAGGGTGGAAAGGCTGCGGCCTTTTCTAGATAGGTACCCCGATAGGGCGGCTGCCCGACTTCTGGGGGAGGGTTTTGCGGTGGGTTTTCGTATCCCTTGCTCTTTGGCCTCGGTGCCGCCGGTGGCGAGGAATTTGCGTTCGGCATTGCGCCACCCTTTGGTGGTGTCGGATAAGTTGCACAAGGAAGTGGCTCTCGGTCGCATGGCGGGCCCGTTCTCGGAGGTGCCGGTGCGTGACTTGGTGGTTTCGCCGTTGGGGGTGGTTCCCAAGAAGGAACCCAACAAGTTTCGCCTCATTCACCACCTCTCCTTCCCAAAGGGTGGGTCTGTGAATGACGCCGTCGACCCGGATGCCTGTACGGTGTCTTACATTTCCTTTGACGCCGCGGTGGCCTGGGTGCGACATTATGGGCGGGGGGCCTTGATGGCCAAATCGGACATTGAGGCGGCGTTCAGGTTGCTCCCGGTTCACCCGGACAGTTTTCGATTGCTGGGCTGCCGGTGGCAAGGGGCGTATTATGTGGATCGCTGCCTTCCTATGGGCTGCTCCATATCGTGCGCGCTGTTTGAGACCTTCAGTTCCTTTGTGGAGTGGGTGGTTCGGGAGGTTTCCGGTGTGAATTCGGTGATCCACTATTTGGACGACTTTCTGTGTGTGGGCCCGCCCTCTTCCAACGGGTGCGCGATCCTGCTTGCCACGTTGCAGCATGTGGCCGGGAGCTTCGGCATTCCGTTGGCCCCCGACAAGACGGAAGGCCCGACCACGGTGCTCAGCTTCCTGGGCATTGTCGTGGATTCGGAGGCCATGGAGTGCCGCCTACCGGAGGATAAATTGGGGGCTTTGAGAGCTGAAATTGAAGGGGTGCTGGGTTTGCGCAAGATTCAGTTGCGCAGCTTGCAGTCGTTGCTGGGTAAATTGAATTTTGCCTGCCGCATTATGCCCATGGGCCGGGTTTTCTGCCGACGGCTGTCGGCGGCGACTTCGGGGGTGAAGTTGCCCACTCACTTCGTCAGGCTCAACAGGGAACACAGGGATGACTTGCGTCTGTGGCACGGTTTTTTGGCCACATACAATGGTAGATCCTTGTGGATGGCCGGGCCGATCAGCAACTTTGATTTGGAACTGTTTACCGATGCTGCTGGTTCGGCGGGGTACGGGGCTTTTCACCGGGGGGCGTGGAGCGCCGCCCCTTGGCCGGGGGCATGGCAGGTAGCGGGGCTGGTCAGCAACTTGGTGTTGCTGGAACTGTTCCCGGTGGTGGTGGCCCTGGAGATTTGGGGGGCGGAGTTCGGGAACCTGAAGGTTCGCCTCCATTGCGACAATCTCGGGGTGGTTCAGGTGATCAACCGCGCGTCGGCTTCGTCTCAGCCGGTGGTGCGCCTCCTCAGGTATTTGGTTTTGCGGTGTCTACGGTTGAATGTTTTCCTGTACGCTGTGCACATTCCGGGGGTTAAGAATGATATTGCTGACGCGCTGTCTCGTTTTCAGTGGGACAGGTTCCGGGAGTTGGCACCGGCAGCGGAGCAACGCGGAGTCACGTGTCCGGAGTGGCTATGGGGGATTGCCTTGGGGTCCTCGCTGGATGGATCAGGAAGTCGGTGAGCGAGTCCACGTGGTCGGCTTATTGCAAGGTATGGTTGGAGTGGCTGGAGGTGTTGCGGGTGGCATCGGTGGATCCTCTGGGTCCGGAGGTCAGGTGGGTGTTACTTTATTTTGTCTCTGATCATTTTGAGAGGGGCGCGTCGGCTTCCGCTGTGGCTCGCAAGTTGTCCGGCTTGGCCTTTCTGTTTAAATTTCTGGGTTGTCAGGATTACACGAAGGACTTCGTGGTGAGACAAGCGTTACGGGGCTATTCCAGGGCTTATCGGAGGAGGGACACTAGGCGCCCGGTGTCCTTCGCTCTTTTGCAGGACGTCTGCCGGCAATTGGGGGGGCACTGCGCCTCGAGTTACGAGGTGGTGTTGTGTAAGGCGGCCTTTTCTCTCGCTTTTTTCGGGGCTTTCCGGATTGGGGAATTGGTCAGCTCCTCCCGGACGGTGCCGGGGGGCCTATTGGGTCAGGATGTCTCTGTCGGTCGGGAGGGGGTTACTATCCTCCTTCGACGGTCCAAAACGGACCAGAGTGGCAAGGGGGTCCGTGTCCGGTTGTTCGCGGTGCCGTCTTCACCGCTGTGCCCGGTAGGGGCGGTTCGGGATTACTGGGCAATCCGCCCTTCGCGGCCCGGTTCATTTTTAATGCATGCGGACGGGTCGTCGTTATCTCGTTTTCAATTTGTATCGGTGTTCAGAAGGTGTGTGGGCTCTTTGGGTTTGGATGCCAGTAGGTTTGCATCTCATTCCTTTCGGATCGGGGCGGCCACTGAGGCTGCACGCTGGGGATTGAACGACGATGCGGTCAAACGCATTGGGCGCTGGGAGTCTAGGAGGTTCTTGTTGTACGTTCGTCCACAGCTGTTGGTGTAGGGTATGTACGGGGGGTGGTTTTGTCGCTGGGGGGGTGTGGGCCCGGCTGGTTATCTGATTATTGGTTGGTTTTCTTTTCCTTTTGTCCCCTTTTCTTGTAGGTTTGGAACCCTGCCTTGTTTGGATCGTGGGACACTCGTATGTTTTCTGGGGGGCCCGGAGAGCTGATGTGCGTCCTAATGGTAGACAACTTGGTTTTTCTCGGCACGAGGCTTGTGTCAGGTGGCTGGGGGTGCCGGGGCTTACTTGGGGCAGGGTCCTTCCCGAAGTGCATCGTTTCGCCCGGTTGGACAGGCAGCCAGATGTTTTGGTGCTGCATGCCGGGGGCAACGATTTGGGGGCCAGGTCCGCGCGGGCCTTGATCAGGGACATAAAGTTGGATTTCCTTCGGCTGCGCACGGCTTTTCCGGCGCTGCTTGTAGTTTGGTCGGATATGGTGGCCCGCACGTCCTGGCGCATGGCCAGGTCGGTCGCGCGCCTTAATAAGGCTCGGATTAAGTTGAACAAGGAAGTGGGGCGCTTTGTGTGTCGGAATGGGGGGTTGGTGGTTCGCCACCTGGAGTTGGAAGTGGACACATGGCGGTATCTGCGGGATGATGGAGTCCACCTCAATGCGGTGGGTATAGATTTATGGGCCCTGGGATTACAGGATGGGATCCAGCGAGCCTTGAGGGTTTGGAGGGGCACGCAAGGGTAAGGTGTCACCCTTGGGTGCTGGTGGCGTTTTGTTGGTCTTTGCTGGCGGGGGAGGTGAACAGTTTAGGATAAGGGTATGGTTGGGACTCATCGTTGGTATGGGTCCCTATGGTGCATTCCATTTAATGTCAGTTTAAATGGAATTCAAAATGGTGGCACTGCGGGGAGTGGTTTGTCTCCGAGCCGGTGACGCGGCTGGAGGCCTATCAGGGCACAGGTCCCGCAGTGCAGGATTTGGAATTATTTGGAGGAGCCTCAAAGACCAACAGGCCTAATGACTGATTGTTTTATGTTTGTAAGGAATGTTTTTTCTCCTTATGTTAATTTTAAGGTAAAAGGGTTAATAAAATGGCTGCTGTGGCCAATTAACTCCAAGCACGGTGTGGTCTCAATTATTTAGGTAAAGGGAAAGGTTTATGGCATGGGGGTGGAGCCTTTGGCTTTAAGCAGCCTAAGAGTTTGGGGGTGACATCTATTCTACATTGGTCAAGCAAGGCCCGAAGCGAAAAAAAAAAAAAAAAAAAATAGCGCAGGGCAGACATGACCATGTGAAGAGGGGAGACAGGGCAGGTGTGAGTTAAATTAAATTGTTTTGAGTTGGGGGGTATTCAGGGATTGGTGTATCAGGTTTGGGAGGGGTTGAGGTACAGTTAGGAGGGGTGGCCCCTCAGATTGGAGGTCAGTGGAAGTTCAACGGACGAAGGAAGAAGAAGCTTCCCACCCACCCTCCCTAATTTCTGGGACTGTTATGGTTGATTTTGATTCATGTCTTTTGTGCTTTCTGTCCTTTCTGGGGGAATTTTATATTGTCATGGCAGCTGGGCGTTTTGTTGGTCTTTGCTGGCGGGGGAGGTGAACAGTTTAGGATAAGGGTATGGTTGGGACTCATCGTTGGTATGGGTCCCTATGGTGCATTCCATTTAATGTCAGTTTAAATGGAATTCAAAATGGTGGCACTGCGGGGAGTGGTTTGTCTCCGAGCCGGTGACGCGGCTGGAGGCCTATCAGGGCACAGGTCCCGCAGTGCAGGATTTGGAATTATTTGGAGGAGCCTCAAAGACCAACAGGCCTAATGACTGATTGTTTTATGTTTGTAAGGAATGTTTTTTCTCCTTATGTTAATTTTAAGGTAAAAGGGTTAATAAAATGGCTGCTGTGGCCAATTAACTCCAAGCACGGTGTGGTCTCAATTATTTAGGTAAAGGGAAAGGTTTATGGCATGGGGGTGGAGCCTTTGGCTTTAAGCAGCCTAAGAGTTTGGGGGTGACATCTATTCTACATTGGTCAAGCTTCTGGGCATGCCCAGATGCTTTTGCAGGGATGACGCGCCTGTCCCGGAAGTGACGAGCAGGGCATTCTGGGACTCCGACATCACCGAAAAGGACACCAAAGAGGACACTCCGGCTTCAGCTGCCCACACCTGAGATGACAGCACTGGACAAGAAATTTTCAAGGTAAGTATTTCTTCTAAAAGGTAAGTGCAACCTGGGACAGTTCAAAGGCTATCCATTGTGGAATGTACTAAGGCTCCATGTACACGGGACGTTGTTAAAAGTCCCTTTGAATGCTGGAATTTTTAGGACGTTTGAAACGTCCGTTCGGTCGCGTTTGTACCCGTGTTTAGCGGGCGCTTAGCGGCGTTTACGGGCGTTTGCGTTTAGAAGCGTTCCTGGAGGTCAAAAAAATGATTCCCCTTTAAAATGGAAAAACGCGAACGCTAAACGCGGGTCATCGCGTTCAGATGCCTTCGGGCGCGTTCAGACACGTTCGGACGCGTTTGTGCATTTGAAACGCCGGGAAACACACGTTCGAACGCAAATAGTTGCATTCTAAAAAAAGTCCCTGAACGCAACTGCCTGCAAATGACTGTAAACGACCTGGTGTACTTGGACAGATAAGATAAAATGTAGATGGGTTCAGGGGCTTCTGAAAAAAAACGCCCAACTGCTCCTAAACGGCCATTTCCAGCGTCCCGTGTACATGGAGCCTAACCCTGCCTTTCTAAAAAAAACTTTTCCGAGGCTGGAACTCCGCTTTAAAGAGTCATTGTAATCATTTGATGAAGATTTTTCTTTTGTTCGTTTACAAGTGTAAAATTGATAAAATGAAACTAGTAAAATATACATTTTTAAAAGCATTTGTACTTGACATTTTTTGTTTGTTCACTGTGGCACATTCGAATTGTAAAAAAAAAAAAAAAAAGTTTTCGGTTCGACTGATTCAAAATGTAATCGATTCGAACGTTTCAAATAAGAAAAAAAATTGGTAAATTCGAAGAAAATTAGAAAAAGACCTAAAACAAATCACAATACGAATCCCGAATATAAATTGAACGAATCAACCGAATTTAACAAAACAAAATAACTAGACTGTGTGTGTTTGAGTATCATTTCGAAATAATGCCGTTTTTTTTAAAGCGGTAGTATCGGAGTATACTTAACTGTTACCTACAGATAAGCCTATAATGAGGCCTATAATAAGGCTTACCTGTAGGTAAAATGAATATCTCCTAAACCTGCACAGTTTACGAGATATTTGCCCTGCATGCAGCCGCTGACACCAGCGGTGCATTCGATCTGAAGGTCCGGCAGACCTTCAGAGCTTCTTGCCAGTTCCTCGGTGGAAAGTGATCTCCCGCACGCATGCGCGGGAGTGACGTCATGGCCACTCACAGCGCCGGAGACGCCGAACCAGAAGTATGCGACGCATAGTAGCTCATTATGCCTTTGTCCTACAGGGTTGTTTTTTTTTTTTTGACGATTCAACCGCTTTAAGCTAAAGGTGATTTAACCACTTCAGCTCCGGAAGGTTTTACCCCCTTAATGACCAGACCATTTCTTGCGATACGGCACTGCGTTGCTTTAACCGACAAATGCACGGTCGTGCGACGCCGTACCCAAATAAAATTGATATCTTTTTCCCCACAAATAGAACTCTCTTTTTGTGGTATTTGATCACCTCCGCGGTTTATCATTTTTGCGCTATAAACAAAAAAAAAAAAAAAAATAAAAAAAAAAAAAAAAAACAACATTTTTACTTTGTGCTATAAACATTCCCAATAAAAAAAATAAATAAATAAAAAATTATCAAATTTTTTCATAATTTTAGGCCAATTTGTATTCTGCTACATATTTTTGGTAAAAAAAAATCCCAATAAGTCTATTTTGATTTGTTTGCGCAAAAGTTATCGTGTCTAAAATCTAAGGGAAAGATTTATGTAATTTTTTTTAGGATTTTACTTTTATTCTTACTAGTAATGGCGGCGATCAGCAATGTTTAGAGTGACTGCGACATTGCGGCGGACAGATCGGACCCCTAACTTACATTTTTTACACTTTTGGGTTTACCAGTGACATTACTACAGTAATCAGTGCTAAAAATGTGCACTGTTACTGTAATAATGACACTGGCAGGGAAGGGGTTAACCCAGGGGTGATCAAAGGGTTGAGTGTGAGCCTAGGGGGTGTTTTCTAACGGTGGGGGGTGGCCTTATAATATCAACACAGAGACCTGTGATCCTAAATAGCAGGAACACAGGGGATCTGTGTTGATGCCAGAGAGAACAGCGGTCACCTGTGTTTACAACAGCAGACCGCCGTTCTCTCTTCATGGGGAGCGATCACGGGTACCCGGCAGTAATTGTGGCCGCCGGCCCCGCACCTCGGCTTTCCCACTGTCGAGTGTACGCGGGCATGCGCCTCCGGCAGCGTGCGGGCACCCACAAGAGCGCTTCCGCTAAACTGCCGTACAGGTACGGCAATTCGCGGGAGCCTGCCGCCGTATAACTGCGCTGGCTGGACGGCAAGTAGTTAAGCAAACAAAGAGGTATGAAAACAGATCACTTAAAGAGGAAGTAAACCCTCCTCTGACACTTGTACCTATAGGTGATCCTATGATAAGGGTTACCTATAGGTACTGTAAATATCTCCTAAACATGTACCGCTTAGGAGATATTTACCTTACATGCAGCCAGTGACGTCACTGGCGCATGCGCTCTGAAGGAACGGCCGCTGGTGCCGTTCCTTCAGAGTCCCGTGCCGTGACCGTCGGCTCCGGCCAATCGGATGGCCGGATGCCGTGATCCTGGAAGACGCGTGCGCGGAAGTGACGTCACGGCGGCTCCGGCCAATCAGATGGCCGGATGCCGTGATCCCGGAAGACGGGTGACTGGACATGTCGTCCGTCATAGAGGTGAACGGATGGCACGGCGGGGGCTCGTTCTAAGGTAAGTATTTCATAAGGAGCTAGTATGCGATGCATACTAGCTCATTATGTGTTTCTCTTTCAGCTTGTAAAAAAAAAAAAAAATGTACAACCTCTTTAACAGTGGTACAGTGGAAATCGTCAAAATCAACATATTCTGGATACAATATAATTATACTGTTTCATAGTTAGTGTACATAACCATCTCGCCCGAGGGGGTTAAATGGTGGCACATAGTTGCCAACATTTAAAAACAATTTCCAGGGACACTTTGCAGCACAGCTATCAATTACCACACCCACGTCCCTGAAGCTCCGCCCACTCTGCATAATTGATCTTCCCTATTTATCAGATTATAGAGTCTACTCAATATAGAGAGAATTACAGGAAATTAAAAAGGGAATTTCAAATTTAAAGCCACAGTAGCAGAGTTGGAATTATTCTCCCATTCAGTTGCACTACTTCTGCGTAACATTTATGGGCAACCTGATTAACAGGCGCTTCCAGGGACAATATAAATTGCCCGGGACAGGCTCCTTTTTGCAGGGACTGTCCCAGGAAAAAAGGGACAGTTGGAAAGTATGGTGACTTGAGAGCACATAGCGCAACAGTCAAGATCATTACAGTAGATCACTGTAGGCATAGGAATGTGAACATCAACATGTTTGGCAAGTAAGACACATTATTCCTGTTTGGTTCCAAGGCAGGAGAAGAAAAACAAAAAAAAAAGGGGGGGCAGGGAGTTCTGCAAGATAAATGATGCGTGCTTGAACCTAATAATTTGCCTAGGCTAATCCAAAGAACACCACATTTCCAAGTATGGACCAGGCTAAGGGCAGCCTTGAAGCCCACTCTTAGCCACTTAAGCCCCGGAGGATTTGGCTGCTAAACGACCAGGGGGTATTTTGGATTCGGCACTGCGTGACTTTAACGGACAATTGCGCGGTCGTGCGACGCTGTACCTAAACGAATTTGGGGTCCTTTTTTTACCACAAACAGAGCTTTCTTTTGGCGGTATTTGATCACCTGTGCGATTTGTTGATCACGCGCTATAAACAAAAAAAGAGCGTAAATTTTGCAAAAATAGCAATATTTTTCCCTTTTTTTATATGAAATTCCCCCCAAAAAAAATGTAAAAATCAAAATTTTTTAACATTTTCGGCCAATTTGTTTTATGCTACCTATGTTTGGTAAAAAAAAAAAAATCGCAAAAAGCGTATTTTGATTTGTGCAAAAGTTATTGAGTTTACTAACTAAGGGAAAGATTTTTGTCGTTTTTGTTGTTTTTTTTTTTAACGCGTAATGGCGGCGATCTGCGATTTTTTTTTTTTTTTTTTTTTTTTTTTGCGGTACTGCGACATTGCGGCGGACAGATCGGACCCTTGACTGACATTTTTGACACTTTTGGGGTTACCAGTGACATTTCTACAGTAATCAGTGCTATACATATGCACTGTTACTGTAAAAATACACTGGTAGTGAAGGGGTTAACTTTATTTGAGAGGGAGGGGCTGTGTGTGTCCCTAGGGGCGTCATTCTAACTGTGATTGGCTGTGGCTTCAGCTGTATGCAGAGTGATCAACGGATCTACATAGTAGATCCATATGATCATCTCTCATACAGAGGGGAGAATGACAGGCAGCTTGTTTACACAAGCTGCCTGACTTTCTCCCTCTCCCCCGCCGATCGCAGAGTGGCCGGCGAACATCGGGTCCGCCGGTCACACGCGCGCGGGGGGGGGTCCGTGACCACGCGGGAGCGCGCCTCCGGCGGCGCTCGCTCCCTAGACCCTCACAAGCTAGTGACGTAGCCCTACGTCACTTTGCCTGTGAGGGGCTGACCGCCGCCGTAGATAGTCGTGCGGCGGTCGGCAAGTGGTTAAACGTACTGACTAAAAAATTAAGGTCAAAATTAGAAGTTATTGGGAGAGGTTAAAAGGAAGAAAAAGACAAGAAAGAGAAAAAAAAGAGGAGCTGCCACCGATCCCCATGCTCCAGAGCACCGACCGCCCCCACCCCTAAGGGGATTAAAGTTATCTAATCCATGGGTTCCAGACCTTTTCAAAACTGTGTTGTTGGTCGTTAAGGATGCTAGCCAGTTTTTCAGTTAGCACGATCCAGGAGATTGTTTTTTTTTCGAATGCTAGATTTATCACAGACTTTGGTACAGTCATACTTTTTATTTCATTGGATTATGGCAAACATATCAAGTTGGTTAAGGCCCGGTTCACATGTCAGCGTATGGATCGCGGGCAGAACCGCCGCGGTTCCGCCCACGATCCGGAGATTATTGCAAATCACGGGACGCCTGTGCGTTGCCCGTTGATTTGCAATAGCCCCCCAAACGCTGAGCGATGTTGCCGCGATTTCCGCCTGCCGAATCGCGGTAACATCGCGCAAAAAAAAATCGCGGGACGCATTACGCCCAAAAAAGTACAAGAGCTTCTTTGGAGCATATTGCGTCCCGCGATTTTTTTTTTTGCGCGATGTTACCGCGATTCGGCAGGCGGAAATCGAGGCAACATCGCTCAGCGTTTGGGGGGCTATTGCAAATCAACGGACAGGCGTCCCGCGATTTGCAATAATCTCCGGATCGCGGGCGGAACCGCGGCGGTTCTGCCCGCGATCCATACGCTGACATGTGAATGGAGCCTTATACAGTTGTAGAATGTAAAGTGCCAATAAAAATAAAAAATAAAAAAAACACAAAAAAACAAAACAAAAGTAAACATTAGAAAGTAATGGGTAGGAGTATTTTGTTAGAAAAAGAGAATAAAACTAAGGTACGATATGGTAATATATAGGCGTATAGTCTATGCATCTGGTGAATTTTTGTAAATAAACCATGGATTCCATTTTAGATCAAAAAGTTTCTTTGTGTTCAATGTGTGAAAAATATTTTCCATGAGTCTAATTTCTTTTAAAACCGTGTCAGTTTTTGTCATATAATACGATCTTTGTAATGCAGATTATGTTTTCAAGAAAAGTTTGTAATAATAGATTTATCACAGAAGTTTTCCATGCACGAGCTATGGTGATCTTGGCTGCCAGAAAAGTCTTGAGATTTCGTGGTAATTCACTCGATAGGTCATAGAACATAGAATTATTTAAAAAAAAACCCTGTCTTTGAAATGTTTCCCAGAATTTACCATAGTAAAGTATGGTCAATGACGACATGATCTACAAGCAGGGCTTTTTTTCAGCGGGAACACTGTGCCGGCACCTCAAGCACTGAGGGTATCTAATGGCAAGGGGTTCTGGGGTGTGCTAGAGGGTCCATTGATGCTGGCTACTGGAGGATCTATTGTTGCTTGCAGGGATCTATGGTTGAGAGAGGGGTCTATTGTTTCTGGGTGGGTCTTATGTTGCTGGGTGAGCAATTTTTGCCAGGAGGGAACTACTGTTGAGGGAGGGGGGTCTTTTGTTGCTGGCTGCTGGAGGGTCTATTATTGGTGGCCATTGGGAGATCTCTTGTTGCTGGTGGCCATTGGGGGTCTATTATGCCTCGTACACACGCAACGATAATCGGCCGACCGATCATCCGACTTTTGTCCAGAGTGGTGTTTTGTTGGTTGGAATGTGCCTAGACTGCACACGAATTTACTTGGCCAACAAAAATCTACTTCAGAAGTGATGTCATGTGCTGGTTTACTTTCCGTGTATTTTTTCTTCTCTAAGCGTGCCCAGTCTTGCTCATCAGAATTTTGTCTGCCGAAATCTGTACTGACTGACTGAAAATCGGCCGTTGTGGTGACGGCCAACAAAAATTTTATAGCCTGCACACCAGATTTTTTTCGCCCGAAAAGTCGGAGTCGGTTGTCGGAAGCATCATACTAACAAGCCGAAAATCGGCCGATCGGACGTTGGCTGAAAATTCACGGCCAATTATCGACGCGTGTGTACGGGGCTTTAGTCCTGAATTTGATCTGTTAAGAGTATTTTGTTGAAGGGGTCTATTGCTGGGGTGTCTATTGTTGCTGGCTGCAGGGGATCTGTTTCACTGCTTTTTATGTTATCCTTAGCAAATTCCATACAAATTACTTAGCACCACAAAAGGATACTTGGTTTTGTTTTGTCTAAAAAGGGTGGTGGGCAGGGGGTGAAACCAAGGCATGGTACTCAGAGGTGGGTAGGGGGCAGAGACAAGAGGTGATTTGGAAGACGGAAGTACCTGTACCTACAGTATCTCCCAAAAGTGAGTACACCCCTCATACTTTTGTAAATATTTTATTATATCTTTTCATGTGACAATGCTGCAGAAATTACTTTTTGCTACAATGTAAAGTAGTGAGTGTACAGCTTGTATAACAGTGTAAATTTTCTGTCCCCTCAAAATAACTCAACACACAGCCATTAATGTCTAAACCGCTGGCAACAAAAGTGAGTACACCCCTAAGTGCAAATGTCCAAATTGGGCCCAAAGTGTCAATATTTTGTGTGGCCACCATTATTTTCCAGCACTGCTTTAACCCTCTTGTGTATGGAGTTCACCAGAGCTTCACAGGTTGCCACTGGAGACCTCTTCAACTCTTCCATGACAACATCACAAAGCTAGTGGATGTTAGATGCCCCACAGGTGCTTAATAGGGTTTAGGTCCGGAGACATGCTTAGCTAGTCAATCACCTTTACCCTCAGCTTCTTTAGCAAGCAGTCGTCGTCTTGGAGGTGTGTTTCGGGTCGTTATGTTGGAATACTGCCCTGTGGCCCAGTCTCCGAAAGGGAGGGGATCATGCTCTGCTTCAGTATGTCACAGTACATGTTGGCATTCATGGTCCCCTCAATGAACTGTAGCTCCCCAGTGCCGGCAGCACTCATGCAGCCCCAGACCATGACACTCCCACCACCATGCTTGACTGTAGGCAAAACACACTTGTCTTTGTACTCCTCACCTGGTTGCCACCACACATGCTTGACACCATCTGAACCAAATAAGTTTATCTTGATCCAGTAGTGTCAGGAGGGGGGGCTGACCGGGGCTATACCCCCGAGTGGGTCCCCAAAAAGCCCCGGGTCCCATGTGGATTGTTTATAATTTTTAGCCCTGAATGTCCAATACGATCCTCCTCCTCCTCTCTGTTGGGCCTCTACTGCCTGGCCTTCCACTGCCGCCACACTGGTTGCTAGTATCGCCTGGAGTCTAGCAACCAGTGATGTCACTCATCACATGACAGCAGCAGCAGGAGAGGCTCCCAGCGTTCAGAGCGGAGGAGGATTCAAATTCTTCCTCCTCGCCTAGAATTGGCTCCGCCTCCAACCACCTCCTTCTTCTCCGGACGACAGCGCGGCTCAGCTCAGAGCCTTGAAGCAAAAGGCCGTCGGTTGTCCACTCCACGATTCTGCCGGCTAGCACCTGGCCTCCTACACCTCAACATAAGGTATGTAATGTTAGAGTCAGGAATGCAGGAGGGTGGGGTTCTAGGAGGCAGGAGCCGCAGGAAGGTTTAATGTGAGTGTCAGTCAGTCAGGAGTGCCAATGGGTAGTTGTAGTGGCACTGGGTGGCACTGGCAGGGAGATGCAATGTCAGGGTGCAGTGGGCTATGGTGGTCATCTTCTTCATTAGACAAGTAAATATATGCAATTAGGAAGTTACTATGTTCAAAGGGGCTGCTAATCTGTCCTTCATCCCCAGATCAAACAGCCTGGAACTATCATACAGTCAGTAACAAAGATTTGCTCATAAAATCCCACTAAATCAAGGCAGATATGACGGATTACAACTTTGTTCATCAGGACATTTTGTATATGACTGAAAGAGGACATAAATGCTTAATCTGCTTCAGAATCAATGTCCTGAGATAGTCGAGATTGTGATGAACATGAAACTCTCATAATCGCTCTTAAAGGAAAACTAAACTCTCCAAACCACTTCAACACAGAGAACTTTCACCCCCTTCCTGCCCAGGCTAATTTTCAGCTTTCAGCACGGTCACACTTTGAATGACAATTGTGCGGTCATGCTACACTGTACCCATATGACATTTTTATAATTTCTTTCACACAAATAGATCTTTCTTTTGGTGGTATTTAATCACTGCTGGGCTTTTTTATTTCTTGCAGAAAAAAAAAAAAAGAAATAGGACAGAAAATTTTGAAAAAAAAGTTTCTTATTTTCGGTCAGTAAAGTTTGAAAATAAGTAATTTTTCTCCTTCATTGATGTGTGCTGATGAGACGGAACTGATGGGCACTGATAGGCTGCACTGATGAGTACTGTGAGGTGGCACATATGGGCGCTGATGAGGAGGTACTAATATGCTGCACTGATGGGCACTGATAGGCGGCACTGATGGGCACTGATAGGCGGCACTGATGAGCACTCATAGGCGGCACTGATGAGCACTCATAGGCGGCACTGATGAGCACTCATAGGCGGCACTGATAGACGGCACTGATGAGCACTGATAGGCGGCACTGATGAGCACTGAAATGTGGCACTGAGAGGTGGCACTGATGAGCACTGATGGGCAGCACAGATGAGCAGGCACTGACTGGCAGCACTATGGGCAATGATTGAAGGCACTGTGGGCACTGATTGGCATTGTTTTTTTTACTTTACTGTAATCAGGACACTGATGATCAGTGCCCTGATTACCTGTCCTAGACTCCCCTTTGAGGAGGAGCCGCTGATTGGCTCTCCTCGCCACACACTCTGAAAGTGTGAGGCGAGGAGAGCCGATAAACGGCACATCCTCATTTACATGTGACCGGCTGTGATTGGACACAGCCGATCACATGGGTAAAGAGCCACGTCATTGGCTCTTTACCAAGATCGGGGTCGCGCCGTGTCCATTGGCCACGATCGCCACACTGCGCTCCCCAGGGGGCGTCCGAGAGCGGCCATTCTGGGGCGCCGTCATATGACGTCGTCCCAGAGCGAGAGCCGCACCGCTCTGCTGTCATTTGACGGTGGGCGGGCGGCAAGTGGTTAAACAGCATTCATTACGCTGCTAGCATTAGTAAATAGATAGGGAGGTAAATAAATTATGTGTAAAAAGATTTGTACCAAATTTGTTTTAAATTTTTTTTTTTTTTTACTTCAGTTTCTTCCTGGTTTCTGGCCTAGTCCAAATGATGTCATAAATCCCAGGAGACGTTAAGTGATTTTATTTTTTCTTTTCACCAGGAGGAGGGGATTTCACATATAAACGCACCCTCCTGCCTGCATGCCTGAGCTAAGGGCACACAACTGTCATTTCTGAGCTGGCATCTCAGCCCAGAAAGTAGATGCTGACCAGGATAGTGACTTAACATAGATGGCGCTGTGCTTCTGGAGAGAAAAGCAGATGAAGCCATTGTCAGGAGGAGTACTGTGATCTCTGCATTAGGTAATAAACATCCTATCGTGTATTACTTACACATTACTTTGCATACTTTGAATCGGCTACCCTACACACAACAGACATTACAAAGTAGCTTTTACAAAAAATATCTAAATGTGGAAAAAACTTTCCGCGCGTTCTTTGTGTTACACTGTTTTCAGATATTTATTTATGCACTATAATTTGTATGCACGTTATTGAAGGAGAGCGCTGCACTTTTTTGTGACTAAAGTAGCTCTTATGCATTTATTCTGCGGTCATCCCTTGGCGTCTGTTAGCCGCCGGTTGGGGTGCCATTAACCACTTCCCACCCAAGGACATTCCTGTACGTCCTCGGGTTTCAGTGGTTATACCGGGAGGATGTCGCCACCTACCATTCTTTCCAGCCAGCGATTCTCTTTCATGCAGAAGTGATCCGAGTGGCTAATTAGCCAGTTAGCAGGCCCCTCTATTTTTTATATTGGGAAAAATAATTATTGCATACTCTGACGGAACAACAAAATTAAGAGTGTAATTTTGTATTTAACATTTTATAGCCATACATTCCGCACTCCTCTCCTACACATACTACCCACCTCCATACATTCTGCACTCCTCTGCTGCACATACTACCCTCCTCCATACACTCCACACTCCTCTCCTGTATATACTACCCATCTCCATACACTCCTCACTCCTCACTCCTCTCCTACACATACTACCCACTTCCATACACTCCTCACTCCTCTCCTGTACATACTACCCACCTCCATACACTGCACACTCCTCTCCTGTACATACTACCCACCTCCATACACTCCACACTCCTCTCCTACACATACTACCCACCTCCATACACTCCACACTCCTCTCCTACACATACTACCCACCTCTATACACTCCGCACTCCTCTCCTACACATACTACCCACCTCCATACACTGCACACTCCTCTCCTACACATACTACCCACCTCCATACACTGCACACTCCTCTCCTGTACATACTACCCACCTCCATACACTCTGCATTCCTCTCCTACACATACTACCCACCTCCATACACTCCGCACTCCTCTCCTACACATACTGCCCACCTCCATACACTCCGCACTCCTCTCCTGCACATACTACCCACCTCCATACACTCCGCACCCCTCTCCTACACATACTACCCACCTCCATACACTCCGCACCCCTCTCCTGCACATACTACCCACCTCCATACACTCCGCACCCCTCTCCTGCACATACTACCCACCTCCATACACTTCACACTCCTCTCCTACACATACTACCCACCTCCATACACTCTGCACCCCTCTCCTGAACATACTATCCACCTCCATACACTCCACACTCCTCTCCTACACATACTACCCACCTCCATACACTCCGCATTCCTCTCCTACACATACTACCCACCTCCATACACTCCGCACTCCTCTCCTACACATACTACCCACCTCCATACACTCCGCACTCCTCTCCTACACATACTACCCACCTCCATACACTCTGCACCCCTCTCCTGAACATACTATCCACCTCCATACACTCTGCACCCCTCTCCTGCACATACGACCCACCTCCATACACTCCACACTCCTCTCCTACACATACTATCCACTTCCATACACTCCGCACTCCTCTCCTGCACATACAGATTTAAAATACTATATACTGTAGATAAATGCACCCGCACTTAGGTTAGGAGATACCAAAGCAGTTAGCACAGTTTGTAGGCAACAAACATCAAAACAGTAATATTGTAGGTGGGGCATGGCGACCGCGATCGTGAATTCTGAGGAGCATCGGCAAGCCCTAAGGGAATCCGCGCCATCCGAGCAGACCGAGCACAGAGGTCCTACTATCCCTCCACATAACTTACCCGAGCAACTCACAGAGATACCCAGGGGCAAAATTGAACAGCCGTCTCCAAAAAAAAATTGGACAGTCTTTTAAGCAGCTGGGATGCGGACTTCCCCAAAATGGCGGCGGCCGGGAACTGCAGCCTGTGAGCATGGAGGCACTGGACCAGCTCCAGGAGGCCTGGAGATCCCATCCACAACAAAACAGCTCCCAAGCAAGCAGCCAGGGATCATCCGGAGACTACTCACCTTCCTCCAGAAGCCCAGTGAAGTCCAAACCGGCTTCCCCAGAGAGGCCTTTCCAGCCCTTCAATATGGAGGGGAGTGCTGTAGAACAAGCACAGGCTGCAGGCGGGACACACATTACAGATCCCTTCCTAAACTTCCCCAAACAGCACCAGCCAGTATCAGATACAACTCCTAAAGAGATGCTGCTGTCTTTAAGGACATCGCTGCAAAATGATATCCTGGCATGTGTTCACCAATACAAAATGGAAATATTACACATAGGGCACAGGGTGGATAGGATAGAAAACTCCATGAGCAACTACACATTGTCCTTTAACTCCATGGTAGATACTCACGTAGCCCACAAAGATAAAATAACATGGTTGAAGGATAAAGTAGCTGACCTGGAGGACAGATCTAGAAGGAACCACATTAAGATTAGGGGCATCCCAGAAGCAGTCATGAAGGTATGTATAGTGAACCGGTGCTAGTTTGAAAAAAAAACATGTAAAGCGTTTAAAAAACGCATCAATTGCAAATGACAAAAAACGCATACAATTCACTAAATATGCATAAAGCTTATATACCAGATGAAGAAAATGTTATCCAAAGGATAGGAAGAAAAGCAATGTCAAAGATGGTGAATGGATCCAAATATCAAAGGATATAAAATAAAATAAAATAAAACGCATCCAGCAGCCAAGAATTTTTTCTAAAAAATTAGGAAACGCATCAAACAGCAAAAAAAATTCAAGTGAATAAAATGAGATAAAACATGTGCTGCAGGTGGAAAATAGGATATTCACAAACACATGGTATGTATGTTCAGGACACATTCAAGGTATGGTGTTGAAACCATAATGAAAAGTGAAAAAATGTAGAAATAAAATGAAAAAAAGGTGTTATGAATAAAATTGTGTCCTAATGTTCAAGTGCCAAGTGAAATAAAAAATGTTGGATATAAATAAATGCAAAATATCAAATAACATTTCTTAATCAAATATATAAACAATATAAAGAATGTATAAAGTATACACTATATATATATATATATATATATATATATATATATATATATATATATATATATATATATATATATATATATATATATATATATATATATAGAGATATATATATATGTATGTATAAGGTATAATAGATAGAGATATATATATATATATATATATATGTATAAGGTATAATAGATAGAGAGATAGAGAGATAGAGAGATATGTATAAAGTATATATACACTGTATAAAGTCTTAATGCCAACAAAGTGCTTCCCACCGTGAACCAGTGATAAATATTCACAATATAAAGTCTATGTGCAATCAAAGGATGAAGTGACTGATGGTGAGTAAATCAATAAAAGTGACTTAGTGAAATCCAAGTGATGTGAGCAAAAAATCCAAACAATAAGTGCAATGGCCGCTCACCTCGCATTGCACCAGTATAGGCGCTTAAGCTGGTATCCACTCCAAGGATGGAGATGATGGGTTCCTTCTTTTCTATTTATATTGGGGGCTTTTTTTGTGGGGGATCTCACGCCTTCCACTGACTCAATGCGACATTCCCAGTAGCTTTTTAGGATGTTTCTCAGGAGGAGGTGTCAGGGCTGACTGCAAGGTATTTTGAACAATGGTAGGGTAAGCCTGTCTTGACTCCCAAGTCTATCCTCGTTAACATATGGATAGACTTGGGAGTCGGGACAGGCTTAACCTACCATTGTTCAAAATACCTTGCAGTCAGCCCTGACACCTCCTCCTGAGAAACATCTTAAAAAGCTACTGGGAGCATGGGAGCATAGACTTTATAGACTTTATATTGTGAATAATTATCACTGGCTCACGGAGTGTGAAGCACTTTGTTGGCATTAAGACTTTATACAGTATATATAATATATATATATATACACACACACATTCTTTATATTGTTTATATATTTGATTAAGAAATTTTATTTGATATTTCACATTTATTTATATCCAACATTATTTATTTCACTTTGCATTTCACTTGGCACTTGAACATTAGGACGCATTTTTATTAATAACACCTTTTTTCATTTTTTTTTCCATTTTTTCACTTCTCATTATGGTTTCAACACCATACCTTGAATGTGTCATGAACATACATCACATGTATTTGTGAATATCCTTCTATTTTCCACCTGCAGCACATGTTTTATCTCATTTTATTCACAAATGTTTTTTGCTGTTTGATGCGCTTCCTCATTTTTTAGAAAAAATGTCTTGGCTGCTGGATGCGTTTTATTTTATTTTATATCCTTTGATATTTGGATTCATTCACCAGCTTTGACATTGCTTTTCTTCCTATCCATTGGATAACATTTTTTTCATCTGGTATATAAGCTTTATGCATATTTAGTGAATTGTATGCGTTTTTTGTCATTTGCAATTGATGCGTTTTGTAAACGCTTGACATGTTTTTTTTTTTTTTCAAACTAGCGCCGGTTCACTATACATACCTTCATTTCTGTTAGTATTTGTGAAAATACAGAATTGGCTGCTGGTTTTGTGTGGGAATTTGTCCCATTATTTATATCCTACCAATATCTACTTCCCCTTTGACCCCCTTCTTTCTTGTACCCAATTAGCAGCGCATAGGCTTTCTACCTTTTTTCCAGAAGCAGTCATACCATCACAATTAACCAGCTATGTACAAGATCTCTTATTGACGATAGCACCGGATATGTCAGCTCTAGACTAGGGATGATCGAACTTTTGAAAAGTTTGGTTCGACCAGAACACCCGAACTTCCCGAAAGTTCGGGTCCAGATTCCAGAACCCCATTGAAATCAATTGGACCCGAACTTCGGTAATCAAAAAACACAATTTTGAAGCCCTAAAACCCAATAAATGCCCCTAAAAAGTGCCTTGGGTTCTTGGTCATGCCCCAGGGAGTGACTATTAATCACACAAAAAAAAGTTCTTAAAAATTGTCGTTTTTTGATAGAGAGCCAATTATTGAAAAAAATATTGAAAAAAAAGAGATTTCTTTGGATTTAGTGTCTGGGGGGTCTAAAAGTGTACCTGTAAAGTTTCAGCTCTGTAGCATGTCCAGAACCAGAAAAAAAAAGATTGTTCGTCTTAGAATTGCAGTAGGGCAGGGATGGGGCTCCACTCCTTTCACACCTGGGCGTTTTTGTTTCAGGCGTTTATTGGGCTTTTTGTGGACATCTTTGGAGGCAGGAATGACATCTGAATTTCTGTGTAGGGGTATATATACACACACACATATATGTATATATACAAATACACACATATCATTAGCGCAGGCATAGGGTTCCGCTACTTTCACACCTATATGTGTGTATGTGTATACAGTAATCCCCGCTACATCGCGGTTCAGTTTTTGCGGTCCCGGTAATTCGCGTTTTTTTCTGTAATGTTATTTTACTATATAAATCATTAAAAATGAAAGATTTTTGTGTTTTTCATAGCTCTTGCTCTGTCTCCAAGTATCTTTTATGTGTTTAAATGAGTTTCTATTGTTTTAAAAGTGTGTTTAAAGACCTTAAAATGCTTCTACACGTACAGTGACAGTAAAAAAATCATGCCTACAATGCATTTTAATAGTTTTTCTATTTCGCGGAATTTCACTTTTCGCGGCTGGGTCCGGAACGTAACCCCCGCAATGAAGGGGGGTTTACTGTATATACATGTGTGTGTGTATATATACCCCTATACAGAAGTTCAGATGTTATGCCTGCCTCCAAAGACGCCCAAAAAATGCACAATAAACGCTGGCAACAAAAATGCCCAGGTGTGTTGTTGCAGGCGTTTATTGGGCATTTTTTGGTCGTCTTTGGAGGCAGGCATAACATCTAAACTTCTGTATAGGGGTATATATACACACACACATATATGTATATATACACATATACAGGTGTGATAGGAGCGGAGCCACATCCCTGCAAATAATTTCATAAGCGCAGGCATAGGGTTTCGCTACTTCACACCTATATGTGTGTATGTGTATATATACAAATATGTGTGTGTGTATATATACCCCTACACAGAAGTTCAGATGTCATGCCTGCCTCCAAAGACATCCACAAAAAAGCCCAATAAACGCCTGCAACAAAAATGGCCAGGTGTGAAAGTAGCGGAGCCATATCCCTGCTCTACTGCAATTCTAAGACAAATGATCTTTTTTCTATGGCGGTCACCCTGACATGGAAGAGTTCTGTCACCCTGGCATAACAGTCAGAGTCAGTTCACCCTACACTACACTACAGTCACCCTGACACTTAACACTTTCCCTACAGAAACTAGATTATTGAATCTAACTATAGTGGTATATAGTACTCTACACTAGATATCCCTTTCCTCACACTAATAATTGCTAAATGACACTTTTGCAGTAGGAGTAACAGAACTGCTTCCACTCTCTTCCACAGCCCCTGTATTACAGTGCTAGAGATTTGGCGGGGTTATCTTATATACTGGGGGCGTATTCACTACTAATTGGCCTCTGGACCCCCTAGTCACTCCAATCACATTCCTAGCATCCTCCTGCCCCCTCAATTGGCTTTTACTAATGTTTCTGGTCCAATCACGGGCTTTTAAAGCCCAGTTCCTGTCCCATTGCATTTTGGTCGGTTCTGGTTGCTGAATTCCGAAATTTTTCCGCAAAAAGTTCGGAATTCGGCCGAATTTCGAACAGTCAATGTTCGGGTCGAACCGATGGTCGACCCGAACCGTTCGATCATCCCTACTCTAGACCTGTCCATTGACAGAATCCACAAACTACCAAAATCATCCTTTACTTCTTCTGATGCCCCCAGGGATGTCCTGCTAAGGGTTCACTTCTACCAAACCAAAGAAAAGGTAATCTCACTCTTCCGGCAAGCGACACAAAGCCCAGAGCAATACGCCAATCTACAGCTACTCCGTGACCTGTAGCGCCATACTTTACAAAGGAGAAGAAACCTGGCGGGAGTAACTAAAGCGCTGCGTAACCACAACATAACACATAAATAGAGACACGCTGCTACCCTGTCCATCACCTATAATGGGACCACAGTTAATAACTAAACGCTGGAGGAAGGCATATCGCTACTGCGTCAATGGGGCATACTACTGGAAGCAACTCCACCTCCCTCGGTGAACCGCATCCCCAACCAGATGGAACAAGAAAGGCAAATAGCTTATAATTATTAATTGCGGCTGCTGGTTGGCAAGTGGTTATGCAAACAATGAGGTATGAAATAGTATGAAAACAAATCCTTCAACAGTCTTACAGTGGAAATTGTCAAAATTGACATATTCTGGATACAATATAATTATACCGTATCATAGTTGGTGTACATAACCATCTCGTCCGAGGGGGTTAAATGGTGACTTGAGAGCGCATAGCCCAACAGTCAAGACCGTTACTGTCAATCACTGTAGGCATAGGAATGTGAATATCAACATGTTTGGCAAGTCAGACACATTATTCCTGTTTGGTTCCAAGGCAGGAGAAGAAAAACAAAGAAAAAACAAAGGGGGGGGGGGGGGGGAGAAGAAAGTCCTACAAGATAAATGATGCGTGCAGCAGCCTTGAAGCCCACTATTAAACATACTGGATAAAAAATTCAGGTCAAAGTTAGAAGTTATGGGAGAGGTTAAAAGGAAAAAAAAAAGACAAGAAAGAGGAGAAAAAAGAGGAGCTGCCACCGATCCCCATGCTCCAGAACAACCCTCCTCCATACACTCCACACTCCTCTCCTACACACACTACCCTCCTCCATACACTCCACACTCCTCTCCTACACATACTACCCACCTCCCTACACTCCACACTCCTCTCCTACACACACTACCCTCCTCCATACACTCCACACTCCTCTCCTACACATACTACCCACCTCCATACACTCCACACTCCTCTCCTACACACACTACCCTCCTCCATACACTCCACACTCCTCTCCTACACATACTACCCTCCTCCATACACTCCGCACTCCTCTCCTACACATACTACCCTCCTCCATACACTCCGCACTCCTCTCCTACACATACTACCCACCTCCATACACTCCGCACTCCTCTCCTGTACATACTACCCACCTCCATACATTCCACACTCCTCTCCTGCACACACTACCCTCCTCCATACACTCCACACTCCTCTCCTACACATACTACCCACCTCCCTACACTCCGCACTCCTCTCCTACACATACTACCCACCTCTATACACTCCGCACTCCTCTCCTGCACATACTACCCACCTCCATACACTCCGCACTCCTCTCCTGTACATACTACCCAACTCCATACACTCCATACTCCTCTCCTGTACATACTACCCACCTACATACACTCCGCACTCCTCTCCTGTACATACTACCCACCGCCATACACTCCACACTCCTCTCCTGTACATACTACCCACCGCCATACACTCCACACTCCTCTCCTGTACATACTACCCACCTCCATACACTCCGCACTCCTCTCCTGTACATACTACCCACCTCCATACACTCCGCACTCCTCTCCTGTACATACTACCCACCTCCATACACACCGCACTCCTCTCCTGTACATACTACCCACCGCCATACACTCCACACTCCTCTCCTGTACATACTACCCACCGCCATACACTCCACACTCCTCTCCTACACACACTAATCACCTCCATACACCCCACACTCCTCTCCTACACATACTACCCACCTCCGTACACTCCGCACTCCTCTCCTACACATACTACCCACCTCCATACACTCCACACTCCTCTCCTACACATACTACCCACCTCCATACACTCCGAACTCCTCTCCTACACATACTACCCATCTCCATACACTCCTCTCCTGCACATACTACCCACCTCCATACACTCCACACTCCTCTCCTGCACATACTACCCACCTCCATACACTCCGCACTCCTCTCCTGTACATACTACCCACCTCCATACACTCCACACTCCTCTCCTGCACATACTACCCACCTACATACACTCCGCACTCCTCTCCTGTACATACTACCCATCTCCATACACTCCGCACTCCTCTCCTGTACATACTACCCACCTCCATACACTCCGCACTCCTCTCCTGTACATACTACCCACCTCCATACACTCCGCACTCCTCTCCTACACATACTACCCATCCACACACACTCCACACTCCTCTCCTGTACATACTACCCACCTCCATACACTCCTCACTCCTCTCCTGTACATACTACCAGGCCCGGATTGGCCAATCGGGAGCACCGGGACGTCTCCCGGTGGGCCGGTTGGTCCGGGGGGGGGGCTTTCCACTGGGTTGCTTGATTTAAAAATGACGGCGCCAACATGTCACGGCGCATGCGCCGTCGCCGCTTGGAAAAGGCAGTTTAGGTTCGGCTATTCCCGAGAATAGCCGAACGTATACGAGCTTTCCCGAGTGGCGGCGGCACATGCGCAATGACGTGTTGGCCCCGGGCGGCGCCAATTTTAAATCAATGTGGCCTCAGGAACAGGTGAGACTCCTCCACTGCCTGCCATTTTGCGGGGCTGCAGGCATACTACAAGAGATGCAGCCCCGCATTCTCCTGTACCATGTCCGCAGCCCTGCATTCTCCTGTACCATGTCCGCAGCCCTGCATTCTCCTGTACCATGTCCGCAGCACTGCATTCTCCTGTACCATGTCCGCAGCCCAGCATTCTCCTGTACCATGTCCGCAGCCCTGCATTCTCCTGTACCATGTCCGCAGCCCTGCATTCTCCTGTACCGTGTCCGCAGCCCTACATTCTCCTGTACCATGCCCGCAGCCGCGCATTCCCCTGTACCATGTCCGCAGCACTGCATCTCCTGTACCATGCCCGCAGCACTGCATCTCCTGTACCATGCCCGCAGCCCTGCATTCTCCTGTACCATGCCAACAGCCCTGCATTCTCCTGTACCATGCCAACAGCCCTGCATTCTCCTGTACCATGTCCACAGCACTGCATCTCCTGTACCATGTCCACAGCACTGCATTCTCCTGTACCATGTCCACAGCACTGCATCTCCTGTACCATGTCCGCAGCCCTGCATTCTCCTGTACTATGTCCGCAGCACTGCATTCTCCAGTACCATGACCGCAGCCCTGCATTCTCCTGTACCATGTCCGCAGCCCCGCATTCTCCTGTACCATGTCCGCAGCCATTGCAAATTTATATTCTGAGGTTTTAATTACATTATTTTAATATAGTCAGTCGTGAACTAAAGTGGGCTGGTCTAAGGCATGAAACTCCAGGGCTGAAAATGAGTCCCACTCCAGCCCTGCATACCACCCATCTCCATACACTCCGCACTCCTCTCCTGTACATACTACCCACCTCCATACACTCCACATCCCTCTCCTGCACATACTACCCATCTCCATACACTGCACACTCCTCTGTAGCACATACTACCCACTGCCATACACTCCTCACTCCTCTCCTGTACATACTATCCACCTCCATACACTCCACACTCCTCTCCTACACATACTACCCACCTCCATACACTCCACACTCCTCTCCTACACATACTAATCCATCCTCCATACACTCCACACTCCTCTCCTGTACATACTACACACCTACATACACTCCACATCCCTCTCCTGTACATACTACCCACCTCCATACACTCCTCTCCTGTACATACTACCCACCTCCATATACTCCACATCCCTCTCCTACACATACTAACCACCTCCATACACTCCACACTCCTCTCCTGCACATACTAACCACCTCCATACACCTCCTCTGCTGTACATACTACCCACCGCCATATACTCCTCACTCCTCTCCTACACATACTACCCATCTCCATACATTCTGCACTCCTCTCCTACACATACTACTCACCTCCATACACTCCGCACTCCTCTGCTACACATACTACCCATCTCCATACATTCTGCACTCCTCTGCTGCACATATTACCCATCTCCATACATTCTGCACTCCTCTGCTGCACATACTACCCATCTCCATACATTCTGCACTCCTCTGCTGCACATATTACCCACCTCCATACATTCTGCACTCCTCTAATGCACATACTACCCACCTCCATACATAGTTACATTGTTAGTCAGGTTGAAAAAAGACACAAGTCCATTGGGTTCAACCAAAAAAAAAACAAAAAACAGTATTGAAAACCATACAATCCCATATATACACAATCCTATACCCGTCGTTGATCCAGAGGAAGGTGAAAATAAACCCCAGCAAAGCATGATCCAATTTACTAAAGCAAGGGAATAAAATTCCTTCCTGATCCCCCAAGAGGCAATCGGATATTTCCTGGATCAACTTTACCTAAAAACATTTTAATACCCATTTATATTATGTACACCTAGGAAAGAATCCAGACCTTTTTTAAAGCAATCTAATGAGCTAGCCAGAACCACCTCTGGAGCTCTTACGGTGAAGAAACCTTTCCGAATTTGGAGACAATCTGTTTTCCTCTAGACATAAAGAGGGCCTCCTTGTCCTCTGTGTTGGCCTTAAAGTGAACAACTCAACACCAAGTTCACTATATGGACCCTTTATGCATTTATACATGTTGATCATATCCCCCCTTAATCTCCTTCTCAAGAGAGAATACATTCAGTTCCTCTAATCTTTTCTCATAGCTGAGGTCCTCCATGCCCCTTTTCAGTTTGGTTGTCCTTCTCTGCACTTTTTCCTGTTCCCCGATATCCTTTTTAAGAACTGGTGCCCAAAACTGAACTGCATATTCCAGATGAGGTCTTACTAATGATTTGTACTGCGATTGGGGTTTTGAGCTCTAGAGAACCAAAGTTTTTTGTAAAAATAATAGGTTAACCACTTAAGCCCCGGAGGATTTGGCTGCTAAATGACCAGGGGGTATTTTGCGATTCCATATATTCTGTCATTGGTTCCAATGTGAACCAAGACAGCTGGGTCATGCCCAGCCCCTCCCAGTAATTTATCAACCCGGTCCACCACATGCCGAACCCTGACACCAGGGAGACAGCAAACCATTTGGTTGAGGTGATCCTGGCGACAAATTCTATTAGTCCTTCTGATTATAGAATCCCCAATTACCACCAACTGTCTAGGCCTACCTACAGTCCACTCACCACCTCTACTAGACGGACTGCTCTCCCGGCTGTTAGGGATAGCAGTGACATCTAGGGCTGCCACCTCTGAGTTTGCCATCCCACATCTTCACCCAACATGGAAAATCTGTTAGGGTGCTCAAACCCAGGTCTGGCCTTCCTTTTCTGTGAGCCCCTACCACTCCCTCTGACTGTATTAACCCATCTTCCTACCTGATAAACCTGACTTACCCCTCCACCCTCCCCATTTACCCCACTAGCCACCTGCTCAGTTAGCAGTGGACCCCTTCAAGGTTGTCAGTTCTGCCCAGTGTTGCAATTTGCTCCTCCAGATCTCTAATGCGAGTTTCCAGAAGGACAATCTGCTAACATCTGTCGCAGCGTTATCCATCCTGGAGTGGTTGCTCCGTTACTGTATACATGCGGCACACTGTGCACTGCACAAAACCTTCAATCTTGCTAGCACACATTTTCCCAGTTACAACAATAATAAAACTACCTGAAAATTTTCAGATGTTACTTACAGGTCTGAAGACTCCGGTTCTAATCTCCTGTTTTCAACTCTGGTTTTTAAGTCACCACTTATTCAAGTTCCACTTGCTCAGAGTTCCAGCAAGCAAAAATGTGACCAGCTAAACAAGCTCAAATGAGTCCAGCAGAAATTTAAATAGCACCTGAAGCACCTGTGACCAATTAACCACTCCCCTTAATTAGTAGTCTGAAGGAACGAAAGAAAGATAGAGAAGAAAAAAAAAAGGCTATTTAGAAAAAAAAAAGTGACAGAAAAAAACAAAGAGTAACAAAGGGGGAAAAAAGCCCCAAAAAACTGCAAGGAAAGAGCCAGTTAAAACAGTCACCAGCAGTCAAAATCAAAACCTTTTATCACTCTCCACTCAAATTTCCCACTCTTCAGCTTCCAAACAGCAAATCTACTAAGCAGATACACTCTTCACCCCTCTCTTGCACATAATACCCACCTCCATATTCTTCATACTCCTCTCCTGCACATAATACCCACCTCCACATACTCCATACTCCCCACCTACAGATACTACCCACCTCCATACACTGCTCACACCTCTCCTACAGATACTACCCACCTCCATACACTGCACACTCCTCTCCTACATATACTACCCACCTCCATACACTCCACACCCCTCTCCTGCACGTACTACCCACCTCCATACACTCCACACTCCTCTCCTACACATACTACCCACCTCCATACACTCCGCACTCCTCTCCTGCACATACTAACCACCTCCATACACTCCGCACTCCTCTCCTACACATACTACCCACCTCCATACACTCCGCACTCCTCTCCTACACATACTACCCACCTCTATACACTCCACACCCCTCTCCTGCACATACTACCCACCTTCATACACTCCGCACTCCTTTCCTACACATACTACCCACCTCCATGCACTCCACACCCCTCTCCTACACATACTACCCACCTCCTTACACTGCACACTCCTCTCCTACACATACTACCCACCTTCATACACTCCGCACTCCTCTCCTACACATACTACCCACCTCCTTACACTCCGCACTCCTTTCCTACACATACTACCCACCTCCATACACTCTGCACTCCTCTCCTACACATACTACCCACCTCTATACACTCCACACCCCTCTCCTGCACATACTACCCTCCTCCATACACTGCACACTCCTCTCCTACACATACTACCCACCTTCATACACTCCACACTCCTCTCCTACACATACTACCCACCTTCATACACTCCGCACTCCTTTCCTACACATACTACCCACCTCCATGCACTCCACACCCCTCTCCTACACATACTACCCACCTCCATACCCTCCGCACTCCTCTCCTACACATACTACCCACCTCCATACACTCCGCACTCCTCTCCTACACATACTACCCACCTCCATACACTCTGCACTCCTCTCCTACACATACTACCCACCTCCATACACTCCGCACTCCTTTCCTGCACATACAGATTTAAAATACTATATACTGTAGATAAATGCACCCGCACTTAGGTTAGGAGATACAAAAGCAGCTAGCACAGTTTGTAGGCAACAGACATCAAAACAGTAATATTGTAGGCGGGGCGTGGCGACCACGATCGTGAATTCTGAGGAGCTCCGTCAAACCCTAAGGGAATCCGCCACCATCCGAGCAGACCGAGCACCAAGGACCTACTATCCCTCCACATAACTTACCCGAGCAACTCCCAGAGATACCCAGGAGCAAAATTGAACAGCCGTCGCCAAAAAAAATTGGACAGTCTTTTAAGCAGCTGGGATGCGGACTTCACAAAATGGCGGCAGCCGGGAACTGCAGCCTATGAGCATAGAGGCACTGGACCAGCTCCAGGAGGCCTGGAGATCCCATCCACAACAAAACAGCTCCCAAGCAAGCAGCCAGGGATCATCTGGAGACTCCTCACCTTCCTCCAGAAGCCCAGTGAAGTCCAAACCGGCGTCCCCAGCAAAGGCTTTCCCCGCCCTTCAGTATGGAGGGGAGTGCTGTAGAACAAGCACAGGCTGCAGCCGGGACACACATTACAGATCCCTTCCTAAACTTCCCCAAACAGCACCAGCCAGTATCAGATACAACTCCTAAAGAGATGCTGCTGTCTTTAAGGACATTGCTGCAAAATGATATCCTGGCATGTGTTCACCAATACAAAATGGAAATATTGCACATAGGGCACAGAGTGGATAGGATAGAAAACTCCATGAGCAACTACACATCATCCTTTAACTCCATGGTAGATACTCACGTAGCCCACAAAGATAAAATAACATGGTTGAAGGATAAAGTAGCTGACCTGGAGGACAGATCTAGAAGGAACAACATTAAGATTAGGGGCATCCCAGAAGCAGTCATACCATCACAATTAACCAGCTATGTACAAGATCTCTTCTTGACGATAGCACTGGATATGTCAGCTCTAGACCTGTCCATTGACAGAATCCAAAAACTACCGAAATCCTTTATTTCTTCTGATGCCCCCAGGGATGTCCTGCTAAGGGTTCACTTCTATCAAACCAAAGAAAAGGTAATCTCACTCTTCCGGCAAGCGACACAAAGCCCAGAGCAATACGCCAATCTACAGCTACTCCCTGACCTGTCGCGCCATACTTTACAAAGGAGAAGAAACCTGGCGACAGAAAGTAAAGCGCTGCGTAACCACAACATAACACATAAATGGAGACACCCTGCCACCCTGTCCATCATCTATAATGGGACCACAGTTAATATCTAAACGCTGGAGGAAGGCATATCGCTACTGCGTCAATGGGGCATACTACTGGAAGCAACTCCACCTCCCTCGGTGAACCGGATCCCCAACCAGATGGAACAAGAAAGGCAAATAACTTATAATTAGTAATTGCAGCCGCTGGTTGGCAAGTGGTTAAGCAAACAATGAGGTATGAAATAGTATGAAAACAAATCATTCAACAGTCTTACAGTGCAAATTGTCAAAATTGACATATTCTGGATACAATACAATTATACCGTATCAAATTATTATTATACAGGATTTATATAGCGCCAACAGTTTGCGCAGCGCTTTACAGTGTCAGGGCCAGATTAACGTAGGGGCTATTGGAGCTGCAGCTCCAGGCCCCTACCTTTTTATATAGGCCCCGGGTTGGCCATATTCACTGTGACCGCTCTTCTGTCACTTGTAAACACAGAAGTCTGCCTTCTATGCTCGCTTCCCCAGGCAGCTCCCTCAGAACCTCCCCACACAGCGCGAAGGCCGGACAAGGAGGGACAGTTGCCGATGCATGGATGTGTTTATGGGCTTCAGAGACAGCATCCCATGTTGAATTAGGCATGCATGGCTGCACCCTTCCTCCTCTGGGTGCATGCCAAGGCACGGCCCTTAAGGCCCTTCAAAATCCTCAGCACCAAGACCATGATGCTCTTAATCCGGCCCTGTACAGTGTGAGGGAAGACAATACAATTCAAAACAGGAGGAACTAGAGGGCCCTGCTCGTTAGAGCTTACAATCTAGAAGGGAGGGTCAAGTGAAACAAAAGGCAATATCATAGTTACTGTACATAACCATCTCGTCCGAGCGGGTTAAATGGTGACTTGAGAGCGCATAGCCCAAAGTCAAGACTGTTACTGTCAATCACTGTAGGCATAGGAATGTGAATATCAAAATTTTTGGCAAGTCAGACACATTATTCCTGTTTGGTTGCAAGGCAGGAGAAGAAAAACAAAGAAAAAAACAAGGGGGGGGGGGGGGATAAATGATAAATGATGCGTGCAGCAGCCTTGAAGCTCACTATTAAACGTACTGACTAAAATATTCAGGTCAAAGTTAGAAGTTATGGGAGAGGTTAAAAGGAAGAAAATGACAAGAAAGAAGAGAAAAAAGAGGAGCTGCCACCGATCCCCATTCTCCAGAACAACCCTCCTCCATACACTCCGCACTCCTCTCCTGTACATACTACCCATCTCCATACACTCCACACTCCTCTCCTACACATACTACCCATCTCCATACACTCCGCACTCCTCTCCTGCACATACTACCCACCTCCATACACTCCGCACTCCTCTCCTGTACATACTACCCATCTCCATACACTCCGCACTCCTCTCCTGTACATACTACCCATCTCCATACACTCCGCACTCCTCTCCTGCACATACTACCCATCTCCATACACTCCGCACTCCTCTCCTGCACATACTACCCATCTCCATACACTCCGCACTCCTCTCCTACACATACTACCCACCTCCATACACTCCGCACTCCTCTCCTACACATACTACCCATCTCCATACACTCCACACTCCTCTCCTGCACATACTACCCACCTCCATACACTCTGCACTCCTCTCCTATACATACTACCCACCTCCATACACTCCGCACTCCTCTCCTGTACATACTACCCACCTCCATACACTCCACACTCCTCTCCTGTACATACTACCGACCTTCATACACTCCACACTCCTCTCCTGCACATACTACCCACCTCCATACACTCCACACTCCTCTCCTGCACATACTACCGACCTTCATACACTCCACACTCCTCTCCTGCACATACTACCCACCTCCATACACTCCACACTCCTCTCCTACACATACTACCCAACTCCATACACTCCGTACTCCTCTTCTACACATACTACCCTCCTCCATGCTCTCTGCACTTCTCTCCTACACATACTACCCACCTCCATACACTCCGCACTCCTCTCCTACATATACTACCCACCTTCATACACTCCGCACTCCTCTCCTGTACATACTACCCACCTCCATACACTCCACACCCCTCTCCTACACATACTACCCACCTCCATACACTCCGCACTCCTCTCCTGTACATACTACCCACCTCCATACACTCCGCACTCCTCTCCTGTACATACTACCCAACTCCATACACTCCACACTCCTCTCCTACACATACTACCCAACTCCATACACTCCATACTCCTCTCCTGTACATACTACCCACCTCCATACACTGCACACTCCTCTCCTGTACACACTACCCACCTCCATACACTCCACACTCCTCTCCTGCACATACTAATCACCTCCATACACTCCGCACTCCTCTCCTAAACATTATACCCACCTACATACACTCCACACTCCTCTCCTGCACAGTATACCCACTTCCATACACTTCGAACTCATCTCCTGCACGTTACACCCACTTCTATACACTCTGCACTACTCTCCTACACATACTACCCACCTCCATACACTCTGCACTCCTCTCCCATACATACAGATTTAAAATACTATATACTGTATGTAGCGGGGTTAAATATGCCTAAAGATACTGTTGATATAGGAGAAGGAATTAGGCTCCCTCTAGTGGTAGCTACATGGAATTTCCCGGGCTGTGACTTCCTTTTTGGCAAGATGAAGGGACTACATCTCCCAGTGTGCATTGTAAGATCCAGGGTGCACGGCTGCACCACACAGCTTTATGGGGGAAGTTATTTAAAGGAAGGGAGGAGCCAAGCTCGACCCTTCTGCGCTGGACTCCGAGGAACCAAGAAGCTAGAGCTGAGGACTGATGCTGGATATTAGGCCCAAGCCTCTAAGCCTGGAGTGACGACGTTGAACCGTCCTATCTCAAGCACGAGACACATTCCCGGAGCTCATACCGCTGTTCGCAGAGACCGGAGTCATCCGCCAGAAAGGCCTCGCGCAGCTGACATAGAGCAAAAGGACTGAGACCGCAGTGGAGCGCGCGAAGGAGAAACTCCTGTTGGTGAGAGGGCACATGCCCAATAACTGACTTTATCTGCCAGAAGAAGTAGCTTTATCTACAGATAGCGGTAGCGTAACAGGAGGTGATAAACCCCGGGTAGAATAGAATATCATCTCAGGATATTCGTAGACCAACAGAATCTATAAAATAGGCGCCAGAGGCCTACCACTCTCACAGAAGTTATTGCCCAGCCACACAGACACCCTGCAGTGACAACCAACAGCTCGCTGTTTTTTTTCTCTCTCTTGATCTTCATTGCTAATTTGGATTACAAATGAGCTCTATTCAATACTCTTGCTAGCGAAGAATCAAGAAGACAGAAGAGAACTCTGGGGGAGGGACTCAGATAGGCCTACCTGTCTGGTACCGTGTCTAGCATAAAGAAAGGGAGAAGTGTGGGGTATTTATTTTATCTTTTTAAAGCTGATTTAACCCATTTTAAGGAACTGTGTTTCAATGTATTTTTCTTCAATTTGAAGCATAGTAAACTCAGTTTGGTTAATTACAATCCTGTGTGTGGTTCCATTGTGTCACCCAGAAGGGCTATCAAAGAAAAAGGTAACTAATCACTGTCGCATATTGAAGTATTGTATTCTAATCTGTGTATCCATTTGATAGTCCAGTCCTATTCTGGGTCAGTTGTGCCGGAGGAGGGATCGAGCCAATTCTGTGGGTTGTTAGGCAGGGTGTAGACCCAATAACATAATCAGCAGCTCCTGCGGGGGTGGTGCTACACGTAGATAAATCCACCTGCACTTAGCTTAGGAGATACAAAAGCAGCTAGCACAGTTTGTAGGCAACAAACATCAAAACAGTAATATTGTAAGAATGCAACACTATATTAAATACAGAAAAAAAAATATTTAAAAAGGTAAAAAGTTCTTCATATGCAATGAGACATTCACTGGGAGGATGAGTGCTTCAAATGAGTGAAGAAATGCCAAAAAAGGAAAGAAATCCTCCACCTTCACCCCAGCACATAGAGCCTCTTACCCTAAGATGTTGACCACAGAAGAAGTAAGTGGTCAAACAGCGCTGAAATGGCCCAAAGATAACATCAGGCTTTAACCATATCCTGTGATGATCATAGACTGCAGGTGCTCGTCACCCACAAAGGGTCTCTCCAGACAAAGATTCGAGCCACCAAACCATACAAATCATAGACTGCAGGTGCTCAAACTTTCATTGTGTGATGTCATCGCATTCGAGGACCGCAGCCATCTTGCTGGTTTGAAACGTTTATATGCTGTTGTGTCATGAAGAATGTGATTTCATAGAGTCTTTATTAAATGTTTAAGCGTTTTTACTAGACATGTGCATGACGAGAAAATTTGTTTTGGTTTGTTTCTTTTCGTTTCGATTCGTTCTAGTTATTTAGTTTCGTTAAATTCAGTTGATTCATTAAATTCGTATTTGTGATTTGTATTCGGAATTCGCATTCGGAATTCGTTCTATGTATCTTTCAAATTTTCTTAAAATGTACTGATTTTTTAACCTTCCTAGCGGTATTCCCGAGTGTGACTCGGGGTAAGATTTTTGAGCCAAAAGCGGTAACCCCGAGTCACACTCGGGGTACCGCTAGGAAGATCGATGGATCCTGGTGGAGGTTTCACTTACCTTTTCTCCGGGATCCAGCGATGTATCTCGGCGGTGTGCGGCGGCGGATCTTCCTCTCGTTCGTCTGTCAGCCCCGGCTTCCGTCTCCGGCGACGTGACGTCCGCCGGGGGGTGGAACCGGCGGCAAATTCAAAAAGTATAACACCAAACACACTGATACACTGTAAGGCTCCATGTACACGGGACGTTGTTAAAAGTCCCTTTGAATGCTGGAATTTTTAGGACGTTTGAAATGTCCATTTGGTCGCGTTTGTACCCGCGTTTAGCGGGGGTTTAGCGGCGTTTGCGGGCGTTTGAGGTTAGAAGCATTCCTAGAGGTCAAAAAAATGATTCCCATTTAAAATGGAAAAACACGAACGCTAAACGCGGGTCATCGCGTTCGGACGCGTTCAAAACGTTTGAAACGCCGGGAAACACACGTTTGAACGCAAATAATTGCGTTCTAAAAACAGTCCCTGAACGCAACTGCCTGCAAATGACTGTAAACGACCATGTGTACATGGACAGATAAGATAACATGTATATGGGTTCAGGGGCTTCTGAAAAAAATGCCCAACTGCTCCTAAACGGCCATTTCCAGCGTCCCGTGTACATGGAGCCTTATCCTATTGGATTACATTCCCAAAATATAATAAAGTTACCTTTGCCCCCCAGTGCTTTTTCCATTGCACTTCCTGCATTATTCCCATACACTGTATCTGGATCATTGCAAAGCGACCATGGCCTCAAGCAAGCGTGCCGCAACATCAAAAGCGGTGTATGACCTGCTGGGCGATAGCAACAGCGATCCCGAATCGCACGCAGAGTGGAGTGACAGCGATTCATGGGGAAGCTCATCATCCGACGCTGAAAGTGAGTTTAGTGATGATGATGTGCCGAGCAATGTGCGTACTTGGTGCGTGATCGACTGCGGTACGGAGCACGTAGCGCCCCCAAGGTTCCCGTTTATCAGAACGCCTGGTCTCAAAGTGGATGTTGAGGAGGATAACCCCTTGGCGTATCTGCAACTTTTTTTGACTGATGAGGTCATCGAAAAAATTGTTGTGGAGACCAACCGGTACCAGGAACAACAAGCCGCAGCACATCGGCGGTTTTCCAGGATCAGGATGTGGGAACCCGTTACCAGTGCGGATATCTGGAGATTCCTGGGCCTTATTATTCTGCAGGGAGTGGTGGGGAAACCCCTGCAGAAGTGGTATTGGACCACAAACAAATTATTGGCCACACCTTTTTTTGGCACCGTTATGTCGGAGTACAAATTTTCCCTTATTATGCGATATTTGCACTTTGCCAACAATGAGGATCAAACATCTGATTGTTATTTATACACATTGATCTTTTTTGTGTTAATAATACTTGTATTCAAAATATGTGAAGTGTTCTAATTAATAAAAGTAGTATCTTACATTTTACTATGGACATTACTGTGCAGAAATTTTAGCCAGCTGAGAAAAAATAATGTCAAGTACAAATGCTTTTAAATATTTACCGTATTTATCGGCGTATAACACGCACCTCAATATTAAGAATGAAGTTTCAGGAAAAAAGCTTAAATTTAAAATAAACAGCTTTGAACATTTTTTTTTTAAATCAAATGACATCTCACCAGTGTCCAGCAATGGCCGGACTGGGTATGAAAACCAGCCCTGGAAAAAATTACATACCAGCCCCGGAAAAAATTACATACCAGCCCCATAGCATTGCGTCGTGAGACCAGCGTGCCCCACTTTCAATGCACAGTGACCAGCGTGCCCCACTTCAATGCACAGTGACCAGCGTGCCCCCCTTTCAAGGCACAGTGACCAGCGTGCCCCCCTTTCAAGGCACAGTGACCAGCGTGCCCCCCTTTCAAGGCACAGTGACCAGCGTGCCCCCCTTTCAAGGCACAGTGACCAGCGTGCCCCCCTTTCAATGCACAGTGACCAGCGTGCCCCCCTTTCAATGCACAGTGACCAGCGTGCCCCCCTTTCAATGCAGAGAGACCAGCGTGCCCCCTTTCAATGCAGAGAGACCAGCGTGCCCCCTTTCAATGCACAGTGACCAGCATGCCCCACTTTCAATGCACAGTGACCAGCGCTGTGTGCCACCCTTTCAATGCACAGTGACCAGCGTGCCACCCTTTCAATGCACAGTGACCAGCGTGCCACCCTTTCAATGCACAGTGACCACAGCATTGCCCCCATTCATTGCAGAGTGCCACAACATTGCTCCCATTCATTGCAGAGTGCCACAGCATTGCTCCCATTCATTGCAGAGCGCCACAGCCTTGCCCCCATTCATTGCAGAGCGCCACAGCCTTGCCCCCATTCATTGCAGAGCGCCACAGCCTTGCCCCCATTCATTGCAGAGCGCCACAGCATTGCCCCCATTCATTGCAGAGCGCACAGCATTGTCCCCATTCATTGCAGAGCGCCACAGCCTTGCCCCCATTCATTGCAGAGCGCCACAGCCTTGCCCCCATTCATTGCAGAACTCCACAGCATTGCCCCCATTCATTGCAGAGCGCCACAGCATTGCCCCCATTCATTGCAGAGCGCCACAGCATTGCCCCCATTCATTGCAGAGCGCACAGCATTGTCCCCATTCATTGCAGAGCGCCACAGCCTTGCCCCCATTCATTGCAGAGCGCCACAGCATTGCCCCCATTCATTGCAGAGCTTCACAGCATTGCCCCCATTCATTGCAGAGCGCCACAGCATTGCCCCCATTCATTGCAGAGCGCCACAGCATTGCCCCCATTCATTGCAGAGCGCAACAGCATTGCCCCCATTCATTGCAGAGCGCCACAGCATTGCCCCCATTCATTGCAGAGCGCCACAGCATTGCCCCCATTCATTGCAGAGCGCCACAGCATTGCCCCCATTCATTGCAGAGCGCACAGCATTGCCCCCATTCATTGGCAGCATGATGATATACTACTTACCACCAGGCGATCACATGCTGGCGTGCGTGCAGTGTGGGAGACTGGGAGGGGGGAGGGATCGTCGGCGCCATACTCCAGTTGAAAAGATGCACCAGGCAGCCAGAGCCAGCAGCAGGGCACCGCCGTCCACCGCGCAGGCGCAGCCGGCCAGCCGCCCCGCCGTGACGTCATGCCGCACACAGGCACAGCGGGAGCGCAGAGGGGGCCGGGGCAGTGCACGCAGCCTGGCTGCACAGCGTCAGCAGCCGCCGGCCAATCGGCGAGGAGCGTCGCGAGCGGCCAATCAGCGGCGAGCGGCCCCAATGGAATCCTTAAAGCGGCACTGCGGGCGGCCGGCACTTAAAGCGGCGCTCTGCGGGCGGCCCTATCAAAGCGGCCCCAGGGCCGGCGGCCCACCGGGAAATATCCCGGTATCCCGATACGCCAGTCCGGCCCTGATCAGCAGTGTCCAGCAATGCAGCCTCATCAGCAGTGTCCAGCAATGCAGCCTCATCAGCAGTGTCCAGCAATGCAGCCTAATCAGCAGTGTCCAGCAATGCATTCTCCAGCAATGCATCCTCCAGCAATGCAGCCTCCTAAGCAGTGTCCAGCAATGCAGCCTCCAGCAATGCAGCCTCCAGCAATGCAGCCTCCAGCAATGCAGCCTGCAGCAATGCAGCCTCTAGCAATGCAGCCTCGCCAGCGCAGTCTCCACTAATGCAGCCTCGCAAGCGCAATTGACACGATCAGTTTTTAAAAAGGCCGGAAAGCAGCGCCGAGAGAAGAAGGGGGCAGGCCGAGCAGAAGGGAGAACGAGCGCTCGTTATCGGAAGTCCCGCCTATGATAGACGTCACACGTCTCGGCAGAGGAGGCGGGACTTCCTATGACAGCTTGTCCTTCCTTCTCCTCGGTGCGGCCTGCCCCATTCTGCCCTCGGCGCTGCTTCCTGGCTTTTTTTTGTTTTAAATATCGGCGTATAACGCGCACTATTGCTTTTTCCTCCATTTTTAGGAGGAAAAAGTGTGTGTCATACGCCGATAAATACGGTATATTTTACGGATTTCTTGACTAAGGCACCCCAGATGTAATTATCACACTTAACATAACCGTTATCCCAAAACCCAACCCTTTACCTAAAACTTCCTGCAGTAAATAAGCAGACACCGTTATTGGAGTAAAATTGGCCGAAATGGCCATTTATTAACCAGTAACAAGATAGATATAACACATTCCTTAGAACCGGAACCAAAATAATATAATAAAAGATAACATAAAGTTGCCGATCTTTGGAGGCCCCAAATATCAAGTACAATTTTTGTATCTGTGTAACTCTTAACTGTCCCCAGCCGCACCACACCGGCTTGGGGACGACCTCAACACACAGCAGATACCTCCCAATTTAAAGTACCAGTTAACCCATCTATTAACTGGCATTCCCCAGGTGACTCCATACCTTAGATGGGTCCCTCAGCTGATAAGCACAGCAGGTTTTACAAAAAACACCTCCAAATACCCCAACCGCCAAAACGGAAAAAACAAGCGCATTAGACATAAATCTCAATGTAGGGGCGGGCGGGCGGAAACGATTCTACACCCACGCTGCTACTGATGCCCGGGAACTCAGATCAGCTAAACTCCCCCCTCTTAGGCCCCTCCCCAGCAACTAACAGGGGCCAATAGGGGAGAACCCACACTCTATTACATTTATTTTTAACCCCTGCTAGGCCAATTCCACTGCTGGCCCAGTCATGCTCGCCCTGCGCTTATTCTTTTGGTGTTTTGATCCGAGCTGTACTTTTTATCAATTTTACACTTGCAAAGTAAACGAACAAAAGAAAAATCTTCAAATGATTACAATGACTCTTTAAATCACCTTTAACGTTAAACTGATGGGGGCGGCTCCTGATCGCCTTGGCGTGACCTGCCCAGCTCTGGCCCGTGTCTCCCCGACCACCTGAGAGATCGGGGACTGTCGGCTAGAGGGGGGCTGGGAACTGGGGTTGTCTCTTCTAAATGTTCTTAATGTTCTATATGCTCTAATGGTTCTAAAGTTTATAAGAGTTTTATAATGCCTTACACTGTTTATACCAGAAAGCATTTCTGGCTGCTATACCTCAGGTACTATGATCTCACCTCCCGGTGCCTTTGTTACGCTTTAAGTTGCTTTGTATGTCATGTATTTCTGTTTTCTCTCTTCTTGAAAAACCAATAAACATTTATTGAAATTAAATCACCTTTAACTTAACAAAAACAGCATTATATTGAAATGGGACACTTATTACTTACTTATAATAATTACCATACCACAACACATGCCCTTAACATTAGGGGAGGGTGCTTATGGGCAGGGGGGCTCTGCTTTCAGCTTTGGGGACAAGGGCCTCATCTCCACAACCCTGGTCAGTGGTTGAGGGGGTCTGCGGGCAGAGGGCTTATCGGAATCTGGAAGCCCCTTTTAACAGGGCAGTTCCCAGATCCCTCTCCCCCTCTTATGTGAATGAGTATGCCTTGCATACCCATTCACCAAAAATGTGTAAAAAGTGAATAAAGACAGTAAACTAATTTTTGACAATTCCTTTATAAAAAAAAAAAAACAATGCCCTCGATGTAGATCTATCTCACGCTGCCCACTGCACTATAGAAGCCAGAAAAAAAAAACCCTCATTGAACGCTCCCCGCGGCAGGCATGCTCCTCCGTTTTGTATATTAGATATGCTCCTCCGTTTGACATTTCTTAAATAGGTAAGGGGTGGGGCTACCTGGTGACGCCACCTGGGGAACCTGCCCTCTTTTGACGTCATTGACCCAGCATGCCCCACTCGGTGACGTCAAGGGGGCGAGGTCACCCGCTGACAACATTGGGTTACTCCACCCTTTAGCTATATAAGAAATGTCAGATAGAGGAGCAGGCAGTACTTGAGAAGCGTTTGTCGAGGCGGGAGGTTTTTCCTTCTTTTTTCAGGTTCAGCGGTGTGGCAGGCGGTGTGAGATGGATCTACTTGGGGGGACATTTTTATTTTTTTTATTTTTTAATAAGGGAATTTTCAAAAACTCGTTT
>NC_138769.1:47666970-47681970 GCF_965119305.1 Pelophylax lessonae | reverse complement strand
TTACTTTGCTGGGCGTTTCCTATACTGGGTGGGTGTAGTTTAACCAAGGTTATATAAAGGGATGTATGAGATCATATCATTTGGCCTGTGGAAGGGCCACAGGTCTTTATGTCCGAATTTGCTTTTGGGGTGGGGGGTTTGCTGGCATGCCTAAAGAGCCATATTGCAGTAAGTGTATTCTGTTGGATGAATACTTTTCATGCTCTAACTGTTTGGTATAGTTTTTGCAAAGTGTGTCTTTATGTACTCTATACATGTTTTTTTTTTTATTTTCATGCCTCTGTGTAGCTGTATGTTCTACTGATTTGATGGTATTTAAATGAAAAGGCAGGCTCATGCAAACAATTAACATAAAAGTATGTTGGGTATGTTTTATGCTTAATACTAAGGTGTCTACAACTTATTTTGCTTGACTTTTGGATATTGTAAGCTCTATCTATCCATCATATGTTGTATCTTTGCACTGTAATTTGAATAAAAATTACTTGATTTGGGGGTTGGGGGGGGGGGGGGGCATTGCACATTTCACATTTCACATGCTTGCTTGAGTGATTACTGATGTTTTATACATGTTCAATAAAGCTTATTCATTTGTACACAGCTCCTGGTTTTTTGTTTTCTTTTCTTCATATTTGTCTAGATGTAATTCAGATATCTTTTGTGTCTGTTGAATGTAATCCATTTCTTGTATTTTTTGTGTGTGTGCAATGGCAGTACAGTATGAACTTGGGTAGGGTTTCTCCATTTACTCCAGCGAAGTGTGTGTGTGGGTGGTGTGTGTGTGGGGGTGGTGTGTGTGGGTGGTGTGTGTGTGGGGGTGGTGTGTGTGTGGGGGTGGTGTGTGTGTGTGGGGGTGGTGTGTGTGTGTGGGGGGTGTGTGTGTGGGGGGTGTGTGTGTGGGGGGTGTGTGTGTGGGGGGTGTGTGTGTGGGGGGTGTGTGTGTGGGGGGTGTGTGTGTGGGGGGTGTGTGTGTGGGGGGGGGTGTGTGTGGGGTGTGTGTGTGTGTGTGTGGGGGGGGTGTGTGTGTGGGGTGTGTGGGGGGGGTGTGTGTGTGGGGTGTGTGGGGTGTGTGTGTGTGTGGGGTGTGTGGGGTGTGTGTGTGTGTGTGTGTGGGGGTGTGTGTGTGTGGGGGGGGGGGGGGGGGTGTGTGGGGGGGGGGGGGGTGTGTGTGTGTGTGGGGGGGGGGTGTGTGTGTGTGTGTGTGGGGGGGGTGTGTGTGTGTGTGGGGGGGGTGTGTGTGTGTGTGTGTGTGGGGGGGGTGTGTGTGTGTGTGTGTGGGGGGGGGGGGTGTGTGTGTGTGTGGGGGGGGGGGGTGGGTGTGTGTGTGTGTGGGGGGGGGGGGGTGTGTGTGTGGGGGGGGGGGGGTGTGTGTGTGGGGGGGGTGTGTGTGTGGGGGGGGGGGTGTGTGGGGGGGTGTGTGTGTGTGGGGGGGTGTGTGTGTGTGTGTGTGTGGGGGGGTGTGTGTGTGTGTGTGTGTGGGGGTGTGTGTGTGTGTGGGGGTGTGTGTGTGTGTGTGTGTGGGGGGGTGTGTGTGTGTGTGTGTGTGTGTGTGTGTGTGTGGGGGGGTGTGTGTGTGGGGGGGTGTGTGTGTGTGGGGGGGTGTGTGTGTGGGGGGGTGTGTGTGTGTGTGTGTGTGGGGGGGTGTGTGTGTGGGGGGGTGTGTGTGTGGGGGGGTGTGTGTGTGGGCTAAATTGTAAGAAAAAATTAAAGTGTTTATGTATATATTTAGCTAAAAATATATAAATTAAGGAATAATACAAAATTTCCATTCAGTCGCTGTGGATGAATGTAACCAAAACATTTAATAAAAAAATCACTAAAAATGATTACTAAATAAAAGATTGCTACAGCGCTCACTCACCTTTTTAGTTGGCTTAGGTCAGTGATGAACCTTGGCAACACAGGTGTTTTGTAACATTTCCCATGATGCTCACCTACACTGCAGAGTACATGAGCATTTTGGGAAATGTAGGGCAAAAACATCTTGGGGGGGTTAAGGGTTACCATCACTGGCCTAGGTAAAACATTTCCAATACATTTTAGTTGTCTGTGTGCGCCATTTTTAAAATAAAGCAAAATCTCTTTACAATAAATTGCAAATGGCACATTGGCGTTCGCCCTGGACCAGAAATGACACCAAATTGGCTTGCACACATTCCAGCAAGAGGTCACAATCAACTGGCTAATCATGGTGAGGGCCACTTTCAGCTGTGAAGAAATGGCATTCATATGCAAAGTAAGTGTGTGTGTGTGTGTGTGTGTGGGGGGGGTCTGTGCTTGTAATCAGAGCATTGATTACCAGTGCAGACCCTTGGGGGATGCCACTAGAGCCACCAGGGATGCCCACCCATGCCACCATTGATGCCAATCAGTGCTCAGGGAACCTGTTAGTGCCCTCCTCATCAGTGCTGCCCATCATTACCATCTTTCAGTGCTGCCCACCAGTGCCAATCATTGCCCATCAGTGCCACCTATCAATGCCCATCAATGCTGCATATCAGTGCCACCTATCTATCTATCAGTGCTGCATATTAGTGTCTCATCAGTGCCTGCCAGCGCAGCCTCATCAATGCTCGTCAGTGCAACAAAAAAACATATTGATTTACCAAATTTTATTACATAAACAAAAACACATTATTTTAGGGGTCAAACATTTAGGTCTTCTTTTTGCCAATAGAAAAAAAACCTTGCAGTGATCAAATACCACCAAAAGAAAGCACTATTTTTTATGAAAATACTGTCATACATTTGTGTTAGGTACAGGGTTGCATGACCGCACAATTGTCATTCAAAATGCAACAGTATAAAAAGCTGAAAATTGGCCTGGGCAGGAAGGGGTGTAACTGCCCTGTAAGGAAGTGGTTAACTATTGAAACATGGGAATAAATATTCCAGGGGTAATCATGCTCAGCTCAATGGTTTAGTGGTTAGTGTTCCTGGCTATAAACACTGAGAGCATGAGTTCAAATCCCAAGTGTGCCATCACCTTCTTAAATTTTAGACAGCTATAAATAAATACTGAAACTTGGCAAATGCATAATTGCACCCTGCACATATGCATGTTTGTTTCTTGAATATACAAGGCCATTGACATGCAATTTTAGGTGATGTAGCCAATGTATTACTATGTGGCCAAAAAAAAAATATGGCACACAGGGTGTTATCATGGTTGGGCCTTGAACTCATGACCTAGCAATCTTTAGCTGTGAGCTTAGCCCACTACACCAAAGTGCTGAATACAATCAGATATGCCTGAAAGTTTCAGATGAATAAAGAATGAAGACTGCTAATTAGACAGCTGTGTAGTCTGCTATTAGAAAATCTAAAGGTTAAAACACATAAGATACATAACTATACCTTAAAATCAAAATAAACCATAATAAATTACATTGCTGTGTAATAGTGATTCAGAATAGACAAATTTCCTTTTATGAAAAACACAAAGGGAATTTGGCTAACTCCAAACTCAAATTCAGCCTAAGTTAACTCCAAATCCGAATTCAGTCTAAGTTAACTCCAACTCCGAATTCATTAAAGCATCTAGTTGATGGTTTAACTCCAGCCACTTACCTAATTAGGATGCAATGAGTTTAGGCTGGAGTTATTTCTGGAGAAGTGAGCAGCTCTACTCCAAACTTATACTGAATTAGGCCCACAGTGTGTCTCGGCCCTGCCGCCTGCTCCCTTCTCACATAATTTGATTGACAGCAGCAGTAGCCACTGCATTTGTCTTGTAAATGCAGGAAGAGAGAGGAGAGAGCTGCTACAGAAGGATGCAACGCTGGATCCAGTGAGGACTAAGTATTTGAGGGGGGGGGGGGGGGTCCTGCTACAGGGACATTTTTATAGCTTAACGTAGTCAATGCTTGTCAGATCGGATGACAGACGGGTGTCCGCGGACACATCTCCGCTGACAGAGATAATGTGGATGGGGTGCAGAGGTGAGATGTGGAGTGGGGGTGTAAGCTGGGGGGGGGGGGTTTGCTTGGGAAAGGCCAGGGAAAGTTGCTGAGGGACAGTAAAGCATTAAGGTGCTTAATTTACTTGGGAGGGCGGCCCACAGCCCCCCCAGCCAGCCAACCACATAACCCCCCCCCATCGCTCTATCGATCGATCGCCTGTTAGGCCCTCCGCCAGCCCCTGCACTTACGCAATGCAGGTGGCGTCTTCACCCCTGCGTCTCCTCCGGAGTCCTAGCAGTCGATTCTCCTCCCGGCCAATCATGAATTAGGACCCGGGGCCAAACGGGTCCTACGAATCCTGGCCAATTGGGACTCAGGACCCGCTTCCTGATTGGCCAAGAGGAGAAACAGGGAGACATTAGCGAATATTAATTTTCTAATGTCACACAATTGGGTGGGCTTTGGGCGCAGTGCTCTGCGCCCCGAGCCCACCCTTTTTGAAGCCAATTAGAGCCTCCAGCTCTAATCATGTGCTTCTAAAAAAAAAAAAAAAAAAAAAAAAGACCCATTGGAATCCATGTGTCCGCCACCTGTATGTAGATTAGGGGCCGTGCGCATGGATTAGATCCTGTATGGACGGGCCGCCACTGCTTAACTGATTACAATTTATTGGCGCCACTGTACTTCTCTAAGAAAGGTGTGACTGGGGGCGGGGTTTGGACGTGATTGAGGTGGGGTTTGGGTGTGGTTTGGGAGGAGAGTTGGGCAGAGAGGGTGAGGATGAGGACTTATCCATTTTTTTTTTTTTTTCTTTTTTTTACAGACCATCCCAGACTTGCTAAACAAGGTGCTACAAGACTAGGGCGTCATCATATCTTATCTGATATATAAAGATTATTTTTGAAAATGATTCCCTTGGGAACACTGAAGGCAAGTTAAACTGTTTCTCTTTTTTATTTGCTTAATACATTCCTTAGGATTTAGTTAATCTTTGTCTCTTGCACAATCATTGCATGTCATTATTTTTCCGATGTTAGTTTCACTTTTCATTGCATATTAAATCAGGACTAACCCCACTCAATCAACATGAACTATTTTTAACCTGTATGCCACTAGCGTTTGTATATAATCAGAAAGGTATACCTTATTTCCTTGTCTTAAGGTTTTTAATGTTTTTTTTTTCAGTTGCTTCATGGGCATTCTTTTTTTTTTTTTTCTTTCATGGAGAAGAGAGGCTTTTTTCAGCTAAGCCTATCCTCCTGTCTGCAAGCCTGAGCTAAGGGCAGATGGATTCCAGGAAGTAAATGCTACATGATTTATCTGCTCTTACTCAAGATGGCCACTGCTAGAAATGCTAGGTGGATGTTTTACTCAAAAAAGTAAAGCATGGAGACATAGATGGGTGGGTGAGTTTGCTGTGAATATTTATGTAGCACTACTCCCATGGGAGCCGCTGAGTGTGGGTTCCCCTGGGTTACCATTATTAACAGTAGGACATTTAAGCATGTTTCCAAGTGTGATTACCTCAGACAAGAACCAGTCCAGTTTCTTTGGTTTTTAGGGTTTATTGAGAACTTGGATAGAAGGAATGAGTGGGATACTCCGACAAATAAACTATGCACAAAATAGGCAGGGACTATGCAGAATTGCTGATTGATGCTGAATAACGTTGACTGACGCTGGTCACAGCTATGCCGCTTACTTTAGCTTCACCTTTGACTGTGAAAAGTCCTTTAACCACTTAAGCCCCGGAAGATTTTACCCCCTTCCTGACCAGGGCCTATTTTGCGATTCGGCACTGTGTGACTTTAACGGACAATTGCGTGGTCGTGAGATGCTGTACCCAAAAAAATTTGACGTCCTTTTTTTCCCACAAACAGAGCTTTCTTTTGGTGGTATTTGATCACCTGTGCAATTTTTACTTTTTGCGCTATAAACAAAAAAAGAGCGTCAATTTTGCAAAAATAACAATATTTTTCACATTTTTTATATGAAATTCCCCCCAAAAAAATGTAAAAATTTAAATTTTTTTAACATTTTAGGCCAATTTGTTTTCTGCTACATATGTTTGGTAAAAAAAAAAAATCGCAAAAAGCGTATTTTGATTGGTTTGCGCAAAAGTTATTGCGTTTACTAACTAAGGGAAAGATTTTTGTCATTTTTGTTGTTTTTTTTTAACGCGTAATGGCGGCGATCTGCGATTTTTTTATTTTTTTTTGCGGCTCTGCGACATTGCGGCGGACAGATCGGACCCTTGACTGACATTTTTGACCCTTTTGGGGTTACCAGTGACATTACTGCAGTAATCAGTGCTATACATATGCACTGTTACTGTAAAATAACACTGGCAGTGAAGGGGTTAACTTTTTTTGAGAGGGAGGGGTTATGTGTGTCCCTAGGGGCGTGATTCTAACTGTGATTGGCTGTGGCTTGAGGTGTATGAACAGTGATCAACGGTCCTACATAGTAGAACCGTATGATCACCATTCATACACAGGGGAAAATGACAGGCGGCTTGTTTACATTAGCCGCCTGCCTTTCTCCCGCTCTAACGGACGATCGCGAGTGACAGGCGGACATCGGGTCCGCCGGTCACATGCGCGGGGGGGGTCCTTGACCGCACGGGAGCGAGAGCGCGCCTCCGGCGGCGCGCGCTCGCTCCCTAGACCCTCACAGGCTAGCGATGTAGCCCTACGTCGCTCTGCCTGTGAGGGGCTGACTGCCGACGTAAATAGTCGTGCGGCGGTCGGCAAGCGGTTAAGCTCCCTAAGGTTCTCTTTCCTGAGTTAGCTGACTTGTAGTGCAGACTGTACTGCTGAGACACTTCAGGGCCCTTCCTGGCACCCCCTTTACTCCCTATTCTTAAGGGCTTCACAACTTGGCACCCCCTTTACTGTATCATCCCAGGTTTGCTGGCTCTCTGATCCCCCTGACCTCTCTGGAGTGGTCCCCTCTCTTAGGCAGACCCCTGGGCAGATCTTGAGTACTCACAACCACTTGTTTTCCAGAAGAATCTTGCCCCACAGCTCCATTCGGTCAGCACACACTGGATCTTCCACAGCACAGCTCATCCCCTGGTCCCTAGGCCGACTGCCTGGACCACCTTCCTTAGCAACAGGAGGAGAGACAGCCGTCACCCTCCTCCTGGGACCCGGCTTCCCGCCCAAAGACCCCCTGTCACATGCTCCCCTCCTATTTATGTGCAATCCCAGGATGCATTGCAAGAATGCCCTCCCACTGGAACTGACATAAAACAGAGTGTGCCACTGGCTAGGTTTCCTCCACTGTCCAATGAGCTCCCTCATTGGCTGCAGTGGGGACACTCCCTCAGACTCAGTGAATCACACCTGGAAACATGTGACAGGCTAACTAACAGATCAGACCCTCCTGATAAGCAGAACAGGGCCATAACTATGCTTTACCTAGCACCTACCTAGGAGGGTGCTACATTAAAAATGAATTAAATAGCTTTTTCAGTTTGTGGTGCTCGGATACCATTTAGTTCTGCTTAAAAGTGATTGTAAAGGCAGAAGTTTTTTTTTTTATCCTAATGTATTCTATGCATTAAAGAAAATGTAAATTCAGAAGGCTTTTTATATTAATGCATTTTATGCATTAAGATAAAAAACCATCTGTGTGTAGCTGCCATCCTCCGCCCCCTCAATACTTACCTGAGCCCCATCTCTGTCCAGCGATGACCCCAAGTCCCTCGGCCGTCCGAGACTCTACCTCGTGATTGGCTGAGACACAGCAGTGGCTCCCGCTGCTGTCAATCAAAGTCAGTTAGCCAATGAGGAGAGAGAGGGGGCAGGGCTGAACGGTAGCTCCATGTCTGAATGGACACACGGAGCTGCAGCTCGGCTCGGATGTCCCCATAGCAAGCTGATTGCATTCTTTGCATGCAGATAAAAAAAATTCTTCTGTATGTATCAGACTCCCATCCCTCCCCCCTTTAATACTTACCTGAGCCCATCTCTATCAATTGATGTTGCAGGAGAGACTCAACTCCCCGGGGCTTTCCTCTTCATTGGCTGAGACAGCAGCGAAGCACCATTGGCTCCCGCTGCTGTCAAAGTCAGTGAGCCAATGAGGAGAGAGGGGGGCGGGGCCTAATCAGTGTCTGAATGGACACACAGAGCTGCGGCTCAGTAAGGGTGCCCCCATAGCAAGCTGCATAGAATATCCTCTGTGATAGCAATAAAGTGAAAAAACAAATGTAAAAAATTAAAGGGACACCCAAGCACTTAAAATCCTTCCAAAATCACGTCAGCCCCCCTCCACATGTATATAAATTACACGTTGAGGCACCTACTGTACATATGAAAACGTCAATTGCGTTACACATGTTACACACAAACCGCAATAATTCTAGAGCCATTATCCTCAGTTAATTAGAAACTTTAAAGCATTGTCTATGGAATATTTTGGGTACCGAAACTTTTTAATTCTTTATGGGCAAGCACCATTTTAAGACTCGACATTTTGAGTATCTATTATTCTCTGCACAACCTAATCATTAATATTGTACCAAACCAATGGGTAATATATTGCATTTGTGTGTACTAAAATTAATGTGTATATGTGTATATATATATATATATATATATATATATATATATATATATATATATATATATATATATATATATATATATATATAAAAAATTTTATGAAATATTTATTAATTTTTAAAAATTAAAACAAAATAATAAAAGAAACCAATAAAATAGAAGTAATAGCATACCATTACACTAGAGTATCAAAGAAATGTCACAGTGCATGAGACCATAGTTCAGAAAGACAATGTTGAGAATGGAAGCATTTGTAAAGGTAAAAAATGTTTTTAAAAAAATAAAAAATAAACATGTCATACTTCCCTGCTCTGTGCAATGGTTTTGAACAGAGCAGCCCTGATCCTCCTCTTCTAGTTGCCCGTGCCGGTGCTCTGGACCCCTCCCCCTTATCGAGTGACCCCCATAGCATGCAGCTCGCTATTAGGGCACTCGTGCATGCTCGCTCCCAAGCTGGCTGTCTGTGTTCATAAGACTCAATGGCTCCTGCTGCTGCATATCAGCCAATAAGGAACGAGAGACCCGGGGGAGACTCAGCTCTCCTGCACATTGCTGGATCAGGATCTGGCTCAGGGAAATATTAGGGGAGCTAAAGGGGGCATTTTTTTTGTTTTTTTTTTTATAAAAATAACAAACATGCCTATACTTACCTGCTCTGTGCAATCCCTTTGCACAGCTCTGATCCTCTTCTTCTGGGATGCCTTTCGATGATCCAGGCCCCTCCTCTTCATCGGGTGCCCCCACAGAAAGCCGATTTCCCTGGGGACACCCATGTGGGCTCGCTCTTGAGTCCAGCTGCTGTGTCTATTGATACAACAGCAGGACTCAGCCCCGCCCCCTCCGCTCCCGTGTCACTTGATTTGATTGACAGCAGCGGGAGCCTATAAGGCCTTTGACACCGTTCCCCACAAATGCTTACTGTTCAAACTAAGGAAGGTAGGTATGGACCATAAGGTGAGTACCTGGATAGAGAACTGGCTCCAGGGGAGAGTGCAAAGGGTGGTGATTAATGGGGAGTACTCGGATTGGGCGGGTGTGGAAAGTGGGGTCCCCCAGGGTTCTGTCCTGAGGCCAATCCTGTTTAATTTATTCATAAATGATTTAGAGGAAGGGATATCTAGTACAATCTCAGTATTTGCGGATGATACTAAACTACCACTATTTTTTCTCTAGCTTTCATAAAAAGCCCCTGATGAGGTCATATGTGACAAAACATGTAGGGAGGAGCAATGAACACATGCTACCAACACATGCGCAAATGACGATCGCCCATTTTGCTTCCTGGATGATTAAGATTGTTTGGTGTTTCATGGTTATACTATCCGTGCCCATGTGAGTGTTACTCTTTTAATAAATTACCTTGTTAATACAATATCACACTGTAAACAATTTTTATTGCATGCCTCGTATTGTGGAGTGATCCGTGTCGGGTGACTGGAGCATTATGGGATACATTTATGGTAGTTGTCTGCCTCTCCTATGGTGCCATTACATCTGGTTACATTACATCTGCCATTACAGCCGGCCGGCGGCTAACAACTTATGCTCTGTATTTCCTGTTACATTGTGAGTGTTACTCTTTTATTTACAATAAATTTAAGCGGTTTTAGACTATGGAAGCGGTTTTTCCTTTATGGTGGTGAATACCCTGGCCATCCTTTGGAGTCATCCAGGTTAGATTTTGCTTCAGGTCCAGTGTTTTCTCTATGAGGTCTGATACTTTTACAGGCGATTTTATTATTCCTATTGGGTAAGAGGCGAATTCTATTGGTGAAGGCTGGCACTGGTTCTTAGGTGATATACGTGATTGCCTTGCTGCACTTTGGCTTGTCTAATATTTTATATGGTAAGAGGCGAGTTCAACTGGTGGAGGTTCAACACAGAAGATAGAATATATTTGACCACTCCCATTCACTTTGGCGTTTTATTTCCTTTGCATGGTAAGAGGCGATTTCAGCTGGTGAAGGATAGCACTCATCTTTATATGCACTTGCCCTTATTCACTCTGGTAAGGGGTACCTTTCAGGTGTCCCACTGCAAGAGATCATTCTTTTTCCTTTCTTTCTCTCTCTTTTTTTTTTTAATTATTTGCTTGTGAGCCTTCACACTGGTGGTGGTTCATCTACACAACACCAGTTTTTGAACCTAACATTAATGACCTCACTGGTGTTTAAGTCACATATTATCATTTTTGTTGGGTTTTACGCTATTGCGTTTTTTATATTTATTTTATGATTCAACGACCACTGAATCACCACGAGTCTACTGGTTCCAGTCTTCCATCAAGGGGACAAGATTAATTATAGAGAACCTGCACACTAATTTACCTTTTCTGGTAAGCACACATATATAGGGAGCTTGGTTTGAAAATTGTGATCCTTCAATTTATGGACTTATATGGACTTCATTTTCCATCACTAATTAATAGCGTGACTTGATATATAACTTTCTTCCACATATGCCTTGGGGCTGCCCTGGATATTTCCCTTTGATACTGATGCTGTAAGCCACTGCTTAGAGATCTGGAGTGCAACCGAGCTGATTGGGCGAGGACGGTCAGGAATAGAGATTGGATTGCTGGTGTATGGGAGCGATCCCCAATATCGACCCGTGATCCACCCCTGTAGGGGTATTTGATTCTGGTAAGCGTGGGACCTCAGGAGTGGGGGAGCTCCTTACTTTCCGCCCACTCACGGCACTCCGGGCTAATGCAAAAAAGAGCACCTTAATACTTCTTTGTGGACTTTGCACCACTATAAAAGTTATTGGACACTTTTTGCACTAATTTGTGATTGCACATTTCACCGATACGATATGGCCATATGGTGGGACTAAACCCCCATTTTTATTTATGGATTGTCTCCATATTTAAGTCATTTCTTTTGCATGGTTGCGCTATTCTTTTTTAATATACATGTTGCTTTGTCCATAGCTGCACCGGCTTTAGATATACATGTTCAGGGTTTGCTCCCCCAATTTTTTGCTTGTTTATTATGTATTCGGTCTGACCAGACTTCTGAGGTTGAGCATCCTACCCCCCACACACACCTGTACTCAGAGTCCACCATCAAGTAGATATAGGAGGAGTCCTTTGTAGTGCATTAGCACATCCATCCCAGCAAGGAGTGTTGTCTCCAAAGGTTGGAGAGGCTGGATTCACCCCTTTTTTATGGATAGTGTAGGACCCACTGATAATGGGGTACTTTGACGCAGTGGTGGGCTTGAGCACGATATGGCCATATGGTGGGACTAAACCCCCATTTTTATTTATGGATTGTCTCCATATTTAATAGTCATTTCTTTTGCATGGTTGCGCTATTCTTTTTTAATATACACGTTTCACCGATAGATGGATTGATATATATTGTTGGTTTTGTGCATATCTGCCATATTTTTATACTTATTATACTGTTGGTTTTACATTTATTTATTGCTAGATTTGCACATATTTATTCATACCGCTGGATTTGCATATATTTATTGCTAGATGTGTATATATTTATACAGGTTTATATGCGGGGTGTACATATAACTATTTCTGCACATAATTGTTACCCTGTAGGTGACACTGACATTTCAAATTTTTACGTGCATTTGTACACTTCATAAACTATTTATTACTGCACTTTGCAAAATATTGCACTAAGCACTAATTGTCACATCGTTATATTTAATTTTAAAATTTCAGAGATTGTAGTTAGCACCAAATTTATACACAACCATGGACACATATATTTGATTTTTTTCTATTTAATCACACACAATTTTATGTTGGGTGATCACACCTTCTGCACTTATGGTTGGATTTGGGTCATAGCGGTACACACACACTGGCACATTGTATATATATTGCTAGTATTTATGCCACATATAGGATTTTATACATAGTCCCTTTGACTTTTATACAGTTTTTGAATTCACCATCTCTTGCTCCACAAAAGTTGATCTTTGCGCATCACAATAGAGACTTATTACCATTAGAGAACACACCTTATCTATTTGCTTCTTACCCTACATCTGGCAGCGCCAATCACTCCCCCCCCCCCCCCTTTATATACAGATTTTAGGTTGATTCCTGGCTGTCTGGTGAACTTATTGGGTAGGGACCTAATAGGTATGCTGGGAATCTCATTAACATCCACACCGGAAGGAGGGATACATGCTACATCTCCTCTTTGTTTTTCAAGGGAGATATGGAATCTCTGATTAACCCTGAAGTTTGGGCCCAGTCCAAAATGGATGTGGGGAAAATTTCTTGCACTCGCTACAAAGCAAGGTTAAAAAAAATGAATAGCACCAGTGTCCACTGTTACAGGAAAGGATTGAAGGCATCAAACCTTTAGTGCAATCTTTTCTGAAACAGGGGATAATAAAGAGTCATCTCACCCTACAACACTCCTAGTAACCCAGTGCCTAAAGCCAGGGCCGCTGATAAGCCAGTACAACCGGCCCTGTTGTACTGGGCCCGGAGTCCTCAGCTCTGCAGGGGGGGCCCAGGCAATCTAAAATCAAAAACACAGTGCGGAATAAAAAATAAAAAAAAAAAAGCCTTTTTGAATTAACAGCATCCCCTCTCCTACTTAACTAGCATTTTTCCTTTTTCTTGGCCCCTCTGCAATTAATGTGCTGGTAGGTGTGGGAGGGACTACTTCTTCTGTTTCGGGCGCATGTCAATTCAGTACCCGCTCTGCATAGGATTCCTGCCTGCAGCCTGCTTATTGCCTTCCCCTGCCCTGGCGGAGTGATCTCTCTTCCCCTGCTTATGGCGTCAGCTCTGCTCCCCACTCACTCGGCCAGGAAGCTGTGTCTGTGAGGAGGCAGAGAGGAAACATCTCAGCCACAGGCAGCTGACATTTCTCTCCAGGAAGCAGGCAACAGCACTGCAGGAAGGAACTGAGGAGAAGATGTAAGTTAGTGAGGAGAAGAAGAGGTTCGTGATCGTCAGGCTGCCAGACAGTCCCAGTGCCTAAGGGCCCTTTCACACGGCTGCTCCGCTTGTCTGCAAATCATCCTATTTTTTTGCGGATGATTTGCGGACATAATGTAAGTCTATGGCATTGCGGATGTCAGCGGAATACCATCCGCTGACATCCGATTTTCTTTCTTTCAGTTCTGTTCCATTTTTTGGAACTGAACAGAATCCTATTTTTGTTCCGTTCAAAAAACGGAAAGGAAGGAAAATCGGATGTCAGCAGTGTCATCCGCTGACATCCGCAATGCCCATAGACTTACATTATGTCCGCATATCATCCGCAAACGGATGGGATGATATGCGGGCATACGGAGCGGATGACACAAATGTTGTCCACTCCGTGAAAATAAAAAAGTCCCGCAGCGTACAAGAACAGCGGAGCGGCCGTCTGAAAGAGCCCTAACACAGCAGAACATTCAGGTGTGTCTGAAGAACTCTGAACACTGAAGACACATTTTATTTCCCACAAAGTCAGGCAGGGCTAAGGCCCCGTTCACACTGGGGCGATCCGACTTCCCGGGGCGACCTCCGAGGTCGCGGTGCGAGCAGCGCGCCGCGAACTCGGAGCGGCCGCCACAGACTTCATAACATTGAAGTCTATGGCGGTCGCCTCCAGGTCGCCCCAAAGAAGCTCCGGACCCTTTTTCTAGGTCGGAGCGACTTGTGTCGCTCCTATTAGAACGGGTCCGCAGCTTCTCTATGGAAGGCGACCTACGGCGACCTGTGAGGCGACCAGGTCGCCTCACAGGTCGCCCCAGTGTGAACGGGGACTAAAGATTCAAGGAAAGCCCAGAAAATCCAGATTGTTTCTTTGTGTATTTGACTTTGTAAAGATTTGCAGGGTTGTCTTGATGTAGCTAAATGTGCTTGCCTCACTGGTATTTCCCAAGTCAGCCTAAAGATTTCTATAGTAAATAGAAGAAAAAAATTATGCTTTGAAAATTGTGCTTTTTAATCAAGCTATCTGAGAACAGAAAAGCTTTTTTTTTTTTTCAGGTTGGAAATAAAATGATCAATAACCATAGCAGTGTGTGTCATTGAAGGCATCCTGTCACTTCTATTACAAGGGAATGTTACAAGAGTTCAATACATAATGAACAAAGAGGGTTCGCTCTGCCAGAGGTGGGAAGCATTGTGACACTGCCCTAAAAATCTCTGCTTTCACTTTATCTAAAAACTCTGATCCCAGACAGAGAGGGAGATGGGGAGAGACAGACTGAGAGGAGAAGAGAGATATATAGATGGGAGGGAGATGTAGAGACAGAGAAAGAGAGAGAGAGAGACTGAGAGGAGAAGAGAGATATATAGATGGGAGGGAGATGTAGAGACAGAGAAAGAGAGAGAGAGAGACTGAGAGGAGAAGAGAGATATATAGATGGGAGGGAGATGGAGAGACAGAGAAAGAGAGAGAGAGAGAGAGATGGGGGGGGGGGGGGGAGAGAGAGACTGAGAGGAGAATAGAGAGATATATAGATGGGAGAGAGATGGAGAGACAGAGAAAGAGAGAGAGAGATGGGGAGAAAGAGATGGAGAGAGACGGAGAGGAGAAGAGAGA
>NC_138769.1:47506970-47661970 GCF_965119305.1 Pelophylax lessonae | reverse complement strand
TGTTGTCCCTCCCTTGAGGCTAGTCAGGTTGATAGGGTCACAAAGTCTCCCAGTCCAGGGTCCAGCTCTTTCTTCCACAGGTTGAGTATTTGGGGTTTAAACTCACCTCAGGGGAACGCAAAATAATCTCTGCAAGGGTTATAGCTGTCGTGGGAATGGTACGCCCACTAACAAAAAAAGACATGCTGTCCTTTTGAGGTATGATTGGTTACTGCTGCCAATGGATACTTGAGTGTTCCCATTTTGATAATATACTCAGACAAAGCACTTTGACAGAAGCTCCAGACCTAGTGACTTGGGATGCCGAAAAAATACATGCTTACACAACGTTGAAAATTGCAATGGTTACTGCCCCAGGGTTGGGACTTCCTGATTTTTGTAAACCTTTTATTTGTATATGGGGGACAATTGCAAAACAATGGCTGCTGTCCTTGCGCAGGAACATGGAGGTAAGCTGAGACCTGTAGCCTATTTTTCCAAAGTAGTCCAGTTCCGGTATAAGGAATGCCGGCATGTCTATGGGCTCTGGCAGCCTGTACATTGGGGGGTAGAAATGTCAACGGTACTAACTTTGGGACATTCAACTGTTTTGCACACAATACATCAAGTTTTGACATTGTTTAAAAAAATCTGAACACACAACATATGACAGCTCAGAGAATGAGTGGTTATGAGATGCGTATCCTGTCTACTACCTCTCTGACTATTCAGTATGCTTCTCCCACACCAGGGCCTGCCCCCATTCTTAATGCTTTATTGGGTTTAAAAGGAGAAACTGATGAGGTTATTGACCCTCATAATTGCATCACATGGATTCAAGTCAGGCAGTCAATATTTATACTGATTCCAAATATGCACATGGTGTTGTACATAATTTTGGCCGTATAGGGATGAGGGGGGGGATTTGTCTCGACTGAAGGCAAGTCTATCTCTCATTCAGAGCTAGTCAAACATCTTATGGATGCTATTATCTTGCCTTCAGAGGTTGCTGTAGTTCATTGTAGGGCACATACACACGGGAGAGATTTTATCTCCAGAGGAAATGCCTTGACTGATTAAACAGCAAAGGAGGATGCCCTGTTTTCTTGCCCTACCACCCTTGCAACCCTCTTTGCCCCTTATGACAGTATGATCAGAGATCGCCAAACATATGCCTTGATTATTGGTCTGCTAAAGGTTTGGCAGTGTCTCATGGAGGGCTCATTGCCAAAGAGGGGACAAAGGGGAGAACAAAATACTTTAATAGGTATTCCTCAACATAGTGCCTCTGTGTTTATAAGTCATGTACATGGAGTAGAACATAAGAATTGGAAGGAAAGTAGATTTTAGGGAGGTAAAATTAACTTAAGTAGGGAAATAAGTTAAAAGAAAGTGAGAGCCCTGATCGCGCCTTTTGGTGTCCCCACTGTGGCCCCTTACTGCCTGGGAATAGCCCCTTGGTGTCTGCTCCCTGCTCTAAAAATAAAACTAAAAAAAAAACTATGTTAAATAAAAAAGATGAGATGAGAAAAATATACAGGCTGGGCAGTTGAAGCTCAGTGATCAGAGAGACAGAGAGAGAGAAACAAAGTTACAATTTGCAAATAAACTCCTGAGCAGAGATAAGTGCTGGAAGGGGGGCCCACACAGGGAGGGGGATTAGTGAGGGACAAATGTCTCTTTCTCAACAGATAAAAGCTGATAGCAGGGAGAGGGACAGAGATCAGATTCAGGCGCTGGAGGAAGAATTCTGTATTTGTTGTCCATTACTAATCCCCCTCTCTGTGTGGGCCCCCCTGTGTGCTCGGGCCCCCTACAAGAGGGCTGGTGGTCCCCCCCCTATCAGCGGCCCTGGGTTTGAACATCGTTTACATATGTGAGTGCGACTTGCATATGCGTTTGCTTCTGCGCGCGAGCTCGGAGGGACGGGGCGCTTTAAATTTTTTTTTCTTATTTATTTTACCTTTTATTTTTTATTTTTACAACGTCCCTTTAAAAAAAATTGTATTCCTATTACAAGGAATGTAAACATCCCTTGTAATAAAAATAAGCAGGACAGGTCCTCTTTAATGTGAGATCTGGGGCCAAAAAGACCTCAGATCTCACATCTACACTAAAAAGCAAAAAAAAGTCATTTTTTTCATCATGGTCCTCAAAGGCCATAGAGTCGAGTGGGGGCCAGACTTTCTGCCTAGAAGGGGGGAGGACCGGATAGTTTTCCCCGCTACTGATGGCTCCGGTAAGCGGGGAAAACGACCTGGAAGCGGCGGGGGGGGGGGCACCTCTCCCACCACCTATAAAAGTGATCCTGCAACGACTCCGCCACTGGGATTTCTTTTTTGAGAAAGAGGACCACCCACCTGGTAAAAAAAAAACTGGGGTTATGGCAGCTATCTGCTGCCATAACCCCGGTATCTAACATCAAAGCAATGACATATAACTGGGGCAGGCAGTCCGGAAGAAGTTAACAATGTCATCACAGTTATTTTGAATCTGTTTTCCAAACAGAATGGTAAAAGTCATGGTTAAAGAAATAATCCCTGGGTGGGGTTGTCCCCTAGTGATTGCTGATAATGGGCCAGCATTTGTCTCAAGGATCTGCCGGGAACTTGCAAATTTCTTGAAGATTCAGTGGAGATTTCACATTCCATATCATCCTCAGAGTTTGGGTATAGTGGAAAGAATAAACAGGACAATCAAGGATAACATTGTAACAGGAGGGACTTTTAGAAATTGGGGAGACACTTTTCCAGCAGTATTAGCAGAAATAAGGATGACGCCTGCCAAAAATTACTAAATTGTCACCATTTTGAAATTTTAATGGGAAAACCATTTCCAACATCTTTGGCAAAAGGTCCTCTTGTAATCATGCCTTTCCAACCTGGAAGTGTAGGTCATTGTGAGACAACTAAACAAGGTCAAGGGATCTAGATTCCCCCTTGGACTACAGATGGTGATCTCAGTGACCAAAACAGCAGTCCTGGCTAAACACAGTGCCCAGTGGATCCATGCAACCAAAGTAAAGAGAGTAACAAAGAGGGGCAAAACAGGTGATAAATAGGGATGATCAAACTTTTGAAAAGTTTGGTTCGACCAGAACACCCGAACTTCCTGAAAGTTTGGTTCGGATTCCAGAACCCCATTGAAATCAATGGGACCCAAACTTCTGGAATTTTAAAAAACACCATTTTGAAGCCCTAAAACACAATAAATGCCCCTAAAAAGTGCCTAGGGTTCTGGGTCATGCCCCAGGCACTATTTTTCACACAAAAAAAAGTTCTTAAAAATTGTAGTTTTTGATAGAGAGCCAATTATTGAAAAAATTATTGAAGAAAAAAAAGGGATTTCTTTGGATTTAGTGTCTGGTGGGTCTGTGAAGTTTCAGCTCTGTAGCATGTCCAGAACCAGAAAAAAAAGATAATTTTTCTTAGAATTTTTAGTAGCGCAGGGAGGGGGTTCCGCTCCTTTCACACCTGGGCGTTTTTGTTTCAGGCATTTATTGGGCATTTTTTGGGTGCCTTTTAAGGCAGGCACGACATCTGAACTTCTGTATAGGGGTATATATACACACACACACACACACACACACACACACACACACACACACACACATATATATATATATATATATATATACACACACATAGGTGTGAAAGGAGCGAAACCCCATCCCTGCGCTACTGAAATTATTTCTGGTGGCCGAATTCCGAACTTTTACCGCAAAAAGTTCGGAATTCGGCCGAATTTTGAACAGCCAATGTTCGAGTCGAACCGATGGTCGACCCGAACCGTTCGGTCATCCCCAGTGATAAAGATCTGAAATTAAAACAGACAAGCCGGAAGAGGATACCGAAGACGTCCTGGCTACTGTCTCCCCAGATTTAAAGCACTGTGTGGACTTAGTCTTTTGATCTTGTTGGTCTTTCTGCCAACATGGATCATAACAAACTGACTTAGGCCCATTCAGGCCTGTGTGTTTTGAGGACTGTGACAAAACAGATAAGTCCATGCACTCCCAATAGGTGATTTTTTTAGACTGCCATAAGTCCAATTATAGATATATTTAAAGCGCTGTTCCAGCCTCCCCCTCCAAAAATGAAAAGTCAGCAGCTACACATACTGTAGCTGCTGACTTTTAATATCAGGACACTTACCTGTCCTGGAGCCCAGTGATGTCGGCACAGCAGTCGATGTTTCCATCGGGTGCCGCCACCGCCATTGCCGGTAAGGGAACCCGGCAGTGAAGCCTTGCGACTTTGTGGGTGAGTTCCTACTGCGCATGTGTGAAGCGGGGGAAGGAGGGGGGGCAAACTTCCAAAGGAAGGCGCCACAACGCTATCTCCCGGAGGTGGGGAAGGGTACCTGTCAAAAACAGGTACCCGTTCCCCCCCCTCCCCCCTGAAAGTTGCCAAATATGGCACAGGAGGGGAGGAGGAAGCAAATGAGTGGAAGTTCCACTTTTGGGTGGAACTCCACCTTAGGCAACAGACACATTTTTACAGCATCTTAAAACTTATAATTTGACAGTGCATCAGGCAATTGTAAAAACAGCCATTATGAGGGGAAAACTTGCAGCAGCCACCACTCAGTTGTCACAGGATACCCACCATTCATGGTATGATGTGTTTACAGGGTGGTCACCCACAGGAAGTGAGGTGGTGGGAACTTTTTCCTGCCCACTCGCTGTCTGTGTTATTGTTTTGGTTATACATGTCCTGTATAGTTGTTATTTGGTATGCACTATCAGGGAAGGGATTAACAGAATTATTAAAAAGGCTGATGATTAGGCTTTGACAAGCCTGTTGCCCAAGTGATTTAATGAGATTTAACATATTCATGATAAAAGAGGGGATTGAAAGGTTAATGGTGTTTTCTTGCTGTATATTCTTCTCTATTATTCATGCAATTGTGCCTGATTTATAACATCTTGTTTGTTCGGCTATGTCTGACTCTGCGGAAAGAGTTGCACATAAGAACATGTTGATTGGTAAATTTGTTATGGGAACAATTTAAACATGTGTAGTATGCCAAAAAGTATCACGTGATCATGAGTCATATTGAAACCCAGCCCCTTATTGCGGAATTAATTTTTCTGTTGTTCTAACTCTATATATGCTTGGGACATGTCCTTAAATAAACGAACATGCTTTGACTCCACCCTCGTGTGTCTCTCTGTGTTCCCGAATATTTGTAGGGAGCCCATCTAGCCGTCCAGTTCAAAAATCCTGCTGCTTGCATAGAGAGCTGTTCAGGTCTCCTGCTGGACAGACCTTTGCTCACTGGGCAGGGGGTCTCCTGGATGAGACATTGGGTCAGTAGAGATCCCTCTGCAGCTTTTCTTCCTTTCTCTTCAGCTCCAGCTTGGAAGCAGAGCCCCCCAGCCCTGGGGTCCCCTCCCAGGTCTCACGACACACATACCTGTCCTCCATGGGTTTGGTCCAATAAATATCCTCAGGAGAACCTATCACCTAAGAAAGTCCAATGTGACGAAACACGATAAACACGCTTTACAACTTTAGGCTATAAAGATTTTTTTGTTTAACCACTCAGTGACAGCCCTAAAGCAGTTTTTACTGCTACAGGGCGGCTGCTGTGTGTGGGATCACATATATATACATGATCCTGCACTGCCGGGTAGTGGGCGCGAGTGCGCCGATGGGCAGGTACCATGAACTCAATGTTTGCTGGTTCCTGCCAAACACTTAGTACACAGGCAGAACGTCAATCTACCTGTAGCAGGATTCCCAGCCATTGTGCTGGATATGGGTCCCCTTGGGCCACCGGGTGCAACAAAAGTACCCTCAAGCATGCTCCCTTTAAGTGTGAGTGCTGAGACAATGATCAGTCCAGATCATTTGGGTTTATTTGAGAACTTGGATGGGAGAAGGGAATGAGTGGGATACTCTTCTGGCTCAACTATGCACAACTTTCTAGGGACAACTGGAAACGCTTCTTAACGCTGACTTGACGCTGACTAGATGCCGGTCAACGGCGGTTGACGCTGGTTAATGCTGGCATGCTGCCTGTTAACTCTGAACTGATTTTAGACTGCTTTATCTCCTAAAGAAGTCCTTTATTTAGTTTCCTAAGCACTCCTTGCTGAGGTAGCTACTTGTACTGCTGCTGCGCAGCTAAACCCTTCAGGGCCCACATCGGCACCCCTTTTCTCTATATTATCTTCAGGGCTTCACACTAGCACCCCCTTTCTCATTCTCCTCAGGTTAGCTGGCTCTTGACCTTCTGGAGTGGTCCCCTCTCCTATGCAGACCCCTGGGCAGTCCCAAGTACTCACTATACTGCTTTCCTCAAAACTCCTGCCCAGCAGCTCCACTCGGTCCACAGCACTCTGGATCCCTTTCTGCAGCCCAGCTCAACCCTTGTCCTCTTTCCACCCAGGACACTCTCACTTGCGCTGACAGGAGGATAGACAGCTGTCACCCTCCTCCTGGGACTCTGCTTCCCGCCAAAGACACTGCGTCATGTGCTCCCTTCAGACTTATATCACCTCCCAGGATGCTTTGTGGCAGATTCTGCCCTCTAAGATGGATAGATACCCTGGTGTACTATTGGCTAGGTTTCCTCCACTGTCCAATGAGAGCCCTCATTGGACATATTGGGGAGACTCCTCAGACCCAACAGACACCATGGGAAACACATGACAGCCTAACAAATTAGGCTCTCCTGATATGCAGGCAAGGCCCCATATGCTTCTTCCTAGCACCTACCTAGGAGGGTGCTACATACCTATGTAAACCAGGCAGATTGCCATTCTGTCAGGAGGGAAGACTTGGATTCTGTGTTCCTGCAAAGAAGGGACATGGATCCATGTCTTCCCCTGGTACAATCACCTCCCTCACAATAAAAAATACACCAGCTAGGCACACATTAACCCTTTGATTGCCCCTGATGTTTAACCCCTTCCCAGTGTCATTAGTACAGTGACAGTGGATATGTTTAGCACTGATCACTATATTAGTGTCACTGGTTCCTAAAAAAGTGTCATTTAGTGTTTCATTGTCCACCGCAATATCGCAGTCCCACTATAAGTCACTAAATGCTGCCATTACTAGTAAAATAAATAAAAAAATTAATAAAACTACCCCAACGTTTGTAGACGCTATAACTTTTGCACAAACCAATCAATATACACTTATTGAATTTTTTTTTACCAAAAAAGCTGAATATATATTGGCCTAAATTTTTAAAGACATTTGATTTTTTACATTTTTTTTTTATTGGATATGTTTTATAGCAGAAAGTAAAAAAATATTTCATTAAATTTTCATTACTTTTTTGTTTATAGCGCAAATAATAAAAAACACAGAGGTGATAAAATACCACCAAAAGAAATCTCTATTTGTGGGGAAAAAAAAAGGACATACATTTTTTTGGGTACAGTGTTGCACGACCGCGCAATTGTCAGTAAAGTAACACAGTGCCGAATCGCAAAAAATGGCCTGGCCAGGAAGGGGGGTAAATCTACCAGAAGTTAAATGGTTAATATGTAGTATATGGTGGTGGGTGGAGGAGGAAGGAAATAATAAAGTATACAGTAATAAAGGGAAATTAGGAAGATAAAAGGAGAACAGTACTGAGCGGTGCCATATTAAACCTGTTCTATGACCTAGAGATGAGGGGTCATAAACTTCTGGGGAGTGAGCTGTATCCTAAGTACTATTTGTCCTAGAGTTGGTTTATGCTATGAGGGGGATTGTAAGCTGTGCCACACATTAGTTATTATTTGAACCACGGGATATACATTTGCACATTTAAAGGTGGCAGTGCTGGTCTGTGTGCTTAGTTTTGTATTGATTGTCCAGGGGGAAAAAATATTTATTTATACACCGATGTGTCCCCCCCCCCCCCCCCCCAGGCCAGATTAGCTTACCTGGTGGTCTAGGGCTCCCCCCCCCCCCCCCGTTGTCCGCTGGGAGCGGGCGCCGTCTGCTTTGGTGTGGCTCTGAGTCTCTGCTGCACTGGTTTCTAGGAAGGCCAGCCGACTCGCATCTAGCAACCAGTGACGTTCTGAGGAGGATCCATCATGCACAGCGGAGGAGGATCCTCCTCGTCGGCTCGTCCTCCTCTCCTCCTCGCCTAGAAGAGTGGCTCCACCCACCTCCTCCCTTCATGTGCTGTGTGGCCGGTGGAAGGTAATCAGACTGCTGCAGGCTGCTTGTTTTTTTTTTTCCTGCCATATACATCCTCTATGTGCCATCATCTGTGTGCCATCCTTTGTGTACCATGTACATCCTCTGTGTGCCATCCTCTTTATGCCATGTACATCCTCTGTGTGCCACCCTCGGTGTGCCATGTACATCATCTGTGTGCCATCCTCTGTGTGCCATCCTCTGTGTACCATGTACATCCTCTCTTTGCCATCCTCTGTGTGCCATGCACATCCTCTGTGCGCCATCCTCTGTGTGCCATGTACATCCTCTCTTTGCCATTCTCTGTGTGCCATGCACATCCTCTGTGTGCCATCCTCTGTGTGCCATGTAAATCCTCTGTGTGCCATCCTCTGTGTGCCATGTACATCTTATGTGTGCCATCCTATACTTGCCATATACATCCTCTGTGTGCCATGTACATCCTCTGTGTACCATCCTCTGTGTGCCATCCTCTGTGTGCCATGTACATCTTATGTGTGCCATGTACATCCTCTGTGTACCATCCTCTGTGTACCATCCTCTGTGTGCCATCCTCTGTGTGCCATGTACATCTTATGTGTGCCATCCTATACTTGCCATGTACATCCTCTGTGTGCCATGTACATCCTCTGTGTGCCATGTACATCCTGTGTGCCACCCTCTGTGTGCAATCCTCTGTGTGCCATGTACATCCTCTGTCTCTGTGCCATCCTATATCTGCCATGTACATCCTCTGTGTGCCATCCTATACTTGCCATGTACATCTTTTGTGTGCCAGCCTATACTTGCCATGAACATCCTCTGTCTGTGCCAGCCTATACATGCCATGTACATCCTCTGTCTGTGCCATCCTATACCTGCCATGTACATCCTCTGTGTGCCATCCTCTGTGTGCCATCCTATACTTGCCATGTACATCCTCTGTGTGCCATCCTCTGTGTGCCATCCTATACTTGCCATGTACATCCTCTGTCTGTGCCATCCTATACCTGCCGTGTACATCCTCTGTCTGTGCCATCCTTTACCTGCCATGTACATCCTCTGTGTGCCATCCTATACTTGTCATGTACATCCTCTGTCTGTGCCATCCTATACCTGCCTTGTACATCCTCTGTGCCATCCTTTACCTGCCATGTACATCCTCTGTGTGCCATCCTATACTTTCCATGTACATCCTCTGTGTGCCATCCTGTGTGCCATCCAATACTTGCCATCCTCTTTGTGCCATCCTATAATTGCCATGTACATTCTCTGTCTGTGCCATCCTATACCTGCCATGTAATTCCTCTATGTGCCATCCTATACCTGCCATGTACATCCTCTGTGTGTCATCCTATACTTGGCCGTGTACATCCTCTATCTGTGCCATCTTTTACCTGCCATGTACATCCTCTGTGTGCCATCCTATACCTGCCATGTACATCCTCTGTCTGTGCCATCCTTTACCTGCCATGTACATCCTCTGTGTGCCATCCTATACCTGCCATGTACATCCTCTGTCTGTGCCATCCTTTACATGCCATGTACATACTCTTTGTGCCATCCTGTGTGCCATCCTATATCTGTCCTGTACATCCTATGTGTGCCATCCTCTGTGTGCCATCCTATATCTGTCCTGTACATCCTCTATGCCATCCCATACCTGCCATGCACATTCTCTGTGTCCTCCCATACCTGCCATGTACATCCTCTGTGTGCCATCCTATACCTGTCATGTGCATCCTCTGTGTGCCATCCGTCATGTCATCTCTCTCTCTCAATAAATATAGCCTTATCGATAATTTGCATTTTTATTCTCGTGGGTGATTGTGTAGGCAGGGCCCCAGTGCACTGCATTGCCCGGGGGCCTATAAGGCTCTTAAGCTGGCACTGCTTCACACCGATGTTTAGCCGCATACACCCGGGGCTGGTGCAAGGATTTTTGACACCTTAGGTGAAACCTCATTTTGCTGCCCCCCTTGGCTCCGCCCCTGGCTCCACCTTCTTTGCCCTGCCCATATATACCCCACCTTTGTAATGACTACTACCATTTTGCTTGCAACACTTTGCTAGACCAGTTAATTTTGGAAATTTTACAGTTTTACCCCCAAACCAGCTTTTGGATCAAATAATTCTGTGTAATAAACTGCAAAATTGTAGATTTTAATTGTAAATATGTTTTCATTTGCAAAACATAACATAGCAGCATTGCACATGTAGCACCCTTGTCTTTATGCAAGGTTGCTGTTAAATTTAGTTTGCTGAGCCTTACTTAGCTTGGTTATAATTATTCTGTGATTTAATTGGACTTCCCTTCTTAATCTGTTTGACTGCGTTTCTCCCTTCCGTCAGTAGGTGGCACTGTAGCCTCTGGCACTAGAGTGAGAATTACAGTTAAACAAACTGTTAATGTCCATGTGTCCCTCAGCCAATCACAGTGTCACTACGGCATTGTGGGGGATCTTATTTAAAGGATGGGAGGTCCAATGATCGGTCTCTTCCCGCCCGGACCCCCCTTAGGGGAGGGTGTGTGCTGCTGTTTGCTGCTGACTAGGCCTGAAGCCTGAGGCCTGGTCAGATACCTGCGATTCTGCTGAGGAGAGCCAGCTACCCACAAGGGAAAGATCATCCACAGACATCCAGTAACCTGTGTGAGTAACCTGCTTGTATCTTATTGAGGACAGCTGTCCAGACAGTACAGACCACAGAAAGGGATTGTGTCTAGTGGAGAGAAGATGTCTCCCAGATCAATCTGAAGCTCATGGATACCTAATAATTCTCAAGGTCTGCTATCCTGTACCGCTGTCTGAATACCTGTCTTTTGCAATAGGAGTCTGCCTAATAGACTGTTCTTAAAGGGTGTCCTGGACCCTACCCCTCTCTCCCCCGGTTTATTCTTGTCCTGTTGAGAAGAAATAAACTATTCCTTTACTTCAGCATAAAAGTGACTGGCGCCCAGCATTTATTTTACCTGCATCACTACCCACCATGCCTGACAATCCACACCCACAGGAGGTATGTAGCCCCTCTCTGCCTCTGAAGGTCATCACTAGGCCCTAGGGGGTTCTGGGGGTCCGCTACATCTGGCGCCCAACGTGGGGCGAAGCGGTATTTTTGTGGTGGTCGCCTATAGCAACCGCGCAGGAATCACCGTTTGGCTCCGTGGGAGAGTGGCAAGTAACATCTTTTGTACCTCAAAGACTGTGTTTTGTCCTTTTAACAACGTGGGAAGAACCTAACTGTCTCTTTGCTCTGGGGAGAGTGTCAGCCTGGTCTTTTGTCACTTTACGCCAGGGCTGAAGGGGTTAAGGCAGACTCCAGAAGATTTTTGGCGCCGCAAAGGAAAAGAGGCGGGCGCTGAAGATATTGCTGAACGGCTGGACCAATCCCTTGGCAGGGGGAGGGGTCGCTGTTCCCACGAGAAGGAAATTAAACCGCGCTTGTGTGCGCAGTTACCTGGCTGCACGTGTTGGAAGAGTGTGAAGATGGCGCACTTTGGAATTCCTTCTTCTGACCTGAGAGTGTTTGTGCCAGGCATCGGTTCTAGCCCCGCTGGGCTGAAGGAAGTCATCACTGACAATGGGGTGCGGTGCACAAGTTTCAGCGAATTGTGATGAAGAAAATAGCTGAAGAATATGGCTATTTGTATCCTTATGTGCCAGAGTCTCTTGTAGCTGAAATTCAAGACAAGCGGGCTCAATGGATTGACGTTGCTATCAGAGATTATCTGAGAATTCCTGTATACCGAAAAATCTCTGAGTTATCACCCAGACAAGCAGAACAGTACACTAAAGTTCTGAAAACCTGGGACTATGGTCGGCATATATACCCGGATTGTGTCATTATAAGGAGGCCCAATCAAGCTTCTTGGAAGCCTATTCAACTGCCTGATCCACGATACTACTGGTGATGTATAAAGCTTGAATTTCTGTGTCAAAATCCTATGGAGTACAGCTGTGTGATGTCAAGTTTGAAGCTGTATCCGTCTCACCAGAAGCTGCTGTTCTTTTGAAAGTTGCTTTGGGGACACTCCTGTCTGTGCTATGCTACTGCTGGGCTGTGCTCTGAATTGCCAGCAGCTACAGGAGGTGCCCTGAAAAGTGACATGCTGACCTGTTGCTCTTCATTGTCAGTGTGTCTTGCTATGAAAAAGGTGAGATGAAATTACATGTGCAGTGGGACTTTGTTGCTATGGAAGTGAATCAGCAAAGTTCATTATGATGATAGTCCTCTGTAATTTTTGTGTGGCTGTGTTGCTCCTGGAAGTAGCCATGCAAACAAGCTCAAGTTAAATACCTGCTGGCTTATGCTTTGAATGGCCAGCATACTTCTCATCCAGGTGCGAAGAAAACTAGCCTCAGCCTCCTGGAGAAAATGGCTGATGCTATCTTTCAGTTATTGGTGTTGCCTGTTTGCAACACTATCATCAGTTTGGTACAACTACTGGACTCGAACTTTCCTAGAAAGGAGTGTGTTTACCTATTTTTGAAACCTATGCAATAAGTTAAAGTGCCTGCTGGACTTTGGTGTAACAGAGCCAGCAAGAAATGATCTTCGCTAGCAAAGACAATGGTTGGTGTATAGAGCTTATTTGTAATCCACAAGAGACTATTGGGACTCTGGGGTCACAGAGACCTTGTAATATAAGTTAGTTAGTCAGGTAGGCTGTGCTATAGGAAACTGGCAAGTCTTTTTCACCTGCATTTTTGGAACTCATGGACTGAAAAGTTTTTTTGATGATGCAAAGTGTTTCTGTTTTTTTCCACTAGATGGCGTGAGAGTGTCTATCCTAGTGAGCAGTAAAATTCTATACTATTAGTAAAATAGTTTAAAGTGGATTATTTTCTCTGATGTATTGGTATGTTTCAGGGGATGTGCCCTTATTTGGGGGGTTTTCTTATCTCTTCTCTTACCCCTGGAGATAGGCACCTTCCCTCTGACATGCAAATATTTGTATATATATTCATGGTAAATTGAGTAGAGTATTAGGATGTGATAAAATGTGTTTGCTTATTAAAATCTTGTTTCCCTCGGGTGAGGTTAAACAACATTTTAGATGTATATAGGTGTATAGTATAGTAATTGATATTATGAGTATGTTGCTAATTTTTCATACCCACAGTGTTCTCTCTCGGCTGAGGTGAGACAGTGCCTTTGGTGAGTATGGTTTTTGCCTTATAACATTGTAGGATGTACTGACAATCAGTCAGTTAGGAAGTATTGTAATGTGCATATTGTTTCATATTTTTGCTTCGTGTGGAATGCCACACGTATTTGTACACCAAAGTTTATCCTTTTCCTTTTTCACCCTTACCCATCCATTTTTACCAGGACATCCACTCTCAGGCTTGAGAGTCTCTGTCTCTGCAGACTCCGAGGACGTAGTCTCCTTGGCAGGGGGAGTGTGTAGCACCCTTGTCTTTATGCAAGGTTGCTGTTAAATTTAGTTTGCTGAGCCTTACTTAGCTTGGTTGTAATTATTCTGTGATTTAATTGGACTTCCCTTCTTAATCTGTTTGACTGCGTTTCTCCCTTCCGTCAGGTGGCACTGTAGCATCTGGCACTAGAGTGAGAATTACAATTAAACAAACTGTTAATGTCCATGTGTCCCTCAGCCAATTAGTGTCACTACGGCATTGTGGGGGATCTTATTTAAAGGATGGGAGGTCCAATGATCGGTCTCTTCCCGCCCGGACCCCCTTAGGGGAGGGTGTGTGCTGCTGTTTGCTGCTGACTAGGCCTGAAGCCTGAGGCCTGGTCAGATACCTGGGATTCTGCTGAGGAGAGCCAGCGACCCACAAGGGAAAGATCATCCACAGACATCCAGTAACCTGTGTGAGTAACCTGCTTGTATCTTATGGAGGACAGCTGTCCAGACAGTACAGACCACAGAAAGGGATTGTGTCTAGTGGAGAGATGTCTCCCAGATCAATCTGAAGCTCATGGATACCTAATAATTCTCAAGGTCTGCTATCCTGTACCGCTGTCTGAATACCTGTCTTTTGCAATAGGAGTCTGCCTAATAGACTGTTCTTAAAGGGTGTCCTGGACCCCACCCCTCTCTCCCCCGGTTTATTCTTGTCCTGTTGAGAAGAAATAAACTATTCCTTTACTTCAGCATAAAAGTGACTGGCGCCCAGCATTTATTTTACCTGCATCACTACCCACCATGCCTGACAATCCACACCCACAGGAGGTATGTAGCCCCTCTCTGCCTCTGAAGGTCATCACTAGGCCCTAGGGGGTTCTGGGGGTCCGCTACACACATATATCAAATGTAACTGCATGTATCAACTCAAATTTTTGGTTAAAAAAATCCCAATAAGCATATTTTGATTGGTTTTTGCGAAAGTTATCGTGTCTACAAACTAGGGGAAAGATTTGTCATTTTTATTTATTTATTTATTTCTACTTGTAATGGCGGTTATCTGTGATTTTTTAGCGGGACTGCGACATTGCGGCGGACAGATGGGACACCTCACTGACATTTTGACACTTTTGGGGGGACCAGTGAAATTACTACAGTAATCAGTGCTAAAAATATGCACTGTCACTGTACTAATGACACTGGCAAGGAAGGGGTTAAACATCTGGGGCAATTAAAAGGTCAAATGTGTCCCTGGGGAGTGTGTTATAACTGTGTGGGGGATGTGCTTATAGAATGAACACAGAGATCTGTGTTCCTAAATAGGAAGATCACAGGATCCCTGTGTTCATTGCTGTCAGAACAGTGGTCTGCCATATAGGGGGGGGGGGGCTAAGGGGGGGGTAAGGGGGTAAGGAGAGGGTGGGAGGAGGTAGAGGATGAGGGGAAGGATGGGACGGAGGAGGGAGAGGGAGAAGGGGGGAGGAGGCCGAGAAGGGGGGGGGGTGGGGGAGAGGAGGAGGCGTTGGAGTAAAGAGGAAGGAGGGAGAGGAGGAGGGGGAGGGGGATAAGGGGAGGAGGAGTGAGGAGAAGGGGAGGGGGAGGAGGAAGAGGAGAAGAGGGGGAGGAGAGGGGGAGGGGGAGGGGGAAGGGGGAGGGGAGAAGGAGGGGAAGAGGAGGAAGGGGAAGAGGAGGGAGGGGAGGAGGGGAGGAGAATAGGGGAAGGGGAGGAGGAGGAGGGGAGGAGGGAAAGAGGGGGGTAGGGGAGGGGGGAGGAGGGGGAGGGGGAGAAGGAGGGGAGGAGGGGAGGAGAAGAACGGAGGGGCAGGGGGAAGAGGAGGGGGAAGGGGGTAAAGGAGGAGGAGGAAGGGGTTGGGAGAGAGGATGAGATGACATCACACATTTGAGGAGTACACACACTCAGGTAAAGAACATCTGAGTCAGTTAAAGAACATCACTGTGTTCTTCACTGTTCACTCACCACCAGGGCTCTGCTGCCAAGGGTTCTCTCTGTCTCCACTCTCCAGGAACAAACCCTGCCTCGGCGGTGTCTCTAGTCCAGCCTCAAAGTTCTCCAGATGACACACATGTGACACACCGGGCCCGGAGTGCCACTGATCGAAATGTCACGTGACTTTGCTCTGCTGCTGGATAAAGGGGCGGGGAGAAAGGCAGAGCTTATCATGGGAGTGATGGCACTGATGGGAGGGACCAGGGATGGACGATCACCACATCCTAAGCTCTGGACTGGCACCAGAGAGTTTCTGAGAGAGACAGACAGGTCAAAGACTGTGACCTGTCACTGATCATAAAGACATGGGCCGCCTGTGTTCTGTCAAGTCTGTCCATCAGTGCTGCCATGGTGCCTACACTCAGTGATGGTCCAGGGCGGCTGTACAGCACAGACGACGGCGGGACTCGGGAGAGGGGGACTGAGTAGGGAAACCAGCGGCCGGGCGCCCTAGGCGGCAGTGCATCCTAGGCGGCTGCCTAATTTGCCTAGTGGTAGTGCCGGCCCAGCATACACTGTATTTCAGCCACAAGAATCAGCATATTCTTGTGGCTGGAATAACAGGCATTCAACACACTATTCCCAACACACACGTTCCTATGGAAATAGCTGTGCATATAAGTGGGTGCTAAAGCAACTACCAGCTGGAACTGTGTCAAGTCAGAGCAAGAGAATGTCACCAGGACACCAGGGATCTCCAGAACAGGTCCAAAGCTTTATTCAATGATCAGATCATTTGCAGGATTTTGGAGCCATGCAGCACCCCTTCATCAGGCATATGACAAAAGCTGTAACTTTTTATTTTTTTAAATAAAGCTTTGGACCCGTTCTGGAGATCCTTGGTGTCCTAGTGACATTCTCTTGCTCTGAAATAATGGGCATAGGTGTATAGAAGTGCCCACTCAACCTATAACAACTAAGGACAGGCTGAGAGTGGCCGCCGCTGTTCGCATGTATCCGTATACCACAATGTTATCTGCAGTTAGGAACGGATGTCAGAGCAAGGACGCAGGCAGGGGTGCCTTATGTGCATTATATCAGCCTCAGAACCTGTGTAATTAATGTGTCCTGGATTAAAGGGATAAGGTGTCAACCCTACTCTGGTGTCCATTAACAACCCTGTTGGGGGGGGGGGGCTTTGGTAAAATATCAGTGGTGTAAACAGACCCCTGATGTCTCACTTTTGAGGTAGAGAAAGTGATTGAGGACAGAGCGTCCTCAATCCCTTTCTATGCAGTCTAAGCTGAACTGCAGGTGATTGAGAAGGAAGCACACTCTATAGAAGCTACCTGTGTATTCTTAATATGAGGCATAGTAAACACAGTTTATTATGCTTCGGTTATCCATGAACACAGGAGCAATCACTTTTGATCGCTCACTGTGTTTATTTATGAAAGGAAAGGCATATTTTTTGCCCCCTGCTCTCCACCCTGACACCCATCTTCCTGTGCCCCACAGCAGCTGAAGCTGGTGGTAGTGATAGGAGAAGAAGCCAGCAGCGCTATAGGGAGGTGGGTGGACACATGGGGATTGGAGCTGTAGTTAGGATGGGGGGTTCAGATCATAGAGGGGGATGATCAGAGAGGCGGGAGTGCATATCCTGGAACTCATCCCCAGTGGCTCTCACTGCAGAGCAGAAAATAGGGTGAAAAATAGATCAATCTAATTATCAGAGAGGAAGAAATTAGCAGACTGCAAAAAGGCCGTTCAAATAAATGGAACAGAATAGAAGAGAATAAAAAGATATTTACAAATCATCAATACTTTTTCTTGGGTAGCCAAGTGCTTAGCTAAGAATGGAGAGTGAGAGAAACACAAGCTGCAGCTGCTCTCTGTAGCTGCTACCCTACGGTGCTGAACTGGTTAACAGCTGTATCAGTGAGATGTGGGAGCTGCTGGGCAGGAAGCACTGCACTGTGGGAACCCTAGTCCAGAGGAGAGAGACTGTACTGTAATTCAGGAGCTTTTGAATTGCATTCCCCAGAGAGGGATTGCCAGGAGGGTGCAGAGAAGAAAATGGATTAATTGTTGTGTGTGTGACCGAATAGTGACCTGCAATATTGCTGGGACTGGAGAGCTGCTGCTGTGGATTTACTATTTACTGCTAGAGAGATTGAACCCTTTAGCAACTGACAGCACAGCTATCTTGTAGCCTTATTGTAACCTGCAGGATTGACTGGACATATTCTCATGTGCACCAACAGTACAACTTGGCCCCAACGCTAACCGGCTGAAGAGTTAGGACAAAAGACTGTCCCTTTACAGCTGCTACACACAGACCTTCACCTATTGCTTATGCTACGAGGCATCCTTCAAGGGACATTGCACCATATCCTAGCCATTCTTCTAGAATGCACTCTAGACTAGTAATAGTATTAATATTCACGTTGCAGTTAGTGCTTATTGCACTGTTTATTACGGACTTTGCTGATTCATGACCTAATGCCAGTCTAGTTGTGCAGAGCTCTATTCTAAGTTACCTTGGCATAGTGATTATACAGTACTGTTTAGAGGACTGTGTCTGAACCTACCTTGAGTGCTAATTTCTGCTAAAACTACCATTTATTCTAACCTGTAACAATACATAGCTTTCATTTACCACTAAACGGTCTTGTGTCTATTTCCTGGCACTAATTCAAAGTTAACGGTATTTATACTCATGTTTTAAAAGGTGCTTGCAGTAACTTTTATTCAACCAGGTGTGTCAGAGGGGCTAAGGGCTTGGAATCAAGGTGCAGAACAGAGAACCCAAATCATCAACTGTCTCCCTTGTGGGTAGCGTTACACTTAAATGGATGCAGGTCCAAAAAAATTACACCTAACATTGGAAGGAGACCACTGTAGACCCAAAAAAGAAAAAAAAAAAAGACATAGATATTAGTGAGTATCGGGAAAGCAATCTTTTTGACCGGAAGTATCACAACTAATGTGGCTGATGTTACTCCTATTCCATCCGCATATAAAGTACCAGGTATATGACATTCTTAATTTCAAAAAATATAACAAAACACAGGACAAACAAAGACAAAACAGACAGAAAGACAAAGACAGTTGGGACTTTAAATGAGGCGGTGCCTGCCCAGGGCTAGCCGCCTCCATCCCTGTTCATTGTATAAGGGGGGAAGGGGAATATGAAGGATAAAATGGGGGATAAAAAGGATATTGCAGGGGATCGGCATGTTGGTAGAATGTATATAATGTGGTATGAATTATATATAAAATAAAAGTACATGACATAGCATCAATGTAAAATAGTTTATAGAAAAGCCGATGCCCTATATAGGTATTAATGAGGTAAAACGGGAAAGGGGGGGACAAAAGCGGGACTTTAAATGAGGTGTGCGGAGTCGGTGGTCACAATAAAGAATGCAATTTTATAAAGATAAAGGTTTTAATGTATATCATGAGGAAATAGCATATATGGCATAAACACATTGATACAGGTGACATCAACAATACATGTGTGAAATGGCACAATCCCAATGTGATAAAAGGCATCGTAGATACCAAATCATAACTCAAGAAATACACAATGAGAAAAATGGATCATTGATAAAAACATTAAAACAGGTAACATGTTAATATTGGTAAGGAGTGCATCCATATTAGACTCGACGCGTTTCGTGGATACATTCCACTCGTCAGGAGCCAAGTGCACCCCAAATCATAATTTCAAGGGAAGGTCATTTCACACAAGATGTTGTAGATGGGTGCTCCCAAGGGGTCAGAGAAGTCTGTTCCGGGAGCTGTAGGAGCCCAGACTGGGGACAAAGGCACACCACACAGGCATTCTACGATGTCATGAAGGTGACAAAAGTGTTTGGGAGATGATATCAAGATGTTGATCTCCAAGGATATCTATGGGTAAGGATGTTCGATTAATATAAAGAAAATTTTTTTTTTTTTTTTTTTTTCACTGTGACTACAGTGACAGGTAGGGAGTAATAAAGTTGATATAAAGGGTAAATCTAGAGGTACGTATAAATACCTAGATGAATTAAATTCAATTAATCGAGGGAGATAAGCTGGATCATCTGAAAAACTTCAGGAATGCTGAAAAAGGAGAAAACGAATTGGTAAAAAATATATAAAAATATATGAGTGTATATATGTATATTGGAGAATATACGTAAAAGGCCACACCCAGCAATGACATTGAGTGAATAAAGGTGACTGAATAAAGTGAGGTGCGAATTGTGAAAGTGAAAGGGTGAATAAAGGTGAAAAATAAGGGGGGGAAAAAAGGGGGGGAGGTGCCTCAGTGTTAGGTAACAATCAAAAGAAATAGAAAAGCCATGGGAGTGAAAATTAAGGAATAGGGTGCAAAAGTGTCCAAACCACCAAGGGCAGTGATAGAGAATGTGAAAGGGTAAAGGTGCTCAGAGCAGCATCAAGGGGCAAATGAGGTGACAACAGGGAATGCCAGGAGGAATACCTAACGTCCGCAGCGATGGGGCTCCTAGCGTCACGTCCGCGCTCAAAAGTGGAGGAGGCGCTGTCATGTCCAGGATCAAAGCGCCGTCCCGGATCCAGACAAACGCCACCTCCCTATGTATGAGCGCGAGAGTGGAATCACATGGCGGCGCGAGGACGCTGTCAATAGACGTCACACGCACAGCATGGATGACGTGGCGCCGAGGCGCGACAGGGAGCCGCCCATACCCCCGCGCCCAATCAACGGATGGGCAGAAGGGGGGAGAAGGGAGGCCGCCGAAGCGCTTCGCAGCTCCCGGAAGTAAACGACAGACCATGGGATATATACAACCTAGTAATAGCAATCTATAGAATACAAATAAGTTACTACCCATGACAAAAGGGACATACTCGAAATAAATATGTATAAATGGATATTGCCAAGATAGTAGCAAGCCCAAAACAAAGGGGGGAAGGGGGCCTGCATATGGACCAACCGTGAACCAACCGCACACCTCCATCCCTATGCATATTCAAAAAATATAACAAAACACAGGACAAACAAAGACAAAACAGACAGAAAGACAGACAGTTGGGACTTTAAATGAGGCGGTGCCTGCCCAGGGCTAGCCGCCTCCATCCCTGTTCATTGTATAAGGGGGGAAGGGGAATATGAAGGATAAAATGGGGGATAAAAAGGATATTGCAGGGGATCGGCATGTTGGTAGAATGTATATAATGTGGTATGAATTATATATAAAATAAAAGTACATGACATAGCATCAATGTAAAATAGTTTATAGAAAAGCCGATGCCCTATATAGGTATTAATGAGGTAAAACGGGAAAGGGGGGGACAAAAGCGGGACTTTAAATGAGGTGTGCGGAGTCGGTGGTCACAATAAAGAATGCAATTTTATAAAGATAAAGGTGTTAATGTATATCATGAGGAAATAGCATATATGGCATAAACACATTGATACAGGTGACATCAACAATACATGTGTGAAATGGCACAATCCCAATGTGATAAAAGGCATCGTAGATACCAAATCATAACTCAAGAAATACACAATGAGAAAAGACATTCTTAATTTAAAAATTTACAAAAGTATGAATGGTCAGACAGAATCCCCTGATTTATACGATATTAAATCCTTTTTGAACACTCAAGACTGATAAACAAGAAATAAAAGAAATCCCTGAATCGAAGAATTACTTGGTTCAAACAAAAATAAACAGTTACAGATCCTGTCATCACTGGCAATACTTCCTTAGTACATTCTAAGCATAATTGTGATGATAGAAATGTAAAAATATTTCCTAAAAATCACATGGAAGAAAACATTAAAAACAAGAGAAGTGGAAACAATAGTCGGAGGCAAATATAAGAGACAGGCAGAGAGAAAAAAAGATTTTGAATATTCCCACCACAAATGCCATCAACATGTACAATTTTTTCTCCCATGTACTTACTAAAGATGAGATCCTGTTAAAAAGTGTCTAAATTTAATCTCTGATTTGTAAATTCATTCTTTTTTTTTTTTTTTTTTTTTTTTTTAATTTACTTGGAATCTAGTTAAACATTTCACTGCCTCCTTTGCAAGTTTTTTTTCCCACCAGTAAAAAACACAGTGACTAAGTGGTTAGAGCTTCCCCCTGGCAGCACCAAGGTCATTGCTTCGCATCCCAATCATGGCACTACCTGTATGGAGATTGCATGTTCTCCCTGTGATTCTGTGAGTTTTCTTGCACACTCCATAGACATGCTGGTAGGTTAATTGGCTCCAATCTACAATCACTGGCCACTTTTTTAGGTACACCTGTTCAATGGCTTGGTAACAAAAATTGCTAATCAGCCAATCACAGGGCAGCAACTCAATGCATTTAGGCATCTAGACATGGTGAAGACAACATGCTGAAGTTCAAACCGAACATCAGAATGGGGAAGAGAGGGGATTTAAGTGACTTTGAACGTGGCATGGTTGTTGGTGTTAGATGGGCTGGTCTGAGTATTTCAATTGATCTACAGGGATTTTCACACCCAACCATCTCTCGGGTTTACAGCGAATGGTCCAAAAAAGAGAAAATATCCAGGCAGTTGTGTAAAGGAAAATGGTCAGATCAGAATGGGCTAACTGGTTTGATATGATAGAAAGCCAACAGTAACTCAAATACCCACTTGTTGCAACCAAGTGATGCAGAATACCATCTCTAAACAACTAAGAACACATCGAACCTTAAAGCAGATGGGCTACAGCAGCAGAAGGCCACACCGGGTGCCACTCCTGTCAGCTAAGAACAGGAAACGGAGGCTACAATTTACACAGACTCACCAAAATTGGACAATAGAAGATTGGAAAAACATTGCCTGGTCTGATGAGTCTCGATTTCAGCTGCGACATTCAGATGGTAGGGTCAGAATTTGGCATAAACAACATGAAAGCATGGATCCATCCTGCCTTGTATCAATGGATCAGGCTGGTGGTGTAATGGTGTGGGGGTTATTTTTTTTTTTTTGCACACTTTGGGCCTCTTATTACCAATTGAGCATCATTTAAGTGCCACAGCCTACCTGAGTATTGTTGCTGCAAGAGAAATTTTGGGACTTTGAACGAGGCACATGTAACAATGCACCTCCATCCCTATTTACGAGGAAAGAAAACAAGGAAGTTTGGGACTTTGAATGAGGCACATGTAACAATGCACCTCCATCCCTATTTATAAGGAAAGAAAACGAGGAAGTTTGGGACTTTGAATGAGACACATGTAACAATGCACCTCCATCCCTATTTATGAGGAAAGAAAACGAGGAAGTTTGGGACTTTGAATGAGGCACATGTAACAATGCACCTCCTTCCCTATTTTATGAGGAAAGAAAATGAGGAAGTTTGGGACTTGGAATGAGGCACATGTAACAATGCACCTCCATCCCTATTTATGAGGAAAGAAAACTAGGAAGTTTGGAACTTTGAATGAGGTGCGTAGCTCACAGATGGTATTTGATGCATATGAACATAGTATTAATCCATATACATAAAGATACTATAAAAACAAATATTTTAAATCATAACCTAATCTGCAGATTGCATATATATATATATATATATATATATATATATATATATATATATATATATATATATATATATATGCATCAATTCATCTGGTAAATACATACATCAAATAAACAATTGTAGACATAGCACACTACCATGGGAACATAAAATTAGAAGCTGATTGCGTATAAGATCCTAAAAGGATATTGATATATAGTGGGCAATAGGGAACACAATAACAAAATCTGAACACATAATTATAACCAAAAATTGTGTCCTAGGGTGCTTGACACATTTCGTGGAATCGCTCCACTTCCTCAGGAGCAGATGCAATCTGTAAATAAAACAGCTTACCATATTAAGACATAGTGCTAGGGACTGGGGCTGTCTGGAAACATCTCCACCAGAAACTGTGGGAGTGATACCCGTCAATGTAAGATATAAAAGCGAGGACTGCAGGAAAAAGGCAAATCTCTATCATGGGCTCAGTGGTAGCTCGACCAGCAGACCAAAAAAGATGATTCTTGTGCTGTCTAGTGTCCTCGACCCTAAATATTGTGCCAAGTGTCCTCTGAGAGTGTACAAAAAAGTATTGTTGCTGACCATGTCCATCCCTTCATGACTACAGTGTACCCATCTTCTGATGGCTCCTTCCAGCAGGATAATGCACCATGTCACAAAGCTCAAATCATCTCACCACTGCTTTCTTCACCATGACAATGAGGTCCCTGTACTCCAATGGCCTCCACAGTCACCAGATCCCATCCAATAGAGCACCTTTGGGATGTGGTGGAACGGGAGATTTGCATCATGGATGTGCAGCCAACAAATCTGCAGCAACTGCATGATGCTATCATGTCACTATGGCCCAAAATCTCTGAGGAATGCTTCTGACACCTTGTTGGATCTATGCCGTGAAGAATTAGGGCAGTTCTGAAGGCAAAAGGGGGTCCAACCCGGTATTAGCAAGGTGTACCTAATAAAGTGGCCAGTGAGTGTAAATGATGTATGTATGAATGTGAGTTAGAGACCTTACATTGTAAACTCCGTAAGGGCAGGACTGATGTGAATGTACAATATGTATGTAAATTGATTGTGCTTTATAAGTAGCAGGGCCCTCTGATTCCTACTGTATTAAAGTCTATTGTATTTGTACTGTCTACCCTTAAGTTGTAAAGCGCTGCGTAAACCGTCAGCGTGAAATAAATCCTATATAATATTAATAATAATAATAATAATAATAGTAATAATAATAATCCTATATAATAATAGTAATAATAATAATAATCCTATATAATAATAATAATAGTAATAATAGTAATCCTATATATTAAAGCGGAGTTCCACCCTGGGAATACTTTTTTTAATAAAAATACCCCCGGGACAGTCAGGGCTAGTACATTGCACAATGGATAGCCTCTGATCTGTCCCGGGTTGCACTTACCTTTTAGAAGAAATACTTACCTTGAAAAAGTATTGTCCAGCACTGCCATCTCAGGTGTGGGCAGCTTGAAGCCAGCGCAATCCTCTTCTGCGTCCTCTTCCGTCTTCTTCGGTCCCACGATGCACTGCGCCGGCCCCGCCGTCACTTCCGGTGCCTCAGCGTCATCCCTGCACAGCTTCTGGGCATGCCCAGAAGCTGTTTAGCAAGGTATGACGGCGCCTGCACCGGAACTGACGTCGGGGCCGGTGCAGAGCGCATTGATTCCTGGGAGCGATGACGTTCAGCTCCCAGGAATCATTGCAAGCCAGGAAGTGACGAATCGCCGTGGCCGCCGAGGGGAGGAAGAGGAAGTAAGGTGAGTATATTTTCTTCTAAACTAGGTAAGTAAAAAAAAAAAAAAAAAAAAAAAATTGCGATTATCCATTTGTTTTTCAGGTGACTCGGAGCGAGAAGATGGAGGTAAGTTTAATTTTAGGGTGGAACTCCGGTTTAATAATAATAATAGTAATAATAATAATAATAATAAAAATAATAATGATAATAATAATAAGTACCTGAAATAAATAAAATAAAGTCTGGAGATGCAACAAAGCAAGCGTATTGTGTTTGTACAGTCTACCCTCAAGTTGTAAAGCACTGCGTAAACCGTCGGCGTGAAATAAATCCTATATAATAATAATAATAATAATCCTATATAATAATAGTAATAATAATAGTAATAATGATAATAATAATAATAATAATCCTATATAATAATAATAATAGTAATAAAAATAATAATAGCAATAAAAATAATAACAATAATAAGTACCTGAAATAATAAAATAACAAAGTCTGGAGTTGCAACAAAGCATAAGGCACTTTAATTAACGTATACTGGCAATGCCCTTTGAAGAGCCCACTGACCCAGTTTAGGCTGCTCATGGCAGACAAGGTTACCCTCCAGTGGGTATCTCAGGGGGGTTACCAGAAACAAACGTGTATATATTTAAGGAGAGGCAGACCAAAAGATAGCATTGATCACAGGTGCAATGCTTTGCAGGCTCCTGAGTTGGACAAAAAAAAAATAGTAATAATAAATGCACAATTTTTAATCCAAAAGTATGTGCGTTTATTTTTTCCCAAAAAGTGAACTTAGCCTTTAAGCTGAAGTCAAGGAATTCAGCCACTTTGCAAAATTGATGTGCAAGTTAAAGGATATGTAAACCCAACATTTCATATTCCTGATGTGTCTGCTGTACCATGTACTTGTATGAAAAAGTATCCTGTTCTCTTTGTATTGCTTTCTTTGTGTGAAAATCCTGCCAGTGTGCTGCTGTTTCTCCTCTTCCCAGGTCTTATGCAGCTGAGAATAGAGGATATGTGATCACTTATTAAAAAAAAGGAAAATAAGGTATTTATAATGTTTTTTTTTTTAATTTATGTACATTTCTACCTTTAATGGAATGGGTTGTTTTACAAGGTAAGGGTTTACCATCACTTTAAGTTAAACAAGGTGCATGCCACCTTCGTCGGTTTATTTCCATAATTTACACCTTTACAGTTTTATGGGGCTTAGGAAATGTAAATGTGTTCTTCTGGTTGCCCAGTAGCTGTATGTTACTATGACAAACATTCTGTTTTATGCTGCACTGCTGAAAATGGGGCCATATGTCCTATTTTGAAAACCTATAAAAATCGTTTTTTTTTTATTTTTTTTATTTTTTATTTTACTCTCTATGTATTTTGATGGAGGAACTTAACTCAAACCTGTTTCTTATTGGGATCCACTGCAAAATTTGTTTTTTTTTCCCCCTGTTTTGTTTGTTTTTTTTTTTCATTCCTTTTACATTTTTTTTTTTCTTTCTTATATAAGGACTCTCAAATATAGGAGTAACTGTAAATTGTGTAGGTTATGCTCTGCGTTTTCTTTTTTGCTTACAGTGTTGAACCGTGGAAGTGTAGTACATTCTATTTTGACATTTCAGTTTTATAATGGCGCTTTTCCACTGCATGGAACCGAACGGTTCGGCACGCTTTTGTGCTTTTCCACTGCTGGTACCGCATGGTATAGTGTCGGAACGGTTCGGTACGGTACGGCGGCGCTTTTCCACTGCATGGAACCGAACGGTTCTGCACGCTTTTGTGCTTTTCCACTGCTGGTACCGCATGGTATAGTGTAGGAACGGTTCGGTACGGCGGCGCTTTTCCACTGCATGGAACCCAACGGTACGGCTCTGAAAAAACAGTACCTACTCGATTGTGGTTCCAACAGGTACCATAACTGGTACCATATCCCACAATCCTTTGCATGCAGTCACTTCTAGCCACTGATTGGTCAGAGAATCCCACCCACCCCGTTGTTATCCCACCCACTTAACTTTAGTACTACTTTAGTGGAAAAGCAAACCATACCATACCGTACCGAACCGTTCCAACACCGTACCATGCGGTACCAGCAGTGGAAAAGCAAACCGGGCCAAGCAGGGCCGAGTAGAGCCGAGCCGGTACTTGCAGTGGAAAAGTGCCATAACACTGTTTTTTCCTTGTTTACAGTTACTACACAGTTGATTCGCATTTGATTTGTAAGACTATGGAATGTATTTGAGTACTTTTTTTAAATAAAAAAAAAATTATAATATAAAAAAAAAAGAATATCAGAGCATGGGTCCTAATACTAACACTGATCGGCCCATTTTTAACATTGTGGACCAAATATTTGAACAACTAAACCTCCCAATATTAGAAATGCGTTTTTCTTTTTTGCTTACAGTGTTAAACCGTGGAAATGTAGTACATTCTATTTGGACATTTCAGTTATACAACACTGCTTTTTTCTTAATTATGGTTACTACACAATCGATTCACATTTGATTTGTAAGACTATGGAATGTATTTGAGTACTTTTTTTAAATAAAAAAAAAAAAAAATTATATAAAAAAAAAAAAAAATCAGAGCATGGGTCCTAATACTAACCCTGATCGACCTATTTTTAATATTGTTGACCAAATATTTGAACAACTAAACTAAACTAAAGAAATGCTAAAAAATCTTAGTGAAATAATCTGGAATCTCACGCTAATACCTCTGTTTAAAACTTTGAAGATTTAGAATCCCAAAAAGAATGAAGACAATGGTTTTCCTTCCTTTACTCTAGATACGCATTTAAAGTTATTTGTGCTCCAATTGTGATCACTTCAAGCTGTGGTTTGTACTCAAGGCTGGAAGCTCAGATTCGTGACTGAGAATGCCTAAAGGCCCGTACACACGTACCGATCGTCGGCATACAAACGTCGGCGGACGAAAGATCTGCCGATTGTACGCTTGTTAGTATGATGCCTCCGACAGCCGTCAGCGCACATTCTGCCGACAAGAGTCTGTCTTGCAAGCATTAAAATTTTTGTATGCCGACACCAGAGCGGCCGATTGTTCGCCAGTCAGTACAGAATTCGGACGACAGACCACAGATTTGCAAGACTGGGCATGCTCAGAAAAGAAAAAACACAGGGAAAGTTAACCATTACATGACATCACTTCTGCAGTCAGCTGAAGTCGGCGGACAAAATTCTTGTGCTGTCTTTGCACTTTTCAACAGACACCGACAGCCCAGGGACAAAAGACGGCCGATCGTTCGCTGACGATCGGTACGTGTGTACGGACCTTTAGTGTTGGGATTTAGGGGTTCAAGTAGTAATTGGCTAAGAGCGCTTAGCACTGGAGCGCCCCCCTGTGAGAGAACCATTGCACAGCAGGTGGTGTTGACCTTACTCCCGTGTTGATTATACCATAGATCACTTTGGACAATGGTGCAACATAACAGTGGTCTATGTTTAGAGATTTTACACAAAAGTCTGGTGGGGGGGGGGGGGTCTCCTTGTGAGAACACAATTGCACAGCAGGGGAGATCACTGTACTAACATCGCATAGTTAGTACAGCAGTTCCTCCTAAACTGTCTGTTTTTTTCATTCAGCCGTTCTGGGCTGAATGAAAAAAAAAAAATACTAGTGGGTACAAGGCTTTAAGTGTACACACAGACCCATCTGTCCCACTGCGATTCATGTCTTGGGTGGTGTTGACCTTACTCCCGTGTTGATTATCCCATAGATCACTTTTGACAATAGTGCAACATAACAGTGAAGTCTATCCTCAGAGATTTTATACGAATGTCTAACACACACAAACACCACCAGGTTCTGAATGGATTTAAACCCACAAACATTTTGCATTTAAACTGAATCAAAGCACGGCTTACCTGCTGAGTGATTATTATCCAGCATTCAGATCCCGCACCTAGCTGTGCTGCAGGTTAAATAATCCCTGGTATGTTTGTCTTCGGAATGATTCTGCATCAGAGGCTGTAAAAAAGAAAGCTCTGGTCCTAGCACCGCCTGCTGCAACCTTATCCCCACGTGTTAGAGTATGAAAAGTAGATAACTGTACATCAAAGAATGCTATGACATCAGGCTCAAGGTCTGCCAGAAGCAGGCAATCATACTGAATCTGTGACAATCATACTGAATCCATGACAATCATACTGAATCCGTGACAATCATACTGAATCAATGACAATCATACTGAATCAGTGACAATCATACTGAATCAGTGACAATCATACTGAATCCGTGACAATCATACTGAATCCGTGACAATCATACCGAATCAATGACAATCATACCGAATCAATGACAATCATACTGAATCCATGACAATCATACTGAATCCGTGACAATCATACTGAATCCGTGACAATCATACTGAATCCGTGACAATCATACTGAATCAGTGACAATCATACTGAATCAGTGACAATCATACTGAATCAGTGACAGTCATACTGAATCAGTGACAATCATACTGAATCAGTGACGATCATACTGAATCTGTGACGATCATACTGAATCTGTGACGATCGTACTGAATCTGTGACGATCGTACTGAATCTGTGACGATCGTACTGAATCTGTGACAATCGTACTGAATCTGACAATCGTACTGAATCTGTGACAATCGTACTGAATCAGTGACAATCGTACTGAATCCGTGACAATCATACTCAATCTGTGACAATCATACTGAATCCGTGACAATCATACTGAATTTAGTAGTAATAGGATTGTATAAAGGCAGACAAACTAAATTAATTTCAGTTTTAGCAGTTTGAATTTATCTCTTGCTTTTAGGTGCAGTTGTTTGCCACCCTTTCAAAATGCTTCTTGAGGACTTGCTATGGCTGTCCCTGGCTTCAATACTTTGAGCCACTAACCTGGAACAAGCATGCAGCAGGTGTAAATAAGGGCAAAGTCATAATCCCTGAGCTACACTTGCTCCAGATCAGACAAAATGTAAACTGATGCCTGTAGGCAGGTGCAGCAGCATTGAAGGGGGGAGAGGTTACTGGGGAAGCTATCTGATTGGATGCTGCTACTCCATGTGACTCGAGCAGCCATTTTGGGTAAGGTAGAACTTATTTAAAGCCCTGGCTCCGAGGCTTGGCACCCATTTCATGTGGGTAGTGTAGAGACAGGTCACCCGTCTGACAGAGACAGTGATTAGCAGCAGGGAGAGGTTCCAGTCAAGTAGAGAAAGGATAGTAATGTGCCATCCTTCTGGAGACCTCCTTGGACTGGCCAGGCAGCATTCCACCCTTCAAGACAGATACTGTCCACACAACTAAACCTGTTCTGCTACACATTGCTAATATTGCCATGACTGAGCCGGTCAGGTGCCTTCCTGCAGGGGGTTTGTTGTGAAATACTGGATTCTACATCAATACAATTTCTGTTTTCTGCAATTGGACTCTGCGTGTTTACTGCTGCGGCACCACATTGCACCTCCCCACATTCCACTGGATCTGCATGAAAGACAGGCAAATAGAACTTTTAGAACAGGGATCCTCAAACTACAGCCCTCCAGCTGTTGCAGAACTACACATCCCATGAGGCATTGTAAAACTCTTCACATTCAAAATCTTCAACATTCACAGACATGAGTAGGCATGATGGGAATTGTAGTTCCTGAACAACTGGAGGGCCATAGTTTGAAGACTCCTGTTTTAGAAGAAGAGGTTAGCAGTGGCAGCATATATGTTCCCCCAGAAAGGTTACCTTTAAAAGGAAACCAGCACTGGAAGAAGCATGGTGACCTCTGGAAATAATAGTTACCTGGTTGTTACACTGATCTGATGGCTTCAATATTTTAGACATTGACTTAGAACAAGCATACATGGAGTGAAGTCAGAAGTCCTGAACTTCATATTTGTTGTGGGTCAGTGATTTAGAAGAGGATACAAGCAAGTATTTTTAGAAGTAGAGATGGTGAGACAGAGCTTTTAGAGTCGGTTCACACTGAGGCGACACGACTCTGTACTACTTCGGGGGCGACTTGTGCATTCCCATGCACCACGACTTCGGAGCGACTTGCAGGGACTTCACATAATGGAAGTCTATGCAAGTTGCTCCGAGGTCGCTCCGAAGTAGTACAGGACCCTTTTTCTAAGTCGGAGCTACTTGTGTCGCTCCTATTAGAATGGGTCCTGTACCGGTCAATGGACCGAGAGGGAGCGCGACTTGTCAGGCTGACAAGTCGCCTGACAAGCCGCGGCAGTGTGGACCGGCTCTTAGCCCCTATACAGGGGCCTATTATTACATGTTATGGGTGTCAAGAGTGGCCCTATGTATGGGAGGACAGTTGTACTATCAGATGTCTAGGGACATTGATGATGAGATGAGCTCAGACATGTTTGGATTAATAATGATTTCCCAATCATAAGGGGCCCAGACATTTCCTGCCCCGTAGTCACACAAATACAAGAGTCATGTGCATGTGTGTCTGCAAAGCAGGGAATGCCTTGGTCACTTATGATTGCTGGGTGCCTGGATAGCCTCCTAGCAGGAAAGCTAGTGCGGGTTTGGACTAAGATCCAAACACACCTGAGCTCATCCCTGATGGACAGATTTTCATTAAACAGGTTCACTTGGTATCTTTCAGCACACATGCTATAGAGCTCATTTACACATGCATTTGAAGCACATTGATACATGTACATAGGTTAACCATAGCTTTAAATGGTGCTGGTTCACATTTGTCACTTCAACAATAAAAACCTGGTTCAGACTTAACCAGTCTTTAAAGTGGAGTTCCACCCTATTTTTATACTTACCTCCATCTTCTCGCTCCGGGTCACCTGAAAAAGAAATGGATAATCGCATATTTTTTTTTTTTTTACTTACCTCGTAGCGAAGAAAAAATACTTACCTTACTTCCTTCTTCCTCCTTCCTCGGCCGCGGCCCGTCGTCACTTCCTGGCTCTGCAATGATTCCTGGGAGCTGGACGTCATAGCTCCCAGGAATCATTGCGCCTGCACCGGCCCCGACGTCAGTTCCGGGTCGAGCGCGTCATCCCCTTCTAAACAGCTTCTGGGCATGCCCAGAAGCTGTAGAGGGATGACGCGCGCGACCCGGAAGTGACGTCGGGGCCGGCGCAGAGCATCGTGGGACCAAAGAAGGCGGAAGAAGACGCCGAAGAGGATCTCGCTGGCTTCAAGCTGCCCACATCTGAGATGGCAGCGCTGGACAAGACGTTTGCAAGGTAAGTATTTGTCCTAACAGGTAAGTGCAACCCGGGACAGATCAGAGGCTAGCCATTGTGGAATGCACTAGCCCTGACTGTCCCGGGGGTATTAAAAAAAAAAAAAAAACAATCCAGGGTGGAACTCCGCTTTAACTACTTTTAAAAATAGTTATTATGTGGCTATTATGCAAAGTTTACCCAATCCAACATCTCACTGAGCTGTTGTAAAAAATATATACAGTATCTCACAAAAGTGAGCACAGCCCTTGCATTTTTGTAAATATTTTATTATCTTTTCATGTGACAACACTGAAGAAATGACACTTTGCTACAATGTAAAGTAGTGAGGGTACAACTTGTATAACAGTGTAAATTTGCTGTTCCCTCAAAATAACTCAAAATTAATGTCTAAACCGCTAGCAACAAAAGTGAGTACACCCCTAAGTGAAAATGTCCAAATTGGGCCCAATTAGCCATTTTCCCTCCCCGGTGTCATGTGACTCGTTAGTGTTACAAGGTCTCGGGTGTGAATGGGGAGCAGGTGTGTTAAATTTGGTGTTATCGCTCTCACTCTCTCATAATGGTCACTGGAAGTTCAACATGGCCCAGCAACCTTGAAGGATCAAACACAGCACTGAGTCCCCCAGTGAGCACTAATTCCCCTATCCTCCCAATGAGCACAACTGTCCTCCCTGTCCACCCCACTGCATACATGTCCACCCAACTGAGCACATGTCTACCCCACTGAGCACTAATGTCCTCTATCCCCTCACTGAGCACCAATCCCCCCCCCCCCCGCTTCAACCACAACTCCCATCCACCACACCAAACACCACTTCTACTCCTGTCCACCCCACTGAGCACCAATGACCACTATCCATCAACGAGAACCACTTCTCCACTGTTCACCTCACTCCCACCACCATTGCTCCCCTGTTCACAAAAACTTAGCACATGCCCGCTCTAATGAGCACTATACCCCCTCTACCCCCTCACTGAACACCACTACCCCCCTCCCCCCATCCGACATACTGAACACCACTGCCAACCCCCCAATCTACTTGTCCACCTCACTAAACACCAATGCACCCTGTCCACCTCTTTGAGCATCACTAACCTCCCTCTCCACACCACTCAGTACTAATGCCATCTACCCACCCCTGAGCCCCTGAGCACACCAGTGCCCCCCCATCCGCCCAATTGAGAAACACAGCCCCCTGACCATCCAACTGAGCATCACTGTTTCACCCTCATCTACCACAATGAGCACTAAAATTGCCTCTCCACCCACTGGGCATGACTGATCCCCCGTCTACCCCATTGAGCACTAATGCCTCAATGATTACCACTCACCATCTTGTCCACTCCACTGAGTACCACTCCCCCTCTTGTCCAATCCACTGAGCTCCACTGCCCCCCCATCCTTTCCATTGAGCACCACTGCCCCCTTTGGTCACCCCACACAGCACTTATACCCCCTATGCCCTACTAAGCACAACTGCCCCCTTGTCTACCCCCAGAGCTCCATTGCTCCCCCCGGCCACTACAGTTAGCACTAATGCCCCCTATTTTCCTACTGAGCACCACTGCCCCCCCCCCCATTCACTTCTAGGAGCACCACTTCCCCGAGCACCACTAACCTCCCCTTCCATTCAGTACTAATGCCATCTATCCCTCCACTGAGGATCACCATTTGCCCCACCCCCCTTTCCACCTGTTATGATCGAGTTCGCCTGCCGGTGGCACTGTGGTGCTCTGGGCCAATTGCTGCAGTTCCAGTATCCATCAGCAGGTGTCTTCCAGCAGGTGTCTCCCAGCAGTCAGCAGGTTCCAGCAATCAGATCCACCTGGCCACACCTGCTGGGAGGGTACCAAAATTCCACTTCTGCTATGGCTTCTTGCCTCAGTGTTTTGGCTGCTCCTGCCTTGTTCCCTGTTTTCTGTGTTGCTGCCAGACCCTGTTGCCATTTACCCTTGATCTTGCCCTGTATCCAGTACACGGTTGCCTTGTTCCTTTTTCAGTCTTGTTTCCCTGAGTCCCATACGCTCCCCCAGTTTTCTCCCTGCCTTGTATATTTACTGTTTATATATTTGTATATTTAGTTGTTAGATTTCTGTGTTTTTGGTTGTCCAGTTTTGATTTTCATGCGTTCTCATGTTTTTTGCTGTTGGAGTGTGGTTATTGTTTACTGTAAATAAATCTCACTTTAAAGATATACATACAAGGTCTGGTCCCAGTTTCTGTGTGTAGCTACAGTATATGTATCTGTTTTCCCAGCTACTGATTCCTGACACCACCCCATTGAGCTCCACTGCCCCCCCCCCCCCGCCTCGTCTATCCAACTGAGAACCACTGCCCCCGCCTTGTCTACCCCACAGAGCACCATTGCCCCCTATTTCCCCACTGATCACCACTGCCCCCCCCCCCCATTCACCTTTATAAACACCACTGCCCCTTCTGTCCATCCCAATTAGCACCACTAACCTCCCTGTCCACTCAGCACTAATGCCAATCTATCCCTCCACAGAGTCACACCTTTCCCCCCTCTCTTCTTTCCACCCCACTGAGCACCACTGCTCTCCCTGTCCACCCCACTGAGCACCGCTGTTCCCACCCCCCCCATCCATCCCATTGAGTATTTTCTTTCCTGTCTGAGAACTACTACCTCCCGGCCCCCCACCCTCGTCTACCCTACCAATGTCCCTTATCCCCCCACTGAGAACCACTGCCCCCTTGACCACTCCACTGAGTACCATGTCTCCCTCTCCCCTCACCAGAAACCATTGCCCCTTGTCACCCCAATGAACAACATTGCCCCCTCTTCCCCCACTGAGAACCATTTCCCTCCGTTCACCTCCCTGAGCCACACCACTGAACAACAGTACCTCCTACTGATTAAAAAAATGTAGTCCTCCCACTAAGTACTAGTACCCCCAGTCCCCTCTTACTGAGTACCAATGCCCTCATGCCCCGACAACCATCACTAAGCATCACTGCACCATTGCTCCCGAATGGGTACCAATGTTTCTTTTCTACCCCTACTAAGCACCAATGCACCACCTTCCCCTAATGAACACCAAATATTTTTCCCCAGTGATAACAGGACATTTGTTTCCCTCTCACCACTGACAGCAGCACTGATCATCAAAGTTTTAACCCGCATACATAATGCACAGCGCGCACGCGTTCAGTCCATTATGTGATTGACCAAAGCATGCACCCTGACCTCCATGCTTTGGCCAATCAAACCATCTCTGCCATGATTGGACAAAGGCAGGCTGCCTTTAGCCAATCATGGCTCAGGAGCTAAGTACACGCCCCACACTATATAGAGGCTGCTCACACAGCAGCGGCATGTAGTGTGTGACTGTGCGGGCGAGATAGGAAGTGGTTGAGGCAGGGAGAGGATCGTGATTAAGGCAGAGAGAGGAAGGTGATTTGCAGTTTATCAGACAGTGCAGTGTAGTCTAATTAAGACATTGCTAGTAGCAGTCAGTTAGGCAGGGAGAGAGATTTGTGCTTTTTACAATTTAAGAGATCAGATAGTGAAGTATATTCAGCAGTGCAGTATATACTATAGACCAGGGCTTCCCAAACTTTTTTGGGCCAAGACCCACTTCTACAGTTATTTTTCATGACCCCCTTGCTTGTAATTGAATATTGTAAAGCGCTACAGAATATGTTGGCGCTATATAAATGCAAATAATAATGATAATGCATTTTTTAAAGGGTGGGGGATAGTAAATTAAAAATAGAAGCTGCCATGAACTCCTGAACCTGGTCCTCCTATGACACTGAGGCTGCTGCCTCTGCCTGCTATAGCTGAGAGAATCCCCAGTCTAGCCACAACCGCTCCTGCCAGCAGGACCGAGGAGCTGGCTCTGCATCCCATGAACATATCCTACAACCTACATAACAGCCCACATATGTACTCACTGATGCAAGCATCCTCCTCATGGGAAATGCAGATCAGCTTCCATAAACTGCGTGGGCGGGGTCCTGAATCCTTTGCGATTTGACTGCTCTAAATCTCTGTAATTTGTGCGGGCTCACACAGCACAATATAAGCGGGCCCGCTCTCAGTGATTTCCAGCTCAGCGCGACCCACTCAAACGCAGCTCGCGACCCACCAGTGGGTCCCGACCCACAGTTTGGGAACTCCTCCCATAGACCATTTACCATAGTATAAACCATACATTTATATGTATAGATATAGGGCAATTGAGTATATATTAGGCCATTCAGTATCTATCGGTCAGTTCAGTATAGACCATACTTTGATATCTACATATATATATATGTATGTATATATATATAGGGCAATTGAGTATCGATCGGTCAGTTCAGTATAGACCATACTTTGATTGATAGATATATATATATATATATATATATATATATATATATATATATATATATATATATGTGGAAATTGAGTATCGATCGGTCAGTTCAGTTTAGACCATACATTGATATCTATACATATATAGGGCAATTGAGTATCTATCGGTGAGGGGACCCCTTACTGAGGAAGTCATGATGCGGGAGCGTATGATGCAACGCGTATAGGGGGCGGAGACCTCGAGCGGCGACACGCCAGCACAGCTCCTCCGGAGGCTTTTTGTATTTGTTACGACTTCTACTAGCTAGCACAAGCTGCAGATTGTGCCTATCTTGTGAGTGTATCCTATTGCTTTTTAATATTAAAGGTACTATATCAGATAGCATTAGATCTCCTGTTGCTTTCTTTTTCATGCTTACCGGGAGCTACTGTGGCTATATGTGGGCATTCCACATATCCCCTTAAGGAGTAGTGTTTCATTGATATCCCCACAAGGATCACTTCCATTGGGATCACTTACTGCTTATATAATCTGCTGGATGGAGTATCTATGATATTCCCACCAAGGATCACTGCCACCGGGATTATTTTCTGCTTTTTTAACCTGAGGAAAGGTGAGAGGCTATCCATTAGTTGTGGTGGTGGACACATGAGCACTGGGTGTGGAAGCATTTGACAAGCACCTTATCTTGCTGATTTTGCACATTTTGAATGGACTTGTCATAATTAATGCTACTCTTTTATTTTTATTTTTACTCTTGGTATGCACTGTTTTCACTTGCACTGAGTGATTTGCACTGTATCTAATTTGCAGACTGAAGTTTATATATTGACTATTTTAGTGGATTTTCTATTTGATATATTTATTATTGTAATGATATTTTCAAGCACTTTATTAAGCACCTGCCACTTTATTTCAATAATTTTTTAGTGTTTTGGCCTCGTTGGACAGAGCAGTCAGCAGGAAGGTTCACATTACTGCTGACTCTTGGTCCAGCAGGCATGGACAGTGTAGTATGGTAAGCAACGGGTTAAGTTGCTGTCTGCAAAATGTTACAATTATGTATATGTCTGGGAGCTGGGTGTGGCTGAAGTTAGTTGCATGCTGATGTGCAGTGAATAAAGAAGCAACCTGTACAGCCTGGTCTGTGTTAATACACTACATTTTGGCGACGAGGATGGCTAGCTTTCTGGATTTACCGGCTATCGGACCGTTTGATGCGTCTGGAGACCACACTAGTCTCTCACATCGCTGGGACAAGTGGAAGAAGGGATTTCAGCTCTGTTATAGCCACAGGAGTGACTGCACCGGCTCAGAAGAGAGCCATGCTGCTGCATCTAGCTGGACCTCAAGTTCAGGACATTTTTGAAACCCTGGGAGCAACAGGGGAAGATTCAGACTGAGACAGCCATGAATAGACTGAGTGAGTACTTTGAGCCAAAGAAAAATATTCCCTATGAAAGATATAAGTTTAGACAGGCTGTGCAAGAACTGGGAGAAACCACAGACAGTTATGTGACTAGGCTGAAATATCTGGCAAAGTCTTGTGATTTTGGGACTGTAACTTAGGAGATAATCAGAGATCAGGTCATAGAGAAATGCACATCTGTGCACCTCAGGAGGAGATTATTGAGAGAACCTAGTCTCACACTTACTAGTCTGCAGGAGATTGCAAGAGCCATTGAACTGTCTGAGCTCCAGGCTCTGCATATTAAAACCAAGAACACTGCATCTGTCAATACAGTCTCCAAACCTACCTATAATAATAGGAATATCTGGAGTAGGAAAGAGAGTTTTCCAAAGAGGACTTTACATATCACCTGCAGTAAATGTGGCAGGGTGGGACACACAAGTCAGGACTGCACTGTGGTACAGAATAAAATGTGCTATGCTTGTGGAAAGACAGGTCATTTTGCAGCTGTGTGTAGAAGTACAACCAGAGATAACAAAACCAAAGGACAATCTGCAAAAGTAAATGTTATAGCTGAGGATAAAGAGAGTGCTCCTGACTGTGAATTTATATTCTCCCTGTGTTCTCTGCAAGCCGGGACATTAACCATTAAGATTGGAAATACAGATGTGTCAGTGCTGATTGACTCTGGAGCTACATGCAATGTTATGGACTTGGCTTCTCGGCACAGTCTTAATGGCAGAGAAAATCACCTTAAATTGTGTAACACCACTAAACAGATTTATACTTATGGCTCCAGTACACCACTGCAACTTAAAGGCAAATTTTATACCTCTGTTCAAACACATGAGACTGGTCCTCCATTGCAGACCGAATTCTATGTTGTAGATGGCACAGGGTCACCTCTGCTTGGTCGTCAAACCGCAATGGCACTAGGGGTGTTAAAGATTGGCCGTGATGTAGGCAGCGCAAGAGTGAATATGGTGTCTCCTGCTATTTCTGCATTGAAAGAGGAATTTAAAGATTGCTTCTCTGGGTTTGGAAAATTAAAGGATTTTCAGTTGGAGCTTCACATTGATCCACATGTAAAGCCTATTGCACAGCCAGTACGCAGACTTCCTTATAGCCTGAGATCACCTGTTGAGCACAAACTGGCAGAGCTGCTAGACCTTGACATTATTGAACCTGTGGAAGGACCCACTCCGTGGGTATCGCCGTTAGTTGTTGTACCAAAGGGCACAGATATTCGGATTTGTGTGGACATGAGATGTGCTAACCAAGCTGTGCAGAGAGAGAGACATCCAATTCCCACTATTGAAGATGTTCTACATGCAATGAATGGGGCAAGTGTCTTCAGTAAACTGGATTTGAAATGGGGTTATCATCAGATTGAATTGACCCCAGCATCTAGAGTCATCACTACATTTGCAAGCCATAAAGGTCTTTTTAGATACAAGAGGTTGATGTTTGGCGTATCGTCCGCACCGGAGGCCTATCAACATGTGATTCAGCAAGTGCTACATGGTTGTGAAGGCACGCATAACATTTCTGATGATATAATTGTGTGGGGCACAAACACACAGGAGCACGATGAACGTCTTCGTGCAGTGCTAAATCGCTTGAAGGAGAAAGGGTTAACATTAAATGAGAAGTGCACATTTCAAATGAATAAAATGACTTTTCTCTAGCGCTCATTGACAGACGTAGTCCTCGGTGATACACCACCTTCGGGTTATGTTGCCTCCACAGGAGCAGGACTAGACAGGAAATTAAAAAGCTCTGGCCACACCCTAGGGGCAGTCCCAGAGGGTATATCCTCTCTCTCTCTCTGCCTCAGCAAATCAGTTTTTTTCTGTCTAGTTAGGAGTAAGGACCTAGATACCTTGCTGGGATCTTAGGTCCTGGCAAGATTTTTTTCTTAAAAGATTTTTTAGACAGCTTTTTTTCTCCAGTGTTTCTGTGAGATCTTCAAGCAAGAAAGCTGAACTGGGCGACGGGCTGGATGTTGAGATTCGGTGGTCACCCCAGTTCAGCCTACGAGCGCGTGCAGGCCATAGCTCCGCGCTGGGTCGGCCGCGACAAAGTCCCATTAAAGGACTGACCCCGCGAGTTAAACGTCTCGCTGAAACGCCAAAGACCATGAGTCACGGCGTCCATATCGGTCGACAGCCCTCCCGCCCCGGTGGAGAGGGGTACTGTCAGGAGTTGGTGCCCGCCTGGTTCCGGTATGGTGAGTAGTATGTTCCCCCTTTTCCCCTGACGGGTCTTGTGGTGAACGCGGGCCCCTCTCTGTATGGTAAGATAGAGTCCCTCTCTATCCTATAAATGACACAGATCCTCCTACTTTGAGTGTGATTTTATGTGCAAAAAGCCAGGAGGCTTGGTTTGGGAGCTAACAATCTAATTGTATACATGTTAAAAAGATTGTAATCAGTGGCATTCTGGGAATCCTACGGTGATAAGAATAAGCTACCTACCAGTCAGAAGCCACGGACATGTAGACTGTCTTCCTAATCAGATCTCCAGCTATTAGCAGGCCTCCCGAAGGGCCATGCGGTCCGCCAGGGCCGGTACCGCCAACCACGCCAAATCCCCATGCAGAGAGAGTGTTGTGTGCCTTGCAGCACACCGCTATTCAGTACAGGCCGCCGCCATTTTTTTTGCTGGATCGCACGAGCCGCCATTTTGGCGTAGCCTCTTGTCTCCAGCATGGGGGCGGCCATGTTTGAGGTGATCCAAACACCTCGTGGAGCTAGGGGAGGCGCCGGAAGGCGTGCAGAGGGGCGGAGCCGCCTCCTTTCTTCCTGGGCAGCCAGCCAAAAGACTTCCTGTTTGTCAAGACAGCGCTGTAACCTGTTGCAGTTAAACTCTGAGCATCAAGTGGTGAGCCTGGGGGTCTATCGCTCTCTCTCTCTCTCTCGATCGATAGGGATCCCTAGCAGGTAACACTAAGGGGCTTTTTGTGGCGCTGGGGGTCTGAAAAAAAAAAAAAAAAAAAAAAAGTTTTTATTTTTGAATTATATTATCCAGGAAGTGACTGGAATTATCATGGACCCTGCCACACATATTCCCCCACCTGTTTCCCTCGAGGGGGCCACGGGACCCGCCGGTGCACAGAGTGTAGAGTCATTTACAGCAATTTTGGAGTCTATGGTGGCTCGGGTGGAGGCGGCCTGTCAGGGACGGGGGTCAAGGAAGCGACCCCCGCCTACCCCTATACTATCTGACACCTCTGACTCAGATTCAGAGATGGTCACTGCAGTTGCAGGTCCCTCTGCAAGGGCTGTTACCTCAGGTAAAGCTCCCTCAGACAGTGAGGAGGACGTTTCTTCTCCCGCTATAATTCAGGAAGAAGCATTGGTGGACGCACTAGTTGTGGCAGTGCAGGAAACCTTAAAACTTGAGGCTTTACCGGCAGAGGCAACTGAAACAGAGATTCCTTTTGGTACTAATAAGCTCATCAAAACGGTGAAGGTTTTTCCTGTACCCAAATGTTTCGGTAATCAGATTAAAGGAGAATGGGAGCATTCTAAGCGTACCTTTACTATTTCCAAGCGTATTGCTAGACGCTATCTGTTTGAGGAATCCATCATTAAGAAATGGACGGTACCACCAGTGGTGGATCCACCTATTTCCAGGCTGAATAAAGCCACGGTTATCCCAGTGGAGGACACTTCGTCCTTTAAGGATCCGGTGGATCGAAAGATGGAAGCAGAGTCCCGCACCATCTTCTCTCTGATAGGGTCAGCATTTAGACCAGTAATTGTTATTGGTCTAGTTTCCCAGACACTTACGGAATGGGCGAAAATGGTACGCCAAGACCTTAGGGGAAAAGATATTCCCCAGGAGACATCTGATTTGATGGAACAGATTATACAAGGGCTACAGTTTATCTGTGACGCAGCCTTGGACACTACTCCCTTATTAGGGTATGCATCTATGTCAGCGGTGATCCTCAGACGTGTGCTGTGGTTAAAATGCTGGTCAGCTGACCTAGGTTCCAAAAAGACCTTGACAAATCTCCCTTTTCAGGGGAATCGTCTATTTGGGGCCACCCTAGATGAAATCATAAAGGATGCCACTGGGGGCAAGAGCACTTTTTTGCCACAGGCTGCTAAAGCTAAGGGACCTCGCAACAAGCGAGGACCTTTCTTTACTGCCCATAAGGGGCGCCCTGCTGGTACTAGCGGGAAAGGCAAGACTCCTCCAGGAGGGTTCAAGAAGGGCTGGTCGGACAAGCAGAGGACCAACCCAGCCAAACCCGAAGCAAAGGAGTACACAGCCTGAAGGTGCGCCCCCACCCGGTTTCAGGGTGGGGGGACGTTTTCACCGGTATTCAGGACATTAGATCGAGCTTCAACCACTACTACCGGTGCGATTCTTCCCTTCCAACATTTAAGCACTACAGGAAGCGGTAGTTACCGTTCCCTGAATAGATCTTTTCCTTTACCTTTTCCTAAGATTAGTCCCTATACCTCACAGGAATCGGATCTGGTTGACCAGATAGGCCAAGTAGCCTCTAGTCGGGTGACTTCGGTCCCTGAGGTTCAACCAGAAAAGATCACCCTTCCTGATAACAATCAGGTATCTGATAAATGTGTGGGAACAGAAAACGACCAGACTTTCTCGGATGGTCGGGGCCAGATACCTCTAGGGACGCCTGGTTCAGATTCTATCAGCGCCAGTGGTCCTAGAAATTCTAGGCTGGCCTCCTCAAGCCGGCCTGGCCGACTTGGACATGCTAGTCGCAGACATTCCGTGGGAACTTCGTCTCAGGGAGTGTCTGTGGTCTCAAGGACCAATTTACCATCATGCTTTACAGTCGCTGGGTTTAATGGCCTGGCCATTGAGACCCAAGTACTGAAGGACAGAGGTTTGTCTACTTCAGTCATTCCTACCCTTATTAAAGCAAGGAAAGCGACTTCCAGCAAGGTCTATTATCACACATGGAAGACTTATATTGCGTGGTGCGAATCTTTAGGATTTCCTCCACGTACCTATTCGGTGACTCGAATATTGGCCTTTTTGCAAAAAGGGGTTGAGCAGAAGCTAGCCTTGAGCACCATCAAGGGTCAAGTTTCAGCATTAGCAATCTTCTTTCAGAAACCTTTAGCTACCAAGTCCTTGGTGCGGAATTTCATCCAGGGGGTGCGGCACCTGGCTCCTCCAGTCCGCGCGCCCTTACCGCCCTGGGATCTTAATTTGGTTTTGTCGGTTCTACAGAAACCTCCCTTTGAAAACATCAGGGAGATTCCCTTGCTTACTTTATCCCAGAAGGTGGCCTTCTTGGTGGCTATCACTTCTGCTCGCAGGGTGTCAGAACTGGCTGCATTATCATGCCAGTCCCCATACCTAGTGATTCATAGGGATAAGGTAGTACTTCATCCTAAGCCATCCTTTCTTCCTAAGGTGGTTTCAGATTTTCATCTGAATGAAGATATTGTACTACCTTCCTTGTGTCCTCAGCCCAAGCATCATCGGGAACATGCGTTGCATTCCTTAGATGTGGTTCGGGCAATCAGAGTATACCTGAAAGCTACGGAATCATTCCGTAAGACGGATTCACTTTTTGTGATCACGGATGGCCCCAGAAAGGGTTTGCCTGCATCTGCCGCGACCATTGCCAAATGGATTAGACAAACGGTGGTACAGGCTTATTCTATTAAGGGTCAGAGTCCTCCGTTCCCTGTTAGGGCGCACTCCACTCGAGCGCTCAGTACTTCCTGGGCCTTTCGCCATCAGGCGTCAGTGGTCCAGGTATGTAAGGCGGCCACCTGGTCGTCGGTACATACCTTTACAAAATTCTATAAAATTGATGTGACGGCATCGGCGGATGCCTCATTTGGCCGCAAGGTTTTGCAGGCCGCAATTTGAGGAGACCGGTGGTCTACCTCGAGGGTTTTTTTCTGTTTTGAAAAAAAAAAAAAAAAAATTTTTCTTTTTTGTTGAGTCTCATCATTAAGGATGAGCATTGTAAATTTCTAGTTGGCATCGGTTGGGCCTTCTAGATTGGGATTTGATTTCATTTTCCCACCCCTCATTTGTGATACTGCTCTGGGACGTCCCGAAGGTGGTGTATCACCGAGGACTACGTCTGTCAATGAGCGCTAGAGAAAAATGGATTTTTGTAAAATCTTACCGTAAAATCCTTTTCTCTTAGCTCATTGACAGACGTAGTCCCCGCCCCTCTGTTTTTTGAGTTGGGTTGGGTTAAAATCTCTAAAGACTGCTTTTTCACGTAACTGATTTGCTGAGGCAGAGAGAGAGAGGATATACCCTCTGGGACTGCCCCTAGGGTGTGGCCAGAGCTTTTTAATTTCCTGTCTAGTCCTGCTCCTGTGGAGGCAACATAACCCGAAGGTGGTGTATCACCGAGGACTACGTCTGTCAATGAGCTAAGAGAAAAGGATTTTACGGTAAGATTTTACAAAAATCCATTTTTATGGGCCATGTGCTGTCTTGACAGGGGCATTGGTCCGGAGGACTGTAAAATTAAAGCTGTGTCTGATGCCAGAAATCCTGAAAACCCTACAGAAGTACGCAGTTTTCTTGGGCTAGTGAATTACTGTGCCAAGTTTATTCCAGATATGGCGACTGTCAGTGAACCTTTGAGAGTGTTGACTCGCAAAGCAGTCCCTTGGAAGTGGGGCTTTTTGGAACAAGGTGCATTTGATGAACGTAAGAGACGGCTGACTTGCGCCACAACTTTGGCTTATTTCAATCCTACTGCACACACCCAAGTTATTGTCGATGCTAGCCCTGTGGGGTTAGGCGCCATCTTGGTTCAGAGACAATGCACAGGCGATTACAGGCCTATTCAGTATGCAAGCAGATCCCTCACTGATGTAGAGAGACGTTATTCTCAGACCGAGAAAGAAGCTTTGGCTGTTGTTTGGGGATGTGAAAGGTTTCACACCTATCTCTACGGCCTTGATTTTGAAATCATCACAGACCACAAGCCTCTGGAAGTGATATATTCGCCACGCTCAAAACCATCCGCCAGAATTGAGAGATGGGTTCTCAGATTGTTACCACATCGCTTTACAGTGCGGTACAGACCTGGACCGACTAATGCGGCAGATGCACTTTCCAGATTGCCTCAGTCTTCTGCACCTGTTCATAACCTGGCAGAAGAGTAGATTTGTTTTGTGGCTACTAACGCCATGCCTCAGGCATTGACACCGCGGGAGGTTGAAGAATTGTCATCTGTGGATCCGGAAATTGCTCGGTTGAGAAAATGTGTAAGACAAGGGGTTTGGGTGGATTGTGACCCAAGCTATCACAGAATCAAACAAGAGCTGAGTATTGCAGGACAACTAGTTTTACGTGGCAATCGTATTGTGATGCCTAAAGACTTATGGAAACGTACATTACATTTAGCCCATGAGGGCCATCAAGGCATTGTACGCACCAAACAAAGATTACGTGAGAGTCTGGTGGCCAGGAATTGACAAGGATGTGGAACGTTTGGTTTCTTCATGTCGAGCATGTCAGTTGGTGGGCAGCACACCTAAAACAGAACCAGTAACTCACACTGTTTTACCTGAGGGACCATGGGAAGATTTAGCCATTGATCTGTGCGACATTCCATCTGGACACCATCTTTTAGTTGTTGTGGACTATTATTCAAGGTGGCAAGAGGTGGTAGTTCTCACTAAAGCTACATCATCAACTGTAATTGAGGGGTTGGAGAGCATTTTTGCATCTCATGGGTTGCCTAAACGGATTGTGAGTGTTAATGGTGTCCAATTTACTTCTCAGGAATTTCAGGATTATCTGAAATCAAATGCTATTGACCATCATCGTACAACTCCATACTGGCCACAGGCTAACGGGGAAGTGGAGCGCCAGAATCGAACCTTGCTGAAAGCTTTGCGGATTGCTCATTTAGAGAGAAGAGACTGGAAAAGAACTGTGGCGTTTTCTTTTGGCTTATCGCACAACTCCGCATACTGTCACTGGCGTTAGTCCTGCGGAACTTCTTTGTGGTCGCAAATTCAGGACAAAATTGCCAGACATTGGGGGTCCTCCTACAAGTCAGAAACCTTTTCGGCATATTGATGAGGAAAGGAAGATCCGGGCTGAACAGTATGCAAACCACCGCCGCCATTGTCAACCTAGTGGCCTTCAACAGGGTGATAAGGTGTTGCTTCAAAATGATCGGTTTAACAAACTGGCTCCGTCCTTTGAACCTGAGCCTTATGTTGTAAAGGAGAAAAGAGGTACTCAAGTGGTTTTAGAGGATTTAGATGGACACACAAAAGTGCGTAATTCCTCATTTGTGAAGAAATTTATTGAGTCAGAAGGTCAAGTATCGGAAGATGGCGAACAGGCAAAGAGTAGTGATGGTACTGCCAGTGATCCAGACTTCAATCCACAACCATCCACATCGGAATGGCCAAGAGAAAAACGTGCAACAAATCCACCGGCCTACCTTAAAGACTATGTGTATAGTCAGGAGTTTATAGTTTAAATTTTTAGTTGTTCATCCATGCATTTTGTTAATCTTATTAATACGTTGTGCATGTTATGTTTTATTCAAAGAGAGGAGGGAATGTAGTATGGTAAGCAACGGGTTAAGTTGCTGTCTGCAAAATGTTACAATTATGTATATGTCTGGGAGCTGGGTGTGGCTGAAGTTAGTTGCATGCTGATGTGCAGTGAATAAAGAAGCAACCTGTACAGCCTGGTCTGTGTTAATACACTACAGACAGGGACATTACATTTCCTTCACGGAGCACTGGGTAACTCTGCTGGCAGCTGGTAAGGATGCAGGACAGGATTCAGTGCTGCAGCTTGCTTTGCCACCACGCCTCCAAAAAGCTGGTGCTGGTTGTGCCACATCTGGCTACTGCACCACCTCCTCCTCCTGTTCTTCTTCCTCCATGTCCTCTTCTGCTCATTTGTCCTCTGCAGCAGCAGTGCTCCCTAAGCGTTAAAGGGGCTACGCAAGCAGTCAGGCTAGCAGGCCATGCAGTGCTTCAGTTGGTCTGTCTAGGGGATAGGAGTCACAGCGGGGCAGAGATTCTGTTAGGTCTGCAGGGGCAGGCTCAGAGATGGATGAGGCCATGGCAGCTTGAGCCAGGAATGGTTGTATGCGCCAATGGCACCAACCTTCTCTCCACCCTTCGACAGGGACACTTGACAAATGTTCCATGCTTGGCACATGTCCTGAATCTGGTGGTGCAGTGTTTCTTAACCAAATACCCAGGCCTCCAAGATCTCCTGAGGCAGGCCAAAAAAGTCTGTGGCCATTTCCGGCATTCATACAATGCCAGTGCTCGGCTATCTGACATTCAACAGTAATTCAACCTGCCCACCAACGTCCTCATTTGTGACATGCCCACCAGGTCGAACTTAACATTGGCAATGCTGCAGCGGCTGCACACGCAGCAGAGGGCCATACAATGAGTAGTGTGAGTATGGCACAAGGACAGGGTCAGGGGCAGTGTTAATTTCGTCGACTAAAACCGACTAAAACGTTTTCGTTGACTAAATTAACACAATTTTAGTCGACTAAAATACGACTAAAACTAAAACAATTCAGATGACTAAAATACGACAAAAACTAAAATGGCATTTGAGTCAAAAGACTATAACTAAAACTAAATCAAAATTTGCTGCCAAAATTGGTGCATGCTCAAAGCTTAATACCGTAAATAATAACATATTAGATTTTTCACTCCAGGACCAGCAGTAGTATATAATGAGTTTGGAAATTGTAGAGAAATGCTTAAATAATGCATTACAAATTACAATTGAACTACACCCATTTGATTATAGATGACAAAAATGAGTTTTAGTCGACTAAAATGTAGGACGTTTTAGTCGACTAAAATGTACTGGAGTTTTAGTCGACTAAATACAACTAAAACTAAAACACTTGCAGAAGACTAAAATGGGACTAAAACTAAAATGCCATTTTAGTCCTAAGACTAAGACTAAAACTAAATTGAAATTTGCTGCCAAAATTAACACTGGTCAGGGGAGCTTGGCTTTTTTTCGCCACGCCAGTGGCTTTTGATTAAGGATGCATGCATTGTCCTGTCACCATTTGAGGAGGTCACAAGGATGGTGAGCCGGGACGATGCATGCATCAGTGACACTATCCCTCTAGTCTACCTGCTGGAGCACACGCTTCGTGGAATCATGGACAGGGCACTTGAGGCAGAAAAGCAGGAGGAAGAGGAGGACTTCCTTTCTTCACAAGGCCCCCTTTATGCAGATATCATGCCTGCAGGGACACAAAACACACAGAAGGAAGAGGAGGAGGAGGATTGTGGCAGCATGGATGTAGAGGATAGCATACAGTAGAGATGGCCTTGCGGTTCGCCCGGCGGTCGGTTTGCGGCGAATTTTGCTTGTTCGCTACCTGACAATTTTGCAAACGCATGGCGTTGTTCGCGGCGGCCATATTAGTTTACATTGGGGAGAACTTTGACCCATGACACAGCCGTCAGGTGGAACGGGACAGCCAATTGAAACATTTCAGCACATGGACATGCCCCCTAACTTATAAATAGACCAGAGCAGGCGGCCATTTCACATTCTGTTTTTTGTCAGCGTAGGGAGAGGTCTGCTGTGTTCATGAGGGAGAGATTGCCAGACACAAAAAGCTCTGTTAAGATCCACAAAAGTCATTTTCAGGGCTGGTATTTCGGTATAGATCTACTACAGTCTCTTTTGAGTTTAGGGACAGGTATCCAGTCTGTGCTTTAGGGACAGTTAGAGATCGGCAGGCAGTGACACAAATCACTCTGTTAATGTCCACAAAAGTCATTTAAAGGGCTGGTATTTTTGGTATAGGTGTACAGTCTCTGTTCAGTTTAGGGACAGGTATCCAGTGGGCTCTAGGGACAGATCTGCAGTGACACAAATCGCTCTGTTAATGTCCACAAAAGTCATTTAAAGGGCTGCAATTTGTTTGGTATTGGTGTGCAGTTTTTGTTCAGTTTAGGGACAGGTATCCAGTGTGCTCTAGGGACAGATCTGCAGTGACACAAATCGCTCTGTTAATGTCCACAAATGTCATTTAAAGGGCTGGAATTTTTTGGGTATTGATGTGCAGTGCACTATATAGGGGTGTAATCCACGGTATATTATACTTTATAGAAAGCATATTATAGTGGACTTGTATTGTGCACTGTGCAGCATTGTGACTGGTGTGGTGACTGAGCGTTGCTGCAGCGATACTAAAAACAGTGACAAAAGCACATTTAATGTATTATAACTAGTGTGATAGACCAGTGCCCCCCCCCCCATACCACATATTGAAGTTATTTAACAGTATACTTTTCTAAAAGTGTATTTTAGTGTAATTTTTAAGTGTATTTTAGTCTGTGCTACACATAGTGACAACAGTTACTGGCCAATTATTTGTAGAACTGGTGTAATAAACCGGTGGCCCCCCAATACCATAGATTGAAGCGGGGTGTTATCTGAGTATACTTTTACAAGTGTATTTGTGTCCTGCAACAATACAGTATTGCCTATTTTGCTGTGTTAACTCTGATACACACAGTGCCAAACTCCCTGGCTAATTTTTTGAACAACTGGTGTGATAGACCAGTGCCCCCCAATACCACATATTGAAGTGGGGTGTTATCTGAGTATACTTTTACAAGTGTATTTGTGTCCTGCAACAATATTGCCTCTTTTGCTGTGTTAACTCTAATACACACAGTGCCAAACTCCCTGGCTAATTTTTGAACAACTGGTGTGATAGACCAGTGCCCCCCCCCCCCCCCCAATACCACACATTGAAGTGGGGTGTTTAACATTATACTTTTCTAAGAGTGTATTTTAGTCCTGCAAAAAATGTGGCCTCTTTTGCTGTGTTAACTCTGATACACACAGTGACAACAGTTACTGGCCAATTTTTTGTAGAACTGGTGTAATAAACCTGTGGCCCTCCAATACCACAGATTGAAGCAGGGTGTTATCTGAGTATACTTTAAGTGTATTTTTGTCCTGCAACAATATTGCCTCTTTTGCTGTGTTAACTTTGATACACACAGTGCCAAACTCCCTGGCCAATTTTTTGAACAACTGGTGTGATAAACCAGTGCCCCCCCCCCCCCCCCCAATACCACATATTGAAGTGGGGTGTTATTTGACATTTCTAAGAATGTATTTTAGTCCTGCAAAATTTTGGCCTCTTTTGCTGTGTTAACTGTGCTACACACAGTGACAACAGTTACTGGCCAATTATTTGTAGAACTGGTGTGATAAACCTGTGGCCCCCCAATACCACAGATTGAAGCGGTGTGTTATATACCTTTTTCCAGATATACTGTGATTCTCTAGAGACTTTTGTACAGGGTAATTTAAAAACATGACAGGCAGAGGAAGAGGCAGACACTTACGCAGGGGTGGTAGGGTTAGGGCAGGAGCAGTAGGCCGGAGCCAAAGTGTGAAGTTTCAGAAGGCGCGTTCGATTATGTCAAAGGACGCACCAGACTTGGTTGAGTGGCTCACTCAGCCTTCCTCTTCTGCACCCTCCTCATCCTCTCTACCTGCACCCTCTTCACTCTCTGCTGTGTGCACCCCCAAAGACACCGCCACAAACACCACCACCACATACCCTCCGCTTGAGTCACTGGAATTATTTTCCGATCCATCACAAGACATTTGCGATGCGCAGCCATTGTTGGCATCGGATCAGGAAGAGGAGGTAGCAACAGCTGCCACTCAGCAGTCTAACGACAGTACCCAGATCAGCCCAAGGAGGTTGGTCCCCGCTGTTGCTGCCTACTCCGAGATCTCGATTGTTAGTGGTGGGGAAGGTGACGTGAATGATGACGTGTCTATGGACGTCACGTGGGTGCCCACAAGAGAGGAAGAGGGGAGTTCAGAGGGAGAGACGGACCGGCAGATAGGGAGGAGAGGCAGGCAGAACTTGCATTGCACAAGAGATACAAAGCAGACTGCAAATGTATCAGGAGCGAGCCATCAACCATGTACAGTCACATCTGGCGCTTCTGTATCCTGTGAATGCCTAATGTACCTTCAGCCACAGAATACTACGTTCTTAGCTGTCAGGTAAACCCATGTGGGCTAATTTTTGGGGCCAATACTGACCGACACTTACTTCTGTATCCTGTGAATGCCTAATGTACCTCCAGCTACCAAATACTACGTTCTTAGCTGTCAAGTAAACTTATGTGGGCTAATTTTTGGGGCCAATACTGGCCGACACTTACATCTGTATCCTGTGAATGCCTAATGTACCTTCAGCCACAGAATACAACGTTCTTAGCTGTCAGGTAAATGCATGTGGGCTAATTTTTGGGGCCTGGAATGCCTAATTTTTCAGACTGGAATTGAAAATCAATGGGTCTGTAAAGGTTCCGCCAAATTGTGGAATGGATGCGGACCCATTTTACAGATGTGTGAATGGACCCTATATGTATTTGACATGTATTTACCGGCTGCTGTCAGTTCTGGCTGATTTCTGAAAAAAAGAAAAAAAAAATAATAATTTTAGGGCAACTTTTCCAATTGCAATACTTCTGTTATGACATTGTCCATGTGGCGGACTATTTGTGCACAGCTAGTACGTCTTTTGTGGCTGCAAATATGACCTAAAGGTTTTTAAAGTTTGCCTCCCATTAAAGTCAATGGGTCCCGTTGCGAACTTGCGGTTCGCAGACTTTTGAGAAAATATGGGACTGACGTTCGCGAACCGCCCCGGCCGATGTTCGTTCATCACTAGCATCACGGAGACACAAAGACCCCAGACACAGGGACGCTCCGACATCTGAGCTATACCTGCTTCCTCACCTCAGAGCTCCGAATACCATTGGCACGGCCAGGAATATGGGAGGCCTTGGACCCTAGCTCTTCAATGGGACAGACTCGGCTGAAGCGTGATCTGCTTGTACATGCCTGCTATCTGTGGCAACAGAACCATAGACCGGCTGGAGTCTGTAGAGGGATAATCGCAGGATCTTCTGGATCATCTATACTGCTGTGCAGAGTTTGCTACCCCTTATACAGGGGAAAGCATTGCGGTGAGTGCAATTCCTATAGGGGCACTGTATCACCGCACAGAGCACAGCCAAGTAAGAGATAAACATAGTAACACCGTCTCTCCTCTTCTGTTGGCTTCTTACAAACTTGGGATATCACAAGAATTTAAAAAGGATCACGAACTGTCAACACTTATGGGCCATACACACTATAAGATTTTCTGAAGACTTTTTCCTTTAGACTTACCAAAACCATATAATATGAGGTCAAACCTAAACACTTTCAATTTGTATGCAATCAGGCAAGCCCTTGCACTACATAGAAAAGGATAGTGTGTATCCAGCTTTAGATTCAATTTGGGATTGTTTTGACACTATAGCACTTTTAAAGAGGATTGTGGCTGACAGCCTATCTCAGCACATACTATTGGGATTTTGGACATTATTTATTTGGAGAGACTTATATTTATCTATATATATATATATATATATATATATATATATATATATATATACTTTTAAACACTGTAGCACTTTAATTAATGTATTTTGTACCTATACAGTAGTTATTCACCATTTTCATAGGTGTGACACTAAAGCACTTTGTCTATTTATATTCTTATACCATAGAAGAAATCACTTTCTCACAGAATTTTGGTCACATTATATATTTACATATCATAAATTTGTGGCACTGGGCACGAGAGCACTTTTATCTATACCATATTGTATGCCGTATATGAGTATATTGTTATATATTTACCATATGTCATACTAACATTACAACAGACATGTGATCATATACCAGTGTCAAATATATTAACATATATCAGAGTAGCGCCCACGCCCTTTACTATCAATATTTCATTTCTCTACTTCTCACCTGGGTGAGAAGTATTTTAGGGAGGCTGCAAACTTCAAGATTACACCTTTTTCTTAGTATTTTTTCCTATCTGCGCGGGATTACTATAATACTATGGACAAAAGAGTATGTCTATCCACAGACTCTGTTGACCAGCTAACTTTTATCAAAATGAATCAGTCCTGGATCAACAGCAGCTATCAAGCCCCTGATGATGATGTAACTGATTGAATTTGCTAGAGGTCTGCCATCCCTTAAAGACTGCATATGCTGCCTATCCATTTCCTCAACCTTGATTCTGCTAGCTTCCAACAATGTTTTTGGTTTAGGTCACCACCAACACCCAATGCCTAATTTTTCTGCACTTGTATGACAGGTGCATACAATTTAAATTTCATATATAATTTTTAACAGCAGGCCCTGTCCCTGTGCCCTGCGCCCAGCAAGAGTAACTATGAAGGGTTACGGTGTTCAGTCACCACCAACACCAAAGGCCCAATTTTTTGCACCTGTATCACAAGTACATGCGATTTCAAATTTGTATGGAATTCTTACCAGCAGGTCCCGTTCCTGCGCCCAGCAAGAGTAACTGTGTGGGGTTACGGTGTTCAGGCACCACCAACAACCAAGGCCCAATTTTTCTGCACCTGTATGACATGTACATGCGATTTCAAATTTGTATGGAATTTTTACCAGCAGGTCCCATTCCTGTGCCCAGCAAGAGTAACTTCGAGGGGTTACGGTGTTTAGGCACCACCAACAGCAAAGGCACAATTTTTCTGCACCTGTATGACAAGTACGATTTGAAATTTTGTAAGTATATTTGTATATGACATTTTTTACTTTAGAAATGTCAGTATTGCTGCAGCAGGCTACATACATCCTAGAGATGCGCTACTTTACAAATATGGAAAGGTTTCTTCACCGTAAGAGCTGTGTAAATGTGGAATATACTCCCTCCAGAGGTGGTTCTGCCTAGCTCACTAGATTGCTTTAAAAAAGGCCTGGATTCTTTCCTAGGTGTACATAATATAAATGGGTACTAACATTTTTTTTAGGTAAAGTTGAACCAGGGAATATCCGACTGCCTCTTGGGGGATCAGGAAGGAATTTTTTTACCCTGCAGTAGCAAATTGGATCATGCTTTGCTGGGGTTTATTTTCGCCTTCCTCTGGATCAACAGCAGGTATGATTGTGTATATGGGATTGTATGGTTGGGTTTTCAATACTGTTTTTTTTGGTGAAAAAATGAGTGATGGTGAGTCTCTCTCCCATTCGTTGCACGATATTTAAATACATTTTTCATTTTTATAGTTTCACTTTAAGCCTCATTAAAATCAGTAAATCATTGCTCCTTTAAAAATGATTGTTTTTAAGAAAATTTTTTTGCATTGTTACATGATCCCCAGTTTAGTACCCGGACCCCCATACACTTTTTTTGGGCAATAACTAGCATTTAAGGCTTCAAAATGAGGACATGTGATTTTTGATGTTCGAGTCCCATAGACTTCAATGGAGTTCGTTTGTTCGTTCTAACAAACTTTTCCCCTGTTCGCGGTGTTCTGGTGCGAACCGAACAGAGGGGTGTTCAGCTCATCACTAGTCAGGAGACTGTGACCGGCTCTCAACGGAGTCAGTTCACACAGCTCTGGGACAGCTGCAGAGGGGTTTGCAAATAATTTTACTAATAATTTCTAAGCTGTGATTGTCCATATTATGCAGTATTTTACAATAAACTGTCCAATGGTTTAAAGTGAAATTCCAGCTACCCCCGTCTGTCCCTTTCACTCTCCTAACACCTATGCTAACTAACCTGCATAAGGCCCCTTTCACACATACGGTCCGTTCAGTTCATCAGTTCAGTCACGTCAAAATGTATCAGTTTTTCATCCGTTTTTCATCCGTTTTTCATCCGTTTTTCATCCGTTTTTCATCCGTTTTTCATCCGTTTTTCATCCGTTTTTCATCCGTTTTTCATCCGTTTTTCATCCATTTTTCATCCATTTTTCGTCAGTTGTCATCCGTTTTTCATCAGTTGTTATCCGTTTTTCATCAGTTGTTATCCGTTTTTCATCAGTTGTTATCCGTTTTTCATCCGTTGTCATCCGTTTTTCATCCGTTGTCATCCGTTTTTCATCCGTTGTCATCCGTTTTTCATCCGTTGTCATCCGTTTTTCATCCGTTTTTCATCCGTTGTCATCCGTTTTTCGTCCGATCCGTTTTTTTTGACGGATGAAAAATAGGGCCTTCATCCGTTCAAAAAAACGGACATTGACGGAAGTGGATGAAAACGGATGTTAACTGATGATCATCCTTTGTCATCCGTTTTTACATAGAGATACATTGATGTCCATTTTTCATCCGTCAACGGATGGATGAAAAACGGACAAATGGACAGCATGTGTGAAAGGGGCCTTCGGAAGATTTATATACTTACCTATTTTCAGCCCACTCTGGTTCAGTCACGTGATCTCCCATGTGTCAGCCAGCGGCAGCTGCAGTGGAAAGAAAAGAGGGCACTTCAACAATGGCTGGTAAAGCCTGGAGCTGTGATGTTATCTATAGGCTTTAATGGCCAAACTACTGCTGGCCCTACCTCCTCTCCCCCAAAACTGCTCTGACACAGGGGAGCTGTATCACATGACTGAAGAGGCCTGAAGATAGGTAACATTTCTTACACAGGTTAGTAAGCAGTTTTTTTTTTTTTAATTATATTTTTATTTTGCACAAAAGATAATTACATTAAAGGAACAAAGCAATGTCATTAAACAAACAGAAAAGGGAGTGGTGCCCCCATAAGGAACAGTGAGTCATGAAACAATTCAATTACAGAAATAAGAGTTCAAGTATCACAGAACTGCAAAACATTGGGTAAGCATCAAGACAACAGTTGCAGAGATCATACATCCGGGGAAGACCAATGAGATCAGGTAAAGTTCAAGGCATGCGAATCCCAATCATCCCAGACAGCATTTAACTTAGTAAGCTCGTCATGAACCCTTGCCGTCAAGGACTCCATCTCCCGAATCTCCGCAACCAGCTTCAGAAAAAGGAGTTTATCAGGAGGGGAGCGCTGCAACCAACATAATGGAACAGCCCTCTTTGCTGCCAATAAGAGGAAAGAAATCAGTCTATTTGCCGGTTTGGAGATTCTAGGAAACGGTAGGCCCAGCAGGCAATGCAAAGGATCAAGCGGCAATTCTAAACCCATCACGGCCTGAAGCGTAGTGTTAGTAAGCAGTTTTAAGCAATTTAATAAGTTTATAGACAGGTGCAGTTTGTTTCCGCCACTGCAGGTGGCATTCAACCACAGCAGCTTTGCAGCTGGGCAGGAAGTCAGGAGCTTCTTCTATGGTTTCCTGGGTCACTGGGGAAGCGATCTGGTTGGATGCTATTGCCCATGTGATTCTGACAGCCATGTTGGGTCAGGCAGAGCCTATTTAAGGCCTTGGCTTCGGGGATTGGCATGCTTTATGCGAGCGGGTAGTGCAGGCAAAGGCACCCCACCTGTTAGGGACAGTACTAGTGGTAAGGGAAAGGTTTCTGATGAAGAGGGAAAGCGTAGAGGCGCATCTCTTCTGGAAATCTTCCTGATTGGGCACAAGATGGCCAGGCAGCATTCTGCCCCTCTCTACAGACAGGGGCGTACCAACGGGGGGGCGGTCCGCCCCTGGCCCCACACATTAGGGGGTGTCAGGAAGCACCAGGGTGACACCCGTGGCAGGCGGCCGGATTTCCTCCGCCGTTCACTGACACAGGAGCGCGGAGGAGGAGGAACTGTTTAAAGTAGAGAATGGGAGAGAGACTCACCGTCACTCACTAGCCCTGAATACACAGCGGGCGCTGCCGGAGTTAACTGTGCTAGTTAATGAGAAGGCTATTGGTTGTTAGCAACCAATCACCTGCTCATTAACTAGCACAGTTAACTTCGGCAGTTCCCACTGACCGCTGTGTATTCAGGGCTCATGAGTGATGGCGAGTCTCTCTCCCCCTCTCTGCTTTAAACAGTTCCTCCTCCTTTGCTCTCCTCCAAATAAAGTAGGGGGAGGAGGGGCGCTTGTATTGTAAAGTGGTTCTATTGGGGGGGGGTCTGCATGGTAGAGGGGTTCTATGGGGGGGGGTTGTAATGGGGTTCTATTGGGGGGGCTTGTATTGTAAAGGGGTTATATTGGGGTGGGATGTATTGTAGAGGGGTTCTATTGGGGGGGAGGGTTTAAAGGGGTTCTATTGGGGGCTTGTAAAGGGGTTCTATTGGGGGGCTTGTATTGTAAAGGGGTTCTATTGGGGGGGGCTTGTATTGTAAAGTGGTTCTATTAGGGGGGGGTCTGCATTGTAGAGGGGTTCTATTGGGGGGTTTGTATTGTAGAGGGGGTTCTATTGGGGGGGGGGGTTGTATTGTAAAGGGGTTCTATTGGGGGGGTTTGTATTGTAGAGGGGTTCTATTGGGGGGTCTGCATTGTAAAGGGGTTCTATTGGGGGGGGGGTTTGTATTGTAAAGGGGTTCTTTTGGGGGGTTTGTATTGTAAAGGGGTTCTATTGGCGGGGGCTTTGTATTGTAAAGGGGTTCTATTGGGGGGACTGTGTAATGTAAAGGGGTTCTATTGGGGGGCTGTATAATGTAAATGGTTCTATTGGGGGGGCTGTGTAATGTAAAGGGTTCCATGGGGGGGGGTGCGGAAACTGTGAAATGTAAAGGGTTCTATAGGGGGGGCACGGGCTGTATAATGTAAAGGGTTCTATGGGGGGGCGGGGGCTATGTAATGTAAAGGGTTCCATGGGGGGGGCTGTGTAATGTAAGGGGTTCTATTGGAGGCGGGGGCTGTGTAATGTGAAGGGTTCTATGGGGGCGGGGGCTGTATAATGTAAAAGGTTCTATGGGGAGCGGGGGACTGTGTAACAAAGTGTTCCATGAGGGGGGTGGGGGCTGTGTAATGTAAAGGGTTCCATGGGGGGTGGGAGTTGCGTAATGTAAAGGGCTTCATGGAGGGATGGGGGCTGTGTAATGTAAAGGGTTCCAATGGGGTGGCTGTGTAATGTAAAGGGGTCCAGGGGTACGGGGGCTGTGTAATGTAAAGGGGTCCTGGGGTATGGGGGCTGTGTAATGTAGAGGGGGTCTTCCTAAATTTTACTCGTAGTTATTACTGCAGTCCTATAGATTTTTTAGGTTGTGCGTTTTTTTTCTGCATTTTCTGAAAGCGCACCAAAAGTCCCGCATGCTGCATCTTTGGCACGCTTTCAGAAAACAGGAAAATAATGTTTTTGGGGGGGAGTGACACCATGGTTTACTGCACCAGGTTACACCAACCCTAGTGACACCACTGGCAGTAGCACAGTAAGTGTGCCACTGCCAGCTACATGTATTTCTGTCTGGCGCCTCAGGTCAATCAACTCCGTTTTTGCAGAGGAGGAGGGTCACCGAGGGGAGGATTAGGGTTCCGGGCTGCAGTGCGTGGAGGCACTACATGTGACACGTCAATGTGCCGGTTCATCGCCTGCACGCTGGGGGGGGGGGGGGGGTTTGCCAGATATAGGATCCGCACTGGGTGCCAAATGGTCTAGGTACGCCCCTGTCTACAGACACTGTCATCTGGCTGGAACCCGCTCTGTTCATGTTGCTCTTGTAACCGTGAGTACACCTGGTTGGGCAGTCTTCTCACGGGGATTGTTGTGAACTGTTGTTGCATGGCTTCAATACAAGTTTAATATTGCCCCTGACTGTTTGAATTACTGTCGCCGCACAACACTGCACCCCTCGTACAAGGTAGTTAGAGAGGAGCTGGAAATCAACTTTAACAATATGCCTCTTGTAATGTAACAGTCCTTTTAAATTAATGCCGTGTCCCAAATAAAGGTCAAAACTCCGCCTACAATTGTTGTACACCAAAAAAGGGGCCCCTGGAAATGTTTAGGAACTGTGCAAATAACACACACACACATATATATATATATATATATATATATATATATATATATATATATATATGTATGTTATATATGAGTTCCCTTCACTGGAACTAAGGGCCAAGCCCAATCCCTGAAAGAAAAAAAACCCCACACATACAGTAATCACCCCTCCACCAAATCATTTGGACCAGTGCACAAAGCAAGGTCCATAAAGACATGAATGAAAGAGTTTGGGGTGGAGGAACTTGAATGGCCTGCACAGAGTCCTGACCTCAACCCAATAGAACACCTTTGGGATGATTTAGAGCAGAGACTGAAAGCCAGGCCTCCTCGCCCACATCAGTGCCTGACACCACAAATGTGCTTCTGAAAGAATGGTCAAACTTTCCCATAGATACCATCCTAAACCTTGTGGAGAGCCTTCCCAGAAAAGTTGAAGGTGTTACAGCTGCAAAAGGTGGGCCAACTCAATATTGAATCCTACTAACCACGACTGGGATTCCAGTAAAGGTCATGTGGGTGTGAAAGCAAGCATCCTAATACTTTTGACAATATAGTATATATATATGTTCAAGATGGCCAACAGCATTGAGCTCTTTGGTCAATTGTGAATCCAGCTATAGTAAATGGAGAGAGCAGGGTAGAGGAAGGAGAGAGTAAAAGCACAATGTTCGTGTGAGGTGACTTATCTTGGTGAGGCAAAGCAACAAGACAAAGTATTCAAACCTTTCAATTGATGGCCCATCCTTCTTTATATGAGAGATTGGCTGGATATGGTGACTATTTTCATGTGTGTCTAACCAATGTTTGTCAGCCAAAATAAAACCGATTTCGATTACTTATCTATAAAAGGTAAAACTGGATTTGACAGTATCTGTAACTAAATGGGTTCAAATAATAAGCCCAATTCAACCAATATTAACCACTTGTCTACCAGGGTACATTTATAAACGGCATGGTGGACAAGTGGTTAAATTTAGGTCAAGAGTCAGCAAAGGGCTTTCCACTAAAAGATCAGAGCTGCCTGATCACTTTTATGGTGCCCTCAAAGGGTATATTCTACCATGAAATTCTGCACACTATTGTGTTTGTTTACACAAAAATTAATTTTGGTTTATTTTTACCTTAAAATTTGCGTTTGGTAATTAACTGCACAAATATGATGTAACATAAAAAATTGCAACTACCACCATTATATTGTTTTGACAGTCTCTGCCTTCAAAGACATATACTTTTTGGGGGTTTACAGTAGTTTCTAGCAAAAAATGCAGATTTTAAGATGTGTGCTAAAAAAATAAATAAATGCCAAGGTAGGCAAGTGGTTAAACCACTTAAAAGTGATTAGAGGGCACTCCTTCTATTTAAGTAGGTTTTTCTATTTGTCCAGAATATGTGTTCAAGTGGATTATAATTATTTCTTTTTGTTTCATAGAAATGCAATGAACCATTCAGGGAGTGTTTTGTGAGTCAGTTGTGAGATAATGCCAAGGGCCAGGTGTTCTACGCATGAATGTGGCCAGTTGAAGAAAACAAAATCTTGCATAGGCTGAAAAAATCAACATGCTTCATTCATATGCTCATAAAATATCTTGCTGAGTACTTCCGTGCTCAGCATGCTCCTGTCAGAGTGCTCCATGTGCTTAATATATCAATAGCAGAGAATCACCAGAGCTTAGTATGTTCTAAGCAGAATACATGCCAATGCAAAGAATTCTAAATACTTCTGGCAGATAATCCTGTGCGTTTAGCCTGTCCCCAGAACCAGGGCTTTTTTTCTCAGAATAGGTGCAGGAACTCCGCTTTTCTGAGTCACCCCATTTCTCTGCCCTTACACACCTCCGAGCACCATCTCTTGGTTCCAATCCCTACCCACCTCCGAGCACCATTCCTTGGTTCCATTCCCTACCCATCTTCAAGCACCATTCCTTGGTTCCATTCCCTACCCATCTTCAAGCACCATTTCTTTTTTCCATCCCCTACCCACCTCTGAGAACCAACCCTTGACTCCATCCCCTACCCACCTCGGAGCACCATCCCTTGGTTCCATCCCCTACCCACCTTGGAGCACCATCCCTTGGTTCCATCCCCTACCCACCTCCCAGTACTGCCTTTTAGACAATACAGAACCAAGTATAATTTTGTGGCGCTAAGCAATTTGTATGAAATTTGGTAATTATAACAAGAAAAGCAGTAAAATAGATCCCCTGCGGCCAGTAACAATAAAGCCCCTTTCAGTAATAAAAGATCCTCCTAACAACAATGGACCGCCCACCACAAAATCCCCCCCCCCCCCCATCAGCAATAATAGACGACTGACAGCATCAATAGACTCTCCAGCAGCCGGCTTCAATAGACTCTACGGCAGCCAGAATCAATAGACCTCCCTCAACAGTAGATCCCTCCCAGCAACAACTGACCCACCACCAATATCAGACCTAAATAAATAAACCTAAATAAATAAATCACCGGGACCGGATGGCTTGCATCCAAGGGTTCTAAAAGAGCTCAGCCAGGTGATTGCCAGACAATTCTTCTTGATCTTTAAGGATAGTCTACAGATGGGTATGGTGCCAGCTGATTGGAAAAAAGCCAACGTGGTACCAATATTTAAAAAAGGGCAGAGGTATATCCCGGGTAACTATAGGCCAGTCAGCCTAACATCAGTAGTCTGCAAGATTTTGGAGGGGATGTTAAGGGAACACATACAAGACTTTAGTAATGAAAACGGTATTATTAGTAGTAATCAGCATGGATTCATGAAAAATCGTTCTTGCCAAACCAATCTATTAACCTTCTACAATGAAGTGAGCTGCCACCTAGATAAAGGAAAGCCTGTGGATGTGGTGTATCTGGACTTTGCAAAGGCCTTTGACACCGTTCCCCACAAACACTTACTGTTCAAACTAAGGAAGGTAGGTATGGACCATAGGGTAAGTACCTGGATAGAGAACTGGCTCCAGAGGAGAGTCCAGAGGGTGGTGATAAATGGGGAGTACTCGAATTGGGCGTGTGTGGAAAGTGGGGTCCCCCAAGGTTCTGTCCTGGGACCAATCCTGTTTAATTTATTCATAAATGATCTAGAGGAGGGGATATCCAACACAATCTCAGTATTTGCGGATGATACTAAACTAAGCATGCCAATATCTTCTATGCAGGATGTGGAAACCTTACAAGCGGACCTGAACAAAATAACGGGGTGGGCAACTACATGGCAGATGAGGTTTAATGTTGAAAAATGTAAAGTAATGCACTTGGGAGTCAGAAACACGAAAGCAAGCTAGGGGGAACCTCTGGGTGAGTCTAGGATGGAAAAGGATCTGGGGGTCCTAGTGGACAACAGGCTTGGCAGTGGCATGCAATGCCAAGCCGCTGCAAGCAAAGCCAACAGAATACTGGCATGTATAAAAAAGGGGATTCACTCCATAAATAAAGAGATTATTCTCCCACTCTACAAGATTCTGGTCCGGCCACATCTGGAGTATGCTGTCCAGTTTTGGGCACCGGTTCTCAAGAAGGATGCGCTGGAACTGGAGAGAGTCCAGAGAAGGGCAACAAAAATAATTAGGGGAATGGAGGGCATCGGCTATGAGGAAAGACTACAAGCACTGAACTTATTCTTTCTGGAGAAGAGACGATTGAGGGGGATATGATATCAATGTACAAATACTGTACTGGCGACCCTAGCATAAGGAACAAACTTTTTAGAGAAAGGGAATACAATAAGACACGTGGCCACTCACTAAAACTAGAGGAAAAACGGTTTAACCTCAAAATGCGTAAGGGGTTCTTTACTGTCAGAGCAGTAAGGATGTGGAATTCGCTTCCACAGGCAGTTGTATCAGCAGGGAGCATCGATAGTTTCAAAAAACTATTAGATGGGCACCTTAAAGACCACAACATACCGGGGTATACAATGTACGGTTAACAGCAAACACGCACGCGCATCACAGGTTGAACTGGGTGGACTGATGTATTTTTTCAGCCTCACAAACTATGTAACTATGTATATGTAACTATGTAACCTACCCCCAGCAACAATAGATTTCACACAAAGGAAGCAATACAAAGAGAACAGGATACTTTCTCATACAAGTACATGGCACAGCAGGCACATAACAGTAATATGAAGTGTTGGGGTAACAAACGCTTTAAGTACTATCTGAATCTGCTGCTAAAGCTACAAAACAGGTGGTAGGGGTTTTTGAACCTGACACAGGCAATTTTAAAGGTCCATAGTGATAGAAAAGTGTTTTTAGGTGTAGCACCCTCCTAGGTAGGTGGTAGAGAGAAAGGAAAGTTTTTTGGCTCTGTCTGCCTAGCAGAGGAAAAGCAGGCAATTCTACATTGCTTTCTGCTTAACAGAGAGCAGGATATGTGAGTTAGGTCTGCTTATGGGGCTCAGTGTGTGATTAATTTTGTCTGGGGAATGTTTCGCACTGGCCCAATGGGGAGGCACATTGGACAGTGGAGGAAACCTGACCAATGGGTACGCAAGCTTTGATACAGCCCCAGTGATTGGCACAGACTGCTGTCTCGGTGCATTGTGGGGTGTGGTATAAAAGTTAGGAGCACATGTGCTCGGGGTCTTTGGCTGGTGAGAAGAGTCCCGGAGGGAGGGTGACGGCTGTCTCCTCATCTGCATTGGTGGCACGTGGTCACAGGCAGTCGGCCTGGGGAACCAGAAGGAAGGAGCTAAACCCGGAGGTCCAGGAGAGCTGACTAGAGGGGTTGAGACACTGGAGAACCTGGAAAAACAGTATCATGAGTACAGGGGATTGTGTCTAAGGGCCTGACCTGTGAGGGGGCCACCCAGAGTAGAGTAGTCAGAGGATGGGTGTCAGCTGGTGGAATAAAAGGAGGTGCTAGTCGAGTACCCTGAAGATAGTTGCTCAATCAAGTCTTCACTTCAGAAACTTTACCTTAAATTCATCTAGTGGCAAGTTGAATCTGCAGCTTGGCAGCATCTTCAGATAGAAGTCCTCATCAACTGTAAATAGTTCATTTCTGGAGTACAGGCGGTCCCCGGGTTACAAATTTCTGACTTACAAACGACTCCTACTTACAAACGGAGGGTGACAACAGGAAGTGATGAGAAATCTAGCCCTAGGAAAGGAAATTCACTCCTGTAAGAGTTCTCATGGGAAAAGGTGTCTCCATTGAAGCTTTATCACCAATCCTTGTTTCCACAACAACCCAAAAATTTTAAAAATCCAGTTGTCATAGGGACAGAAAGTGAGGTGAAATATTCTGAACAGGGGTACAGACAGCAAAATAAATGGTACAGGTGTGTTAACCCTTCCCTATGCTATCCAAAAAAACTTAAAAATCATTATTTTGGCTGGGTCTACACTTAAAAAATGTACCTGTTCCGACTTAAAAAACAAATTCGACTTAAGAACAAACCTACAGTCCCTATCTTGTTTGTAACCCGGGGGCCGCTTGTATTCCACTCTATCCCTTCTCCCATCCCTATTTAAAATAAAACAACAAAAAAACAACTATTGTTTAATCATAGATTGTGGGTGGCTTTGTAAAGTGTTGTTAGTATTTCACTGACCCAGATGGCATTTTCCAATATCCTCTTCTTGGAAGCTCATTGCTCCATTACCTGGGGCTTTCAGGATTGGATTATTCGTTTTCCCTACAGTATTTTTCCTACAGTATTTGACCAGTGCCATGATCTAATAGCGCCACCTGTACATGGGCTTGATCAAGGACGTCTCACATATGAACTACATACAATTTCATTTGGGATTTTTTTACAATCCAGCCAAATAACTTCCCTATACAGGGGACCTGTGTTTGGAGACATTTTTCGGCCATCTCCTCATCTCCACTCTCGATGTTCCTTCACTCTTCTTCTTAGTCATCTCTTTTGGATCCTTCTTCCATCTTGACTTGGTCATCTTTTCAGGAAATACATGTACATATGCATTTTGAATTCCATTGCTCACACCCCTGATGAAGGGTATTCCCGCAACGCGTAGGGTGTCGGGTGCCCATTGAAAGTCTATGCTTTATCATATCCTTGTCTCATTATGACAAGTATTTTATTGTTATATATGTATTGTGATATGTGTCTTTTTCTACTATTATGTTGATTTTATGTTTATCCATTAAAATTATGTTATTAAATTTTACAATTGTGGTGTTATTTTGGCCTTTAAAGTCCCGTTCCCTACCAGGGGTTTTTTTCCTTTGCAGTTTATTTGGGATGTTGGCCATATCATATAACACCCCCCCCCCCCTACCTAGATGAGTGCCTTTTATTATGCTCTTTTGTCATAGAGGGGGGTCGGTTGCAGAGAAGAGAAGGATTGAGATGGAGTAGCTTTCTATGGGTAACTGTAAGGCAGTTGGAGGGAGAGGAGGTGGAGAAGAGGGAGAGTGTGAAACAAATAAGGTAGTTGATCAGAGAGAGGGAAAGGATAGTTTGAGATTATGCATGGAGTGCATAGGTGAGAGAAAATAAAGTCATGGATATTTCCCTACAGAGTGAGTAGAAGCATATATCAATTGCTTCAGGTCAAAGGAGGAGGTTAGACTGAGAAGTTTGGAAGTGGTAGGAGTGTTAGTATTAATAGGGATGTTGAAGTTGCCGAGAATGATTGTGGGGATTTCAGAAGAGAGAAAGTAGGGTAGCCAGGCAGAGAAGTCATCAAGAAAGGTTGATACTGGTCCAGGGGGGCGGTAGATCATAGCTATCCTTAGAGAAACAGGAGAGAAAAGATGAATGCAGTGTGCCTCAAATGAGGAGAGTGACAGAGAGGGGGGTGGGTGAGGTACATGAAAGTTGCTATGTTGAGCTAGAAGGATCCCGACACCCCCTCCCTTGCATCCACTGGGTCTGGGGAAGTGAGTCCAGAGAAGACCACCTTGAGATAGGGCAGCAGACCGGTCTCAGCTAGTGAGAAGGGGAGTCCCAGGCAGCTGAGACAGTCCTGGAACAGCGCTAGATAAAGATGGGCTCACGTAAGTATTAGGGGGGCTGCTACACATAGAATGCATTAGGATGAAAAAAAAAACTTCTGCCTTTACAATCCCTTTAAGAATTTAGAGAAGATCTGTAAAGAAGAATGGACTAAAATCCCTCCTGAAATGTGTGCAAACCTGGTAACGAACTACAAGAAACATCTTACCTCTGTGCTTGCCACCAAGGGTTTCTTTACCAAGTACTAAGTTATGTTTTGCTTGGGATCAAATACTTATTTTATTCACTGAGCTGCAACTCAATTTATAACATTTGTATCATGTCTTTTTTTCTGGATTTGTTAATGAAATTCTGTATCTGCAGTGGACCAAATAATTATTTCCACCACTGTACCATGTAGGACCTAGGGACATAAAAATGTCATTTTCCAGTGTTGGTTTCTTCGGGGATGAGCCCCCAGGTCCTGACCTTTTACATCATGGTAGTAGCAAGCGACATTCTTCCACTCCTCCCGGGTGTGGTTCTCCAATCTTCTCTATCATGGAGGTTCCTTACAGACTCTGGGCCTCTGTGCTAAGGGCTCTTTTTCTCCACACACTCTCAGGCTCGGAACCACCATACATCTTTTAAATTACATTACCAGTGGGTCGGACCCAAAGATAACCCGCCAAAACCAAAGAATAGGGAAAAGGCATTACCCTTACCCTCCTATCCAGGGCAGCACATAACTGACGCAAACCCATTTCTTGTCAAACTAAATCTTTTATGGCAAGGTCAGTGACAGCACTCTAATCCAATGAGACTATTTTAATAGCCTGGCTATGGAATAGCACAACGATAAATGGTGCAGCGCTACAATGTCAATAAGGGTAATAAATAAATTCTAAAATTCATAAAAGTCCATATGTTTATAAATGTAAATCCTTATGCATGAAAGGAAGGGAAAGTCCATGAAAGTTCATGTAACCCCAAGTGCACAGTGCAGTAGAACTTGTTAACACAGGTATAAGCAGGGCTTTTTTTCTCAGACAATAGGTGCAGGAACTCCCTCTTTTGGACTTACCCCTTGTCTCCGCCCCTACCTACCTCTGTGAACCGTTCCTTGGTTCCACCCACTACCCACCTCCCAGTACCATCCCTTTTAGAAAATACAGAACAAAGTAAAATTTGTGGTACTAAGTAATTTGTAAGGAATTTGTTAATAATAATAAAAAAGCAGTAAAATATATCCCATGCAGTCAACAACAATAGATCCCCCAGCAACAATAGATCCAGCCATCAGCAGCAACAACAGATCTCCCAGCAGCCAGCATCAATAGACTGCTGCCTAAACAGTAGATCCCTTCCAGCAACAACTGACCCCTCAGCAACATAAGACCCACCCCAGCAACAATAGACCCCCCTGCAAAACGAGATCCCTTCCAGAGACAATAGATCCCCCAGCAGCCACACCAGATCTCCCCAGCAGCAATAAATCCTCCTGCAGGAATAGATCCCCTCCAGCAACAATAGGTTCCGCAGCAGCCAGCTTCAATAGACAGTGTAGCACAACCCAGCACTCCTTGCCATTACATACATTCAGTGCTGGAGGTGCCGGAACCCCGCGTTCCCGCTGAAAAAAAGCCCTGGGTATAAGTGCCCACACGCAGTGCTCAAATCTTCCACCAGTGGTACCAGTCTCTCACTTGAGAGCTGTGTAATCACAGCATATAGCAGGAAAAACGAGCCAGCCTCCAGGGATAACACTATGAGAATATGGACAAAGTCACAGCATCTCAGATTACACAAAGCGATCGGCGTCCTGAGCGCCGCTGCTCGTTCCTCCAGCTGGACTGTGGGTGACGTCAGAGTCTCCTCCCTCCTTCCGCACGCGTTACGTCCCTAAAGGCGCCCTTATATGCAGTGATTACACAGCTCTCAGGTGAGAGGCTGGTACAACCGGTGGAGGATTTGAGCACTGCGTGTGGGCACTTATACCTGTGTTAACAAGTTCTACTGCACTGTGCACTTTTGGTTACATGAACTTTCATGGACTTTCCCTTCCTTTCATGCATAAGGATTTACATTTATAAACATATGGACTTTTATGAATTTTAGAATTTATTTATTATCCTTATTGAAATTGTAGCGCTGCACCATTTATCGTTGTGCTTTTCTTATCTGGTGTTGTTTTTTGTACCTGGGTGTTCAGCGGCTTGGTTATGTTATTCATTTAATGTGGCGCCGATATAATTTTTTCTGTTTATTTTGGCTATGGAATAGGCCAGACTAGAGGTGCAGGGATTCTCATCTGAGGTTGTTCAGACCTTGGTGAAGATCAGAAGATCATCCATGAACACCACATACGAGAGGATATGAAAGAAGTCTGTTTTGCTTGTTCTAGCCAATATCCTGGACAGTCAGCGCTAGAGTTTGGCCTCCATTTAAAGTACAGATCTCACCTTCTCTTTCACAGGTGGCAGATGGGTGGAAAAGCCAGTGACCAGATGCTTCTTGCAGTGACAATCTATATATGACCTCGAAGGGAATCCTTGTTCCCTCTGTGGGACTTAGGCTTGAATCTAAAAGCACTGGTGCCGGCACCCTTAGCTCCAATGGTTTCATTTCCATTTAAGTTCCTCACGGTAAAACTAGTTCTTCTGACCGCAACTACTTCAGACAGCCCTCTGCAGCCCCTGGATCTCCTCAGGAGATGCAGTGCTGCGGGCATAGTACAGGAGATTATCCTGTACCATGCCCGCAGCACTACGTCTCATGTATCATGCCCACAGCCCTGCATCTCCTGTACCATGCCCACAGCACTGCCTCTCCTGTACTATGCCTACAGCACTGCCTCTCCTGTACCATGCCCGCAGCCCCCGCATCTCCTGCACCATTCCTGCAGCCCCTGCATCATGTCCGCAGTTTCTGCATCTCCTGCACCATGTCCGCAGCCCCTGCATCTCCTGCACCATGTCCGCAGCCCCTGCATCTCCTGCACCATGTTCCCAGCCCCTGCATCTCCGGCACCATGTCCCCAGCCCCTGCATCTCCTGCACCATGCCCATGGCACATGCATCATGCCCACAGCCCCTGCATCTCCTGCACCATGCCTGCAGCCCCAGCATCTTCTGCATTATGTCCGCAGCCCTTGCATCTCCTGCACCATGCCCGCAGCCCTTGCATCTCCTGCACCATGCCTGCAGCCCCTGCATCTCCTGCACCATGCCCGCAGCCCCTGCATCTCCTGCACCATGTATGCAGCCCCTGCATCTCCTGCATCATGCCCACAGTCTCTGCATCTCCTGTACCATGCCCACAGCCCCTGCATCTCCTGCACCATGCCTGCAGCCCCAGCATCTTCTGCATTATGTCCGCAGCCCTTGCATCTCCTGCACCATGCCCGCAGCCCCTGCATCTCATGCACCATGCCCGCAGCCCCTGCATCTCCTGCACCATGCCCGCAGCCCCTGCATCTCCTGCACCATGCCTGAAGCCCCTGCATCTCCTGCACAATGCCTGCAGCCCCTGCATCATGCCGGCAGCCCCTGCATATCCTTCACCATGCCCGCAGCTCCTGCATCTCCTGCATCATGTCCACAGCCCCTGCATCTCCTGCACCATGTCTGCAGCCTCTGCACTCCCTGCACCATGCCAGCAGCCCCTGCATCATGTCCACAGCCTCTGCATCTCCTGCACCATGTCCGTAGCTCCTGCATCTCCTGCAACATGCCCACAGCCCCTGTATCCCCTGCACCATTCGCGCAGCCCCTGCATCTCCTGCACCATGCCCACAGCCTCTGCATTTCTTGCACCATAAACAACAAGCAAACACAGGGGCACACCGGCCTAGTGCATTATCCTTTGGAAGGTTTATTTAAAAGAAAAGTTTAAAAATATGTATGCAGCCCCTGCATCTCCTGCATCATGCCCATAGTCTCTGCATCTCCTGTACCATGCCCCCAGCCCCTGCATCTCCTGCACCATGCCTGCAGCCACAGCATCTTCTGCATCATGTCCACAGCCTCTGCATCTCCTGCACCATGCCCGCAGCCCCTGCATCTCCTGCACCATGTATGCAGCCCCTGCATCTCCTGCATCATGCCCACAGTCTCTGCATCTCCTGTACCATGCCCACAGCCCCTGCATCTCCTGCACCATGCCTGCAGCCCCAGCATCTTCTGCATTATGTCCGCAGCCCTTGCATCTCCTGCACCATGTCCGCAGCCTCTGTATCTCCTGTACCGTGCCCGCAGCCTCTGCATCTCCTGTACCATGCTCGCAGCCCCTGCATCTCCTGCACCATGTCAGCAGCCTCTGCATATCTTGTGCTATGCCTGCAGCCTCTCTCTCTCCTGTGCCATGCCCTCAGCCCCTGCACCTTTTGCACCATGCCCGCAGCCTCTCCCTCTCCTGTACCATGCCTGCAGCCCCTGTATCTCTTGCACCATGCCCGCAGCCCCTGCATTTCTTGCACCATGCCCACAGCCCCTGCATTTCTTGCACCATGCCCACAGCCCCTGCATTTCTTGCACCATGCCCACAGCCCCTGCATCTCCTGCACCATGCCCGCAGCCCCTGCATTTCCTGCACAGTGCCCGCAGCCCCTGCATCATGCCTGCGGTCCCTGCATCTCCTGCACCATGCCCGCGGTCCCTGCATCTCCTGCACCATGCCCGCAGACCCTGCATCTCTTGCACCATCCCTGCAGCCCATGCATCTCCTGCACCATGTATGCAGCCCCTGCAACTCCAGCATCATGCCCACAGCCCCTGCATCTCCTGCACCATGCTCGCAGCCTCTGAATCTCTTGTACTATGCTCGCAGCCCCTGCATCTCCTGCACCCTGCCTGCAGCCCCAGCATCATGCCACAACCTCTGCATCTCCTGCTCCATGCCCGCAGCCCCAGTATCTCCTGCACTATACCCGCAGCCTCTGCATCTCCTGCACCATGCCCACAGCCCCTGCATCTCCTGTACCGTGCCCGCAGCCCCTGCATCTCCTGTACCATGCCTTCAGCCTTTGCATCTCCTGTACCATGCCTGCACAGGCTGTGCATCTCTTGCACCATGCCCGCAGCATCTGCATCTCCTATACTGTGCATCTCCTTCACCATGCCCACAGCCCCTGCATCCCCTTCACCATGCCCGCAGCTCCTGCATCTCCTACATCCTGCTCGCAGCCCCTGCATCTCCTGCACTATGCCCACAGCCCCTCCATCTCCTATACCATGCCTGCAGCCCCAGCATCTTCTGCATCATGCCCGCAGCCTCTGCATCTCCTGCATCATGCCCGCAGCCTCTGCATCTCCTGCACCATGTCCGCAGGCTATGTATTTCCTGTACCATGCCCGCAGCCTCTCCATCTCCTGTACCATACCCGCAGCCTCTGCAACTCCTTTACCGTGCCCGCAGCCCCTGCATCTCCTGCGCCATGCCCACAGCCCCTACATCTCCTGCACCATGCCCGCAGCCTCTGCATCTCCTGCACCATATATGCAGCCCCTGCATCTCTTGCATCATGCCGGCAGCCCCTGCATCTCCTGCACCATGCCTGCAGCCCCTGCATCTCCTGCACCATGCCTATCCGCCCAAGCATCTCCTACATCATGTCCGCAGCCCCTGCATCTCCTGCACCATGCCAACAGCCCCTGCATCATGCCACAGCCTCTGCATCTCCTGCACCATGCCCGCAGCCTCTGCATCTCCTGCACCATGTCCACAGCCTCTGCATCTCCTGCACCATGCCCGCAGCCCCTGCATCTCCTGTACCATGCCTTCAGCCTCTGCATCTCCTGCACCATGCCTGCAGCATCTGCATTTTCTGTACCATGCCCGCACAGGCTGTGCATCTCCTGTATCATGTCCACAGCCTCTGACATCTCCTGTACCATGCCTACACAGCCTTCGACCACCTCCTGTACCACGTCCACACTTTTACCACTTTTAACCGGAATTTGCTTATATATAAATATATTTAAAGCCCTATATGCTTTTATATCTGTCTTATCTATATACAGTGCTTTGCGAAAGTATTCAGCCCCCTTGAACTTTTCGAACCTTTTGCCACATTTCAGGCTTCAAACATAAAGATATAAAACTGTCATTTTTTTTGTGAAGAATCAACAACAAGTGGGACACAATCATGAAGTGGAACTAAATTTATTGGATATTTCAAACTTTTTTAACAAATAAAAAACTGAAGAAATTGGGCGTGCAAAATTATTCAGCCCCCTTAAGTTAATACTTTGTAGCGCCACCTTTTGCTGCGATTACAGCTGTAAGTCGCTTGGGGTATGTCTCTATCAGTTTTGCACATCGAGAGACTGAAATTTTTGCCCATTCCTCCTTGCAAAACAGCTTGAGCTCAGTGAGGTTGGATGGAGAGTGTTTGTGAACAGCAGTTTTCAGTTCTTTCCACAGATTCTCGATTGGATTCAGGTCTGGACTTTGAATTGGCCATTCTAACACCTGGATATGTTTATTTGTGAACCATTCCATTGTAGATTTTGCTTTATGTTTTGGATCATTGTCTTGTTAGAAGACAAATCTCCGTCCCAGTCTCAGGTCTTTTGCAAACTTCATCAGGTTTTCTTCAAGAATGGTCCTGTATTTGGCTCCATCCATCTTCCCATCAATTTTAACCATCTTCCCTGTCCCTGCTGAAGAAAAGCAGGCCCAAACCATGATGCTGCCACCACCATGTTTGACAGTGGGGATGGTGTGTTCAGGGTGATGAGCTGTGTTGCTTTTACGCCAAACATAACGTTTTGCATTGTTGCCAAAAAGTTTGATTTTGGTTTCATCTGACCAGAGCACCTTCTTCCACATGTTTGGTGTGTCTCCCAGGTGGCTTGTGGCAAACTTTAAATGTCACTTTTTATGGATATCTTTTAAGAAATGGCTTTCTTCTTGCCACTCTTCCATAAAGGCCAGATTTGTGCAGTATACGACTGATTGTTGTCCTATGGACAGAGTCTCCCACCTCAGCTGTAGATCTCTGCAGTTCATCCAGAGTGATCATGGGCCTCTTGGCTGCATCTCTGATCAGTCTTCTCCTTGTATGAGCTGAAAGTTTAGAGGGACGGCCAGGTCTTCATAGATTTGCAGTGGTCTGATACTCCTTCCATTTCAATATTATCTCTTGCACAGTGCTCCTTGGGATGTTTAAAGCTTGGGAAATCTTTTTGTATCCAAATCCGGCTTTAAACTTCTCCACAACAGTATCTCGGACCTGCCTGGTGTGTTCCTTGTTCTTCATGATGCTCTCTGCGCTTTAAACAGACCTCTGAGACTATCACAGTGCAGGTGCATTTATACAGAGACTTGATTACACACAGGTGGATTCTATTTATCATCATTAGTCATTTAGGTCAACATTGGATCATTCAGAGATCCTCACTGAACTTCTGGAGAGAGTTTGCTCTACTGAAAGTAAAAGGGCTGAATAATTTTGCACGCCCAATTTTTCAGTTTTTTATTTGTTAACAAAGTTTGAAATATCCAATAAATTTTGTTCCACTTCATGATTGTTTCCCACTTGTTGATTCTTCACAAAAAATTACAGTTTTATATCTTTATGTTTTGAAGCCTGAAATGTAGCAAAAAGTCGCAAGAGGGCCGAATACTTTCGCAAGGCACTGTATAATACACTCTTCAAATGTACTTTAAAATGCATTGTTTTCCTTTTTATGAACAAGAAAATAATGACGGTATACTGTTGGGCTGGTATGAAATTATTTCCAGGGCTGAATTTTTTTCCCAGTCCGGCCCTAAGTGTACTTGGTCAAAGAAGAAAGTGGGCAATCTTTTCATTTAGCCATCAGATCCTCAAGAGTCACCCACTGTTGGATTTTCAGGGGAATTAGCATGCAGGAAGTAGGCCTTTCTGCTCTGAAATAGTTGCAAGCTTATTTGACTAGATGGGACGCAGGCTTTGGGGCGATTATGCCAGGGTTGCTTGGAAGATCTATTTAAAACCGCTAGCTTGAAGTTCTTGTGCGGCCTTCATTCAACCTTACAAACTAGATGTGCGGTTAGCAAGTTTTGGACAAGAGAGATCAATTCTTTTTGGCTTTAGCAGCCTTTTCTTTGATGCTCAGTGACACTTTTAATGTGTTCTCTCCCACCCTATATTCAGCTATGGTATATCCTGTTGTGTGCTAACGTGACGTGGGCCAGGAAAATGCAAAATTGTTATCAGATACTTACCGTTATTTTCCTTTCCTGGACTATCCTCACGTCAGCACAGGACTCCCTCCCTAGTGGCTAGGTTATTGAACATTTCAGTGAATGGGGGGGGGGGGGAGGGGCAGCAGCACAATCCCACGGTACATAGTCTACAATGTAACTCAGGCAGGCTTGATGGAAAACCTTGAAAAGTTTATTTATAAAAAATATATATATAGTGATGATTAAAACATAATAGAATGTATTCCAAACCCGATCTGTGGCGTTGCTGGGGGTCACAGGATGACCGAGCCGCTGGGTGAGCCGGAACTGTGTAGATGATCACAGCAGGGAACCAGGCATAAGGGAGAAGGATCTTATGTGCCAAAAGCAGACCGGACCAGCCGGTAAGGTGGCGTGGCTTCCTCCCACCCGATAGTGAAGCAGTGTAGATGTGCCGCGGAGCCGCCAACCAGAGGTATCCACAGTGGAGGCCGCTACTCATAAGCGGCGTCAGCAAGCGTCGGGAACTGGCCTGGAAAGCATCAGAGTTGCCGTGACGACATGTTTCGCACTGCTGTGCTTTGTCAAAGTCACGGGAGGAACAGCAACCTGAACATTTAAGGTGGAGGAGGGGGCGGGCACCCAGTGTCTCCTCCACCTTAAATGTTCAGGTTGCTGTTCCTCCCGTGACTTTGACAAAGCACAGCAGTGCGAAACATGTCGTCACGGCAACTCTGATGCTTTCCAGGCCAGGTCCCGACGCTTGCTGACGCCACTTATGAGTAGCGGCCTCCACTGTGGATACCTCTGGTTGGCGGCTCCGCGGCACATCTACACTGCTTCAGTGCCAGCAGCCACACTATCGGGTGGGAGGAAGCCACGCCACCTTACCGGCTGGTCCGGTCTGCTTTTGGCACATAAGATCCTTCTCCCTTATGCCTGGTTCCCTGCTGTGATCATCTACACAGTTCCGGCTCACCCAGCGGCTCGGTCATCCTGTGACCCCCAGCAACGCCACAGATCGGGTTTGGAATACATTCTATTATGTTTTAATCATCATTATATATATATTTTTTATAAATAAACTTTTCAAGGTTTTCCATCAAGCCTGCCTGAGTTACATTGTAGACTATGTACCGTGGGATTGCGCTGCTGCCCCTCCCCCCCCCCCCCCCCATTCACTGACTTATGCTGAATCAGCATTAATTAGCAGCAGCACCACACGGTAATTTGACTTTATTCATTCCTGAGAGTGAGAGATATCACAGTTAGCGCTGAAAGTCCCTTTGTTGTTTGATCTATTGAACATTTCAGTTGGGGAGGGGCTGTCTTTTATTTAGCTAGGAAGGGTTGGTCTTCTGGGCTCCAGAGGAGGTGTTAACCTGTTGTGTGCTGACGTAAGGATAGGCCAGGAAAGGAAAATTACGGCAAGTACTGTATCTGATAACAATTTTCCGCTATATATAGATATTTATTGATCGAAAATATATACCAAAAATCATTTAATTTTACTTTTTGACTTCTGTTGCTAATGTTTGTTTACATGTGTTAAAATACAAAATTACATTGCTTAAACAATTTTTCTGTTTGTAAATTTTTATATGTATTACTATAAAAAAATTAAGTATACATTTACAGGTTGAAAATACATTTTACCAAAAACTTAAAAAAATAAACATAGTCACAGCCCCCCACGGTAGCAATGTGATTACGGAGGGTGGCATATATCAATGAGATGGAGGATCTTGTGGCTGCTGAACGGGGTGGAGGGACAGGTGCCTCAAGCGATGGTATAACTGTCACGAGTTTACGTTTTCCACTGAATACAGAGACATGGTTGTCTAGACACAACAAAGCCGGTTGGGAGCCATCTCTGCCCCTCCTTCTTCTCCCCTGCCTTTCCTTGTCCTTTCCCTTCTGTCTTCTTCTCTCCACCCCTCCACTTCCTGGACTATACTTCTCTGACTTGCTCTTTCTCTACTCTACGCCTGACTCTCGGGCATAAAATACTTCCTTTCCCCTTGGGAATGCTGGCAGTTGATTTGCCACTCGGAAAATGCTACATCCCCATGTCATCTAGGACGTGCTTCCCTGCTCCCATATACCGCCCACTTGATGCCCACTTGACTTTGTCCCGGAGCTATCCCCTCTACCAGCATTTCCCGTGTTCCTTGATACGTCAAACTCCAGACGGTGTATGTTAACTGCTTATGCTCGGGAGCTCTGCTCCCCCTGCACTATACTGAGTTCATAGGACCGCTTGTTTGATGCTTACTCAATTACCTTTTTTGTTCACATGTGTTCTAAAAAAATTTCTGTATCACTAGTCATACAAGTCTGTTTTACACAATTGCTCTCCACTGTTATGTATGCCTTATTCCTCTAATATAAATAAAGAATTTACAAAAAAATAAACATATTTGATAAAAAAGATTTTTAAATTTATAAAAGAGTGAACACTCAATAAAGTAGAGCAATTATTAATTTTTACTTGTATTAAAATGTAAACTCACCTTTGTTTGTTATCATATGAAATTTTTTAAATTCCCTTGCATGGACACAGCATATTCTTTATCTGGTCTTGAAGAACTTGCAATATTTTGAGGGATTTTATCCTCTTTGGATTTCCATGTTCCATGATCATGGCAGACCGGCTCGTAGATTTTTCAATTAATCCATTTTTTTTCTTGAACGTGGGTGCTCTAAAGATGTTCTTTTCGTGCCTACTTCTTCAGTTTTTGATGTTTTTTATTGAACAAAAGCTTGGCAATGGCCAACATTCATGTTATGTGAAATAACAGCCAGCTTTGTCTGTGCCTCCGTAGAGTTTATCCGGAATTGATAGTGTTTGCTGCGATATTTCAGGACGCTATTATGAAATGTTTCCAGTGTGACAGTACATAACCAAATGAGGGACATCATTACGTAACTGTGTCGGCGTAACTATATCCTCTAGGGCTTCGATTTGCTGCACTTGGTTTTATCAACCACTGAACAGGAACGTGGGAGTCACCTAGAGGATTGTGCTGACATTCAATGTTTTGATCACCCTCCTCCCAGACATGTATGTTTCGAACATAGTACAGAAGTGATGTCCATTTACTTAGTGTCTACTGCACCAGTAAAAATGGTTTAATACCGATCTTATCCAAAATTGCAAATCATGACAATTTGTGTTTTTGCTTGCCTCAACTAATTTTTTTTTAAAGGTTTGCAATAGTGTCAGAGATCATACCGGTGTAAAATATTGCTGTTGTTTTCACACATTTTAATACCCATATGTCGATCTGTTCCCAAACCTTGGACATCATATTTTTCATGAAAAATGCGATCGAGGCAATTCTGAAATGCAAGTTTTTCCATGGCAACCAAAGATGTCAATAGTCATGAAAGGTGCCAACAGGAGGGCAAGCTCTGTATGCTTCTGGAAGATCTCGAAGTGGAATATATCTACCCAGTTTGAGGACTTGAAGGGGTGCCTGTGGCTTCAAGGCCAGAGATTTATTATCAAGCTCACCTGTAATAGGGGGGGTCTACACTTTGGGGTAAGAGGCAGTGTGTTTGGTGTTGGTGGAGGTTCTGTTTGGATTTTTCCTGAATATTCCATCTGCATCTGTTTTCCTGCACATCACCAGACTTCCTTGGAAAAGTTGAACTTGTTTATTAGCGCTGCACCTTTCATGACTATTATCATTTTATGCCGCTATTCCTGCATTTGTGCTAACAGCTGGACTTTGTAAATAATGAATCCTACACCGTTCACCTGATTTGGATGTAAATACCCTCAAATTAAAGCTGAAAGTCTGCAGTTAAAGCACATCTTGTTTGTTTCATTTCAAATCCATTGTGGTGGCGTATAGAGCCAAAAAGATTAGAATTGTGTCGCTGTCCCAATATTTATGGACCTGACTGTAGCTTTCATCCAAAGTAGTATTTGGAGCTAATGATGTATGCAACAGTTCATATCCATACTTTGAACGGTATCACCTTCTTCCAATTGTTTTTCTCCTTTTGTAACCTAACCGTCATTACCATCAGATAAAAACTGCAATGTGGAAGAAGAGTTTGGCTTGTGGCTAATAATTGCTTAGTTGTACAATGCTCTTCAGTTATTAAGTCAACAGACGTTGCTGTAAAAACAGACTTTATAGGGGTGAATTCCAGTTCAGGAATTTTATTTTCTGAATGTCTTTTGGCAGGTGTTGACTTCACAAACGGTGGATCAACTATATGAGAGGACACAGAATTGTCATGATCCTTGCATATATCCCTAAAACTTGCAGAAAATCCGTATGATTTCTCTGAGATGGAATACAAGAAATTGTCTACTGCTGTTTGCACCCATTTCTTTTTTCATTTTTTTTTTTTTTTTTTTTTTACAGTGTCAGTAACAGATTTAGGACATGGGCAGCAAAAGGGAATTTCTAATTGTTGTAATGAGGAATTTTCTGGACATGATTGAGTTGGAGAGGAGTCAGGTTGCTGACGTGATTGTCTCTTAATTTTGGGCAATGACATAGAACTTTCCTTTTTTTTAGGTAATAACTAGTGTTGAGCGAACACGGACTGTATTATTCGTGTTCGTACCGAATAATTGGATTTTTTGTACCCGAACACGGACACGGACACTTTACTGTATGTTCGGGTAAAAATCCGTGTTCGGTCGTTTTATTTCCGGGTTTTGCATGCTTTGGCGCTCTTTTCATGGCGGGCTTTCAACAGCCAATCAACAATCGTTTAACTGGTGTGCCTTAAGCCATCCCAGCCATGCCTGCAAATGTCTCAGTAGCTGTGATTGGCCGTCTGAAGCATGTGAACAAGTCTTTATAAGTTCCAGGCAGCCGCAGCGGCTTCATTCTGCTGCTTAGATCAGGGACAGAGCACACATACGTGCTGGCTGCTGATTAGGGAAAGACAGGCAGGGAAAACGAATTGGTGTCCGGATAGAATTGAGGGACAGGTCGGAGTGTTTAGGCAGGGTGAGTTGTAGGCATTTTAGGGATAGAGTTTGCTGAATTATAGGGTCAGTGTCTTCTACAAACTACAATCGATATTGCTGTGTGGGGGGTGGGGTCTGCACTCAATCCTGATCTACGATCTCTTCTCAATCCTGTTAGGGAGAGGCTGCTGCTGAATTTTAGGGTCAGAGTGTTCTACAAACTACAATCGATATTGCTGTGTGGGGTCTGCACTTAGTCCCGATCTACGATCTCTTCTCAATCCTGTTAGGGAGAGGCTGCTGCTGAATTTTAGGGAAAGTGTGTTCTACAAACTACAATCGATATTGCTGTGTGGTGTGGGATAGGAGATAGGCAGGTGTCAGTGATCCACATCCATTTTTCTGTGTGTGAGCTGCAGTGAACACAATCTTTTTGGGCTGCAGTGAACAACATCCTTTTAGGGTGCAGTGAACACAATCTTTGTGGGGTGCAGTGAACAACATCCTTTTGGGGTGCAGTGAACAAAATCCTTTTTGGGGTGCAGTGAACAACATCCTTTTTGGGGTGCAGTGAACACAATCTTTTTGGGGTGCAGTGAACAAAATCCTTTGTGGGGTGCAGTGAACACAATCTTTTTGGGGTGCAGTGAACCTCCTTTTTGGGGTGCAGTGAACACAATCTTTTTGGGGTGCAGTGAACAAAATCCTTTGTGGGGTGCAGTGAACACAATATTTTTGGGGTGCAGTGAACAAAATCATTTTTGGGGTGCAGTGAACACAATCTTTTTGGGGTGCAGTGAACAAAATCCTTTGTGGGGTGCAGTGAACACAATCTTTTTGGGGTGCAGTGAACCTCCTTTTTGGGGTGCAGTGAACACAATCTTTTTGGGGTGCAGTGAACAAAATCCTTTGTGGGGTGCAGTGAACACAGTCTTTGTGGGGTGCAGTGAACACAATCTTTTTTGGGTGCAGTGAACACAATCTTTTTGGGGTGCAGTGAACACAATCTTTTTGGGGTGCAGTGAACAAAATCCTTTGTGGGGTGCAGTGAACACAATCTTTTTGGGGTGCAGTGAACACAATCTTTTTGGGGTGCAGTGAACACAATCTTTTTGGGGTGCAGTGAACAAAATCATTTTGGGGTGCAGTGAACACAATCTTTGTGGGGTACAGTGAACACAATCTTTGGGGGGTACAGTGAACACAATCTTTTTGGGGTGCAGTGAACAAAATCCTTTTAGGGTGCAGTGAACACAATCTTTTTGGGGTGCAGTGAACACAATCTTTGTGGGGTGCAGTGAACAAAATCCTTTGTGGGGTGCAGTGAACACAATCTTTGTGGGGTGCAGTGAACAAAATCCTTTTTGGGGTGCAGTGAACAACATCCTTTTTGGGGTGCAGTGAACAAAATCCTTTTAGGGTGCAGTGAACACAATCTTTGTGGGGTGCAGTGAACACAATCTTGTGGGGTACAGTGAACACAATCTCATACTTCTGAAGATTTGAGGGTGCTGCCTGTTCCATACTCCTCCTCCTACTCCTCAACCATCCTTTTAGGGGTACAAACAATAGTAATTGGGGCCTAGTGTGGTGGTGTACGTGTGAGATACATACACTTTCTTTTTGATCATATTTTCTATTCCGCTATTCAATTAAAACCTTTGGGGATCAATTAAATTGCGTGATGGTCTGTGTCGGTACGTGTGAGATCCACCTTTCCAAGTTTTTGGGGTTCATCTCATACTTCTGAAGATTTGAGGGTGCTGCCTGTTCCATACTCCTCCTCCTACTCCTCATCCATTCTTTTAGGGGTACAAACAATAGTAATTGGGGCCTAGTGTGGTGGTGTACGTGTGAGATACATACACTTTCTTTTTGATCATATTTTCTATTCCGCTATTCAATTAAAACCTTTGGGGATCAATTAAATTGCGTGATAGTCTGTGTCGGTACGTGTGAGATCCACCTTTCCAAGTTTTTGGGGTTCATCTCATACTTCTGAAGATTTGAGGGTGCTGCCTGTTCCATACTCCTCCTCCTACTGCTCAACCATACTTTTAGGGGTACAAACAATAGTAATTGGGGCCTAGTGTGGTGGTGTACGTGTTAGATACATACACTTTCTTTTTGATCATATTTTCTATTCCGCTATTCAATTAAAACCTTTGGGGATCAATTAAATTGCATGATAGTCTGTGTCGGTACGTGTGAGATCCACCTTTGCAAGTTTTTGGGGTTCATCTCATACTTCTGAAGATTTGAGGGTGCTGCCTGTTCCATACTCCTCCTACTCCTCATCCTGCCTTTAGGGGTACAAACAATAGTAATTGGGGCCTAGTGTGGTTGTGTACGTGTGAGATACATACACTTTTTTGGATCATATTTTCTATTCCGCTATTTAATCAAAAACCTTTGGGGATCAGTTAAATTGGGGGATAGTCTGTGTTGGTACGTGTGGGAGAGATCCACCTTTCCAAGTTTTTGGGGTTCATCTCATACTTCTGAAGATTTGAGGGTGCTGCCTGTTCCATACTCCTCCTACTCCTCATCCTGCTGCAGCACGCACGCGTGAGTCGCTCTGCGGAACAGCACCACTTCACCACCAATAACTGGGCCTCCATGCGAGACCTGTGTGCCTTGTTGCGCTGTTTTGAGTACTCCACCAACATGGCCAGTGGCGATGACGCCGTTCTCAGCTTAACTATCCCACTTCTATGCCTCCTTGAAAAAACAATTCGGGCGATGATGGAAGAGGATGTGGCACAGGATGAGGAGGAGGAGGAGGAGGATGAGGAGGTAACATTTCCAAGGCTTTCAGGGGATGCGCCAAACCAATTTAAAAAGGTGTATCTCACATGTACCGGTACAGACTATCCCGCAATTTAATTTTTTACACTCAAACAGGGTGTATATTGAATAGCGGAATAGGACAAATTTTACAAAACGGTGTATCTCACACGTACAAACACCAACTAGGCCCCGATTACAATTTTTTGTACCCTAAAGGCAGGATGAGGAAGAGGAGTAGGAGGAGTTGGGAACAGGAGGCAAACTGAATCGCCCTGCAATCCTCGGCGGTAGAAGGAGATGCGCCAAACAAATTTAAAAAGGTGTATCTCACATGTACCGGTACAGACTATCCCGCAATTTAATTTGTTTACACTCAAAGAGGGTGTATATTGAATAGCGGAATAGGACAAATTTTACAAAACGGTGTATCTCACACGTACAAACACCAACTAGGCCCGATTACAATTTTTTGTACCCTAAAGGCAGGATGAGGAGTAGGAGGAGTTCGGAACAGGCAGGAGGCAGACTGAAGCACCCTCAAATCCTCGGCAGTATGAGATGCGCCCCAAAAATTGGAAAGGTGTATCTCACACGTACAGACACAGACTATCACGCAATTTAATTGTTTATACCCAAAGGTTTTGATTAAATAGCGGAATAGAAAATATGATCCAAAAAAAAGTGTATGTATATCACACGTAAACAACCACACTAGGCCCCAATTACTATTGTTTGTACCCCTAAAGGCAGGATGACGTGCCCACAAGGTGGAACTCCACCTTGCACATGCTGCAAAGACTGTGCGAGCAGCATCAGGCCATAGTGGAGTCTCAGCTGCAGCACGCACGCGTGAGTCGCTCTGCGGAACAGCACCACTTCACCACCAATAACTGGGCCTCCATGCGAGACCTGTGTGCCTTGTTGCGCTGTTTTGAGTACTCCACCAACATGGCCAGTGGCGATGACGCCGTTCTCAGCTTAACTATCCCACTTCTATGCCTCCTTGAAAAAACAATTCGGGCGATGATGGAAGAGGATGTGGCACAGGATGTGAAGGAGGAGGATGAGGAGGTAACATTTCCAAGGCTTTCAGGGCAGTCATTCGCAAGGGGCTCCGAGGGTGGGTTCCTGCACACACAAACGCCAGGGACACAATTGTCCAGCAGGGGCACAGTTCTGGAGGATGAGGAGGAGGAGCTGGAGGAGGAGATGGAACCATGTTCACAGCAGGGTGGCACCCAGGCCAGCTCATGGCCATCACTGGTGCGTGGCTGGGGGGATACAGAGGACACGGACGATACACCTCCCACAGAGGACAGCCTTTCGTTGCCTCTGGGCAGCCTGGCACACATGAGCGATTACATGCTGCAGTGTCTCCACAACGACCGCCGAGTTGCCCACATTCTAACTTGTGCTGATTACTGGGTGGCCACGCTGCTGGATCCCCGTTACAAGGACAACGTACCGTCCTTAATTCACTCACTGGAGCGCGATCGCAAGATGCGCGAGTACAAGCGCACGCTGGTAGACACCATGCTGCTGGCATTCCCATCTGATAGCGGGGCCGCAGTGGAAGCACAAGGCAGAGGAGGAGGAGGTCGCCAAGGCAACCAGGGCACCGCCAGCACCTCAGAAGGCAGGGTTAGCATGGCCGAAATGTGGAAAAGCTTTGTCAGCACGCCACAACAAACAGCAGCACCAGCAGCTCAGATGGAACGTCTTAGCAGGAGGCAGCATTTTACCAACATGGTGGAGCAGTATGTGTGCACACGCCTACATGTAGTGAATGACGGGTCTGCCCCCTTCAACTTCTGGGTCTCCAAATTGGGCACATGGCCTGAGCTTGCCCTTTACGCCTTGGAGGTGCTGGCGTGCCCTGCAGCCAGTGTATTATCTGAACGGGTATTTAGCACGGCTGGGGGTGTTATAACAGACAAGCGCAGCCGCCTGTCCAGAGACAATGTGGACAAGCTCACGTTCATTAAAATGAACCAGGCATGGATCCCACGGGACTTTTCCGTACCTTATGCAGAATAGCAATGGATACCGACCTTACCCACCCATTGTTCCATTTTTGCTCTTTCTCACTCTTTTGGGGTGTACCCTCATTTAAAATTTGTGAAAAGAAGCAGTGTTGGCTACCTCGTCCTCCTCCTCAGGGCCAGATTAACGTAGGGGCTATTGGAGCTGCAGCTCCAGGCCCCTACCTTTTATATAGGCCCCGGGTTCGCCATATTCACTGTTACCGCTCTTCTGTCACTTGTAATCACAGAAGTCTGGCTTCTATGCTCGCTTCCCCAGGCAGCACCCTGAGAACCTCCCCACACAGCGCGAAGGCCGGACAAGGAGGGACAGTTGCCGATGCATGGATGTGTTTATGGGCTTCAGAGACAGCATCCCATGTTGAATTAGGCATGCATGGCTGCACTCTTCCTCCTCTGGGTGCATGCCAAGGCACGGCCCTTAAGGCCCTTCAAAATCCTCAGCACCAAGCCCATGATGCTCTTAATCCGGCCCTGGTCCTCCTCCACCGCTGCTTCCACCTACACCGCCCATAGGTGTGCGCAGCCTATTGCATTAAGGTGTGCACCCCAAAGTTGAAATACACATGCATGTGTTTGCCTACAGGTACATGGCCCCGATACATTACTCTCCCTGCTGGCAAAGAGAAATAGAGCAGAGCAGGTCCGAGGGAGATCTTTCCCATCTCCTCACTGGCAATGCTATGTGCCCTAGGTGATTAGGGTGTGCCCAGGCACACCCGGCACACCCTGTGCGCACGCCTATGTCACCGCCACATCCACCACCACCTCAACCTCCCTCCTACTCCATATGGGCCTCGTCCTTCAGAGATGAAGAAGAACATTGTTTTATTTTTCTGTTTTTTTTTGTTGTTTTAAGTTATTTCCCTATCCACATTTGTTTGCAGAGCACTTGCCATGCTCTTAATTACGTTTTGCTGCCATTTGCAGCACTCTAGCCCTTTCCTTTGGTGTTTTAGAGCCATTTTAGTGCCTTAAAGTTCGGGTCCCCATTGACTTTAATGGGGTTCGGTGTCCGGGGAAAGTTCGGTAAAAGTCCGGGACACGGACCCGGACTTTTTTTTAAAGTTCGGCCGAACCCGTCGAACACGGACATCTAGGTGTCCGCTCAACCCTAGTAATAACTGTTTGTTGAAAAATTTTCAGAGCACATTCTAAATTAATCTCCATTAACATCTTTTAAAATGTCATCGGCTGCAATATTCATGTCTTCCTCACTCAAAGCAGCGGAAGAAATCCATGTTTTTATTAAAGGCAATGTTTTAGGAAATGGAAGAAGTTTAATGTTGGGAAAAGCTTTTTTTCCCCGTCATATGAGGGCAGTGAATAAAGATGCACTTTGGAATTTTTCTGAAATCATGAAATAAAATATATTAATATGTAAATGTTAAACGTATATATTGTGTATAAACATGTCTATATGAAAAAGATAATATTATTTGCACATTGTGAGGTTGCTATTTTACTAGGCCATTTTTCTGTTCTTAAAAATTTTGGGTGGCAGACTGTGGCCAGTGGAGGTAGAAAATGTACTGGTATGAGTGGGAATTAACAATGCCCTATCTTTGGTATTAGAAGTTGAAATAGTGCCCCATTAGATGAAAGCATATTCAAGTTAGAATGGCCCAGTCAAAGTCTATATCTAAATCCTATTGAAAATTGCTGTTTACAGACACTCGCTATCCAATCTGACAGAGCTTGAGCTATTTTGCAAAGAAAAATGGGCATCAATGTCACTCTCTAGATGAGCAAAGCTGGTAGAGTCATACCCAAAACGACTTGCAGCTCTAATTGCAGCGAAAGGTTCTTAAAAAACTGATTGACTCAGGGGGGCTGTTTAGAAATACACAGCACAATTTTCAAACATTTTTTGTAATTCATTTTTGATAATTTATCGTTTTACCTCTACTTTAAAATTAGTTGCCACTTATGTTTAATCTACCACATAAAATGTCAATGTTAAATAATTTATTTGTTTGGTTGTTACATGTTAAAGATTGTTTATTTTTCAGAAGTCATGAATACTTTTGAAAGTATGACGCTGCAGGATCCTGTGAAAACATGAACCCAATCTTCACCCATCACGGCGGGTTTCTGTCCCTTGCCAACCATCAAGGACTGGGTCCCCTTGTTTTTGAGGGGCCACTCCCTTGGACCTGTAGAGCACCCTGCCGGAACGCCTTTGGGGCTGGTTTTTTACCAAGGCTCCAGGTCCCAGGGTCCAGTGCCTAAAAAGGTCACATTATAGGCAAAACCTTGTTTCTCCTTTACCAAGGCTCAGGTACCATCCTTTTTGTCTTCCACTTTGGGATGCATCTGATTGCTAATTCCCCTTAGATTCAAAGACCTTGGTCGGGATTTGTAGCATAATCTTCTTTCTTCTTCTTTGAAAAAAACATAAAAACATGGAGAGCTTCTCCAATCCATGACCATCATCTTTAGGACACTGGCAAAAAATGGAGGTACTTCCTGTAAAGGAGGGGTTATATAAAGGGGGACTTCCTATCTTAATTGGTTGCCAGTGTCCACATTCACCTATAGGTGGCGTATAACCCAGATAGTAATAAATATGGCTGCTCTGTGTCCCATGATGTAAGATAAAGAAATGCCAATAAGCGTATTTTGATTGGTTTACACGAAAGTTATAGTGTCTACAAACCATGGGATATATATACTGGAACTTTTTTATTTATTTTTATTTTTTTATACCAATTTATGGCGATGATCAGCAACTTATAGCGGGATTGCCATATTGCGGTGGACATGTTGACACTAACAGACACTTCTCGCACTTTGTGGGAACCAGTTACACTAATACAGTGAGCAGTGCTAAAAATGTGCACTATCACTGTACTAATTACACTAGCTGGGAAGGGGTTAAACATTTTTTACAAATATTTTTAATGTGGACTTACCATTCGCGCTGCAGGATCCTGCTGAAAACAAGAACCCAATCTTCACCCATCACGGCGGGTTTCTGTCCCTTGCCAACCATCAAGGACTGTGTCTCCTTGTTTTTGAGGGGCCACTCCCTTGGACCTGTAGAGCACCTTGCCACAACGCCTTTGGGGTTGGTTTTTTGGCGATCAAAAGGTTTACCATGTGCCTAGCCGGTGTTTGTGTTTACTATGTGTGCTGAAGAGATGGGTTTGAGTCCCTGCTTTTCAGGAGCACAGAATCCTTCCCTTCCCCCTTCTCAGAACGGAACCCTGCCTTGTTTATACAGACATAGCTCCGTTCTCAGTCTTTGCCCGACAATAGGCAGGTGCCAGCGAACATCAAATTGCCTGGCACCCGCAGATTGGCTTTTGCTGTAAATAATCACAGCAGAAGCAGCGCGCTGGTGGTGCGCGTACTCCCTGCAGGCGGAGGTGCGGGATCACATATATGTACATGATCCGGTGCACAGCTGCTGCCTTGTAGCTGAAAAACTGCTATAGGGCTGTCAGCAAGTTTTAATGGTGGCATCCATTAAGAAGCCTGGACCGGCAGCTGGCTTAACCTTTTAGCGAGTCGCTGAGAGACTGAGCATGTCACTCCTGTCCCTTCCACAGCCTGGCGGTCCAGTGAGTGCTGGAGGGGCAGAGCAGCGAGCAGGTGGCTGACCGACACTGCTCTGTGCTCAGAGCGGACCTAAGAACTAGGCTATCAACTATAAGTAAAGCCTGGAGTGGCTGAAACTCCTCGGTGTACCTGTTGAGCTGCGTTTTCTAGCCATTTCATGTAATAAAGAATACCAAGAATCTCTTCAGGATTGCCTGCTTGTGTCTATAGTAATCAATACTGGAGTGGCTTGCACCGAGGCTGAGCACCTCTGTTCCCTGATGAATGGAGTTGGGTGGAGTGATTGAGTCCTGCTTTCTTTCTTTCCAAACTGCATAGAGGCCTTGTAAATATGGCAAATAAATAAAGCTCGTCCATGAAACAAACAGCTGGCTATACTTTATTGATGGTTTTCTTAAGCATTTTTTTCTGAGGAAAACCGATACTTAAATGGACCCAAAAAAGAATTTTTGCCAAAATTTTAGCAAAGCCATGCAAAGACAAATATCAACAGCTACATAAAAACAGCAGCTCTGTATTTACAATACATAATAGTGGTGGGGGTAATGACTTCACATGAGAGCCACTGCAGAACAATTTACTACTCACAGTTACAGCTTTACAAGCTGATTCTGCTTTAACCTCCCTGGCGGTATGATTCTTTCCGATTTTAGGTGCTGAAAGCGGTAGCATGATTTTGCATGTAATTCTTAAGCATGAGCAGCCGAAACCAACTATTTACATATGATTTGTTTTTACTGTGCATTCTTCTTTATAACATCTCGGGTATGATAAAGTTTGAAACACAAAATCATAAATTATAATATAATAAATAACTATAAATAAGTTAATGTATGTATGTGTATATATATATATATATATATATATATATATATATATGTGTGTATATATATATATATATATATATATATATATATATATATATATATATATAGTACAGTAAAACTGCCGGAAAGGGCACTGGGGGGCAAACTAATGTGAATTTATTTTATTTAGCATTGTATCGGTGTGTTTGTTTTACTATTTGAATTTGCCGCCGATTCCACTCCCCTGCGGTAGCCGTGGCACAGAGCATCGGGAAGAAGATCCGTCGCCGCACACCGCCGGGATACATCGCTGGATCCCGGGGACAAGGTGAGTACCCTCTCTTACAGGGGTATTCCCGAGTGTGGCTCGGGGCTACCGCTTTTGGCACTGAAATTTAACCCCGAGCCACACTCGGGAATACCGCTAGGAAGGTTAAACAGCTAGCCCCACCATGATTGAAACACTGTTTTTGCAAGCTTTCTGAGTTTCCACTGATGTATTAGTTGAGTTTGCTTTCTTGCTGTGGGTGTTTTGGTAAAAAAATGTGTTTCTCATGCTCTGGAAAATGCTATTTGTAGCAAAACATGTTTAATAGAATCTAAGTTCGTGATGTTATCACGCTTTGTGGACCTGGAAGCAGCCCGCCTCTCCATTGGGACCGGCCTCGATTGACATAGGTGCTGTTTTTATTGCATATTCCACTACGCTAGATTATCACATACATCAACTTTAATGGCATCCCAGTCTTAGTCCGTAGGGTTCAGTATTGAGTTGGCCCACCCTTTGCAGCTATAACAGCTTCAATTCTTCTGGGAAGGCTGTCCACAAGGTTTAAGAGTGTCTATGGGAATTTTAGACCATTCTTCCAGAAGTGCATTTGTGAGGTCAGGCCCTGATGTGGATGAGAAGGCCTGTCTCACATTCTCCACTCTAATTTATCCCAAAGGTGTTCTATCGGGTTGAGGTCAGGACTTTATGGATCTTGCTTTGTGCACTGGTGTGCAGTCATATTGGAAGAGGAAGGGGCTATCTCCAAACTGTTCCCACAAATTTGGGAATTAGTCTAAACTGTCTTGGTATGAGGACGCCTTAAAAATTCCTTTCACTTTAAAGCGGAGTTCCGGGCAGAGAAACGTTTTTTTGGTGAACATACCCCCGGGACAGTCAGGGCTAGCACATTCCACAATGGCTAGCCTCTGATCTGTCCCGGTTCGCACTTACCTTTTAGAAGAAATACTTACTTAGAAATTTTCTTCCACAGCGTTTCCATCTCGGTTGTGGGCAGCTGAAGCCGGCGCGGTCCTCTTCTCTGTCTTCTTCCGCGTCTTCGTGTCCCAGAATGCACTGCACCGGCCCCTCTCGTCACTTCCGGCGCGGCGCCGCATTCCTAAACAGCTTCTGGGCATGCCCAGAAGCTGTTTAGCAGCGTCGCCCGGAAATGACGAGTGGGGCCGGTGCGGCGCATTGATTCCTGGGAGCTATGACGTTTAGCTCCCAGGAATCATCGCGAGGCAGGAAGTGACGGGGTGAGCCTCGGCGCTGGAGGAGGAAGCTGTCATAGGTGAGTATTTACGATCGTCAATAAAAAGGTGAGTAAACAAAAAAAAAAAAATAACTATCCAATTCCTTTTCAGGTGCGGCATACCTAGCGGAGGGGCACAAAAAAAAAAAATCTTTTTTGTGCCCGGAACTCCGCTTTAACTAAGGGGCCAAGCCCAACCCCTAAAAAATAACCCCACACCATAATCCCCCCTCCACCGAATGATTAGGACCAGTGCACAAAGCAAGGTCCATAAAGACATGGATGAGTGAGTTTGGGGTGGAGGAACTTGAGTGGCCTGCACAGAGTCCTGACCTCAACCCAATAGAACACCTTTGGGATGAATTCGAGCGGAGACTGCACTGTAATAGGGGATCAAAGCATTCTAGTAAGCAGGAGGTGGAGGTATACATTGGTGTATGAATATATAAACAAAAGCTGAAGATTTCACCACTCACATTTGGTAGTTTATTGGACTTTATTTTTACTTTCACTGGACTTTATATATCGATATAATTTAATCCACTACTTTTCTTTGTTTTGTTTTTTTTATCATTTACCCTATATTGTATATGTGCAACACTCTTGTAAATTAAAAAATGCATTTTTGCTTGTTAAATTTTAAAGCGGAAGTCCAGCCTAATACCCTAAATTCTCCCCTGCAATCATTAATGTGAGTTCAGTCTTATGTGTCAAAAATCCCAGTTTTTCTACCTTTATTTTGCAGTATTCAGTGCTGTCACATGACTTCAGTTCAAGAGCAGCAAGTGGGTGTGGTTACTGAAAGCTAGTGACGTCACTTCCAGGGAGGAGCACTGTTTCTGTGTAGCCATTGGGCGTATATAGAATGGGAAGAGCTGATCATAGGTTCCCGCCCAGTCTTCTCTCATCAGTAAGGATGCATTGTACATCCTATTTCATGATAAAATGAAGAAAAAAAAAAAAAAAACACCCACACAGAATGGGGGGGGGGGCACATATACAGTATAGCTGTGCTGGGGGAGGGGCAAATATACAGTATAGCTGTGCTGGGCTTTGAATGAAGACTACGATAGGAGAAGGATGCTGGAAACGGGAAGGGTAGATGGGGGGGGACTGTCAGTGTAGCTGGAAGTGCTCTGGGGTCTCAGCTCACAGTCTACAATTATCATAGTACAGGCGAAAACACTAAGTCTACCTTTCCACTAGTGCGACTAATCAATGGCACCCGTTCCCATCTATGTGACTTTTGAAATCAATGACCTTGAAAAGGTACCTGCACTACTTTGATGAAACTTTTGATGTGACTTTGATCCAGAGAGTGTAAAGCTGGAGCAAATTAGCATGAAAGCCACACTCTAAATCTTGATAGTGGAAACATAGAGTAAAGCTCAGTTTCCACTATTGCGACTTGTCATGCGACTTTGGACCCACAAATTTGCATGACAAGTCACAACCCATTGAGTTCATTGCCACCCATTCCCATGCGACTTTGAAAATCAGCAACTTTAAAAAGGTACCTCTACTACTTTGATGCAACTTTTGATGTGATTTTGATCCAGGGAGTGTAAAGTTGGATCAAAGTCGCACACTAAATCGCAATAGTGTAAAGGTAGACTAAAGCCCTGTTTCTACTAGTGTGACTTGTCATGCAACTTTGGTCACACAAAGTCACATGACAAGTCACAGCCATTGATTTCAATGACACCCGTTCCCATCTGTTTTCCCGTCTATGTGACTGTGAAAATCACCAATTTTGAAAAGATACCTTCACTATTTTAATGCAACTTTTGATGAGACTTTGATCCAGAGAGCGTAAAGCTGGATCAAAGCTGTACTCAGTCACACTCTAGTCTAGTGGCTACGTTTCCACTAGTGATCGACCAATATCGTTTTTTTATTACCGATACTGATACCGATATTTTGGTCATCACATATCGGTATTGGCCGATATTTTTGTACAATAAAAAAAAAAATAAAAATGTATTTATTTCTTTTTTTGACAGGTACTCTAGTGGAGGGATATGGGGGTCTAAAAGACCCCAAACCCCTCCTCTGCACTGAAAAGCATTCAAAACACCAAGTTTGGCTGTTTTGAATGCTGTCAGTTTTTTTTTATTTGGCGCCGAGTACCCGGAAGTGATGTCATGACATCACTTCCTGTTTTTCTACATGGAGACCGGCGCATGCGCATTTAAGGCAGGGATACCAGCTTTCAGGGGGACACATCTTCATGCTACACCAGGTCTTCTCTTCGGCGGCGGGGGCCCCGGTGGAGGTAGGATGCTCGGGTCTCCCGGTGGGATGGGAGACCCACGTGAGCCATGGAAGGCGGCAGGAGGGGGGGAGACATGCCATCCCACTCCTTGTAATGACAGCCGAGCGGCTTCTGAGACGCATTGGTTGTCATTACAAGTCAGCCGACCGTCGGCTATGGACGCCGGTACCGGGGTGATGCCTCTAGCTGCAGGCATTACTCCGGTGCAAGCACTTTCCCTAAATATCGGCAATATCCTTAACCTCAGGGGCCCATTCCGATATATCGGGAAAAGTGCATATCGGCCCCCGATATATCGGTGTTTATGATAATCGGTCGATTTCTAGTCCTGACTCATAGTTTTAAGCAAAACTGTTATATACTGTACCTTTGCAATTTCATAATCGCCACTGTTCATGTCCACGTGACTCAAATCATTGTCCATCCAAGTGTCTTTCACCAGTGGACAAAGATCATTACCCACAATTAGTGTTGAGCGAACACGGACTGTATTATTCGTGTTCGTACCGAATAATTGGATTTTTTGTACCCGAACACGGACACGGACACTTTACTGTATGTTCGGGTAAAAATCCGTGTTCGGTCGTTTTATTTCCGGGTTTTGCATGCTTTGGCGCTCTTTTCATGGCGGGCTTTCAACAGCCAATCAACAATCGTTTAACTGGTGTGCCTTAAGCCATCCCAGCCATGCCTGCAAATGTCTCAGTAGCTGTGATTGGCCGTCTGAAGCATGTGACCAAGTCTTTATAAGTTCGAGGCAGCCGCAGCGGCGTCATTATGCTGCTTAGATTCAGGGACAGAGCACACATCAACGTGCTGGCTGCTGATTAGGGAAAGATAGGCAGGAAAAAACCATTTGTGTCCGGATAGAATTGAGGGACAGGTCGGAGTGTTTAGGCAGGGCGAGTTGTAGGCATTTTAGGGATAGAGTCTGCTGAATTATAGGGTCAGTGTCTTCTACAAACTACAATCGATATTGCTGTGTGGGGGGTGGGGTCTGCACTCAATCCTGATCTACGATCTCTTCTCAATCCTGTTAGGGACAGAGTCTGCTGAATTTTAGGGAAACTGTGTTCTACAAACTACAATCGATATTGCTGTGTGGTGTGGGATTGGAGATAGGCAGGTGTCAGTGATCCACATCCATTTTTCTGTGTGTGAGCTGCAGTGAACACAATCTTTTTGGGCTGCAGTGAACACAATCTTTTTGGGCTGCAGTGAACACAATCTTTTTGGGCTGCAGTGAACACAATCTTTTTGGGGTGCAGTGAACAAAATCTTTTTGGGGTGCAGTGAACACAATCCTTTTTGGTGTGCAGTGAACACAATCTTTGTGGGGTGCAGTGAACAAAATCCTTTGTGGGGTGCAGTGAACACAATCTTTTTGGGGTGCAGTGAACAAAATCCTTTTTGGGGTGCAGTGAACAACATCCTTTTTGGGGTGCAGTGAACACAATCTTTTTGGGGTGCAGTGAACAAAATCCTTTGTGGGGTGCAGTGAACACAATCTTTTTGGGGTGCAGTGAACACAATCTTTTTGGGGTGGAGTGAACAACATCCTTTTTGGGGTGCAGTGAACAAAATCCTTTTTGGGGTGCAGTGAACAAAATCATTTTTGGGGTGCAGTGAACACAATCTTTTTGGGGTGCAGTGAACACAATCTTTGTGGGGTGCAGTGAACACAATCTTTTTGGGGTGGAGTGAACAACATCCTTTTTGGGGTGCAGTGAACAACATCCTTTTTGGGGTGCAGTGAACACAATCTTTTTGGGGTGCAGTGAACACAATCTTTGTGGGGTACAGTGAACAGAATCTTTGTGGGGTGCAGTGAACACAATCTTTGGGGGGTACAGTGAACACAATCTTTGTGAGGTGCAGTGAACACAATCTTTGTGGGGTGCAGTGAACACAATCATTGTGGGGTGCAGTGAACTCAATCTTTGTGGGGTACAGTGAACACAATCTCATACTTCTGAAGGTTTGAGGGTGCTGCCTGTTCCATACTCCCCCTACTCCTCATCTAGCCTTTTAGGGGTACAAACAATAGTAATTGGGGCCTAGTGTGGTTGTGTACGTGTGATATACATACACTTTTTTGGGATCATATTTTCTATTCCGCTATTTAATCAAAAACCTTTGGGGATCAGTTAAATTGGGGGATAGTCTGTGTTGGTACGTGTGAGAGAGATCCACCTTTCCAAGTTGTTGGTGTTCATCTCATACTTCTGAAGGTTTGAGGGTGCTGCCTGTTCCATACTCCCCCTACTCCTAGCCTTTTAGGGGTACAAACAATAGTAATTGGGGCCTAGTGTGGTTGTGTACGTGTGATATACATACACTTTTTTTGGATCATATTTTCTATTCCGCTATTTAATCAAAAACCTTTGGGGATCAGTTAAATTGGGGGATAGTCTGTGTTGGTACGTGTGAGAGAGATCCACCTTTCCAAGTTGTTGGGGTTCATCTCATACTTCTGAAGGTTTGAGGGTGCTGCCTGTTCCATACTCCCCCTACTCCTAGCCTTTTAGGGGTACAAACAATAGTAATTGGGGCCTAGTGTGGTTGTGTACGTGTGATATACATACACTTTTTTGGGATCATATTTTCTATTCCGCTATTTAATCAAAAACCTTTGGGGATCAGTTAAATTGGGGGATAGTCTGTGTTGGTACGTGTGAGAGAGATCCACCTTTCCAAGTTGTTGGGGTTCATCTCATACTTCTGAAGGTTTGAGGGTGCTGCCTGTTCCATACCCCCCCTACTCCTCATCTAGCCTTTTAGGGGTACAAACAATAGTAATTGGGGCCTAGTGTGGTTGTGTACGTGTGATATACATACACTTTTTTTGGATCATATTTTCTATTCCGCTATTCAATAAAAACCTTTGAGGATCAATTGAATTGCGGGATAGTCTGTGTCGGTACGTGTGAGAGAGATCCACCTTTCCAAGTTGTTGGGGTTCATCTCATACTTCTGAAGGTTTGAGGGTGCTGCCTGTTCCATACTCCCCCTACTCCTCATCTAGCCTTTTAGGGGTACAAACAATAGTAATTGGGGCCCAGTGTGGTTGTGTACGTGTGATATACATACACTTTTTTGGGATCATATTTTCTATTCCGCTATTTAATCAAAAACCTTTGGGGATCAGTTAAATTGGGGGATAGTCTGTGTCGGTACGTGTGAGAGAGATCCACCTTTCCAAGTTGTTGGGGTTCATCTCATACTTCTGAAGGTTTGAGGGTGCTGCCTGTTCCATACCCCCCCTACTCCTCATCTAGCCTTTTAGGGGTACAAACAATAGTAATTGGGGCCTAGTGTGGTTGTGTACGTGCGAGATACATACACTTTTTTTGATCATATTTCCTATTCCGCTATTCAATAAAAACCTTTGAGGATCAATTGAATTGCGGGATAGTCTGTGTCGGTACGTGTGAGAGAGATCCACCTTTCCAAGTTGTTGGGGTTCATCTCATACTTCTGAAGGTTTGAGGGTGCTGCCTGTTCCATACTCCCCCTACTCCTCATCTAGCCTTTTAGGGGTACAAACAATAGTAATTGGGGCCTAGTGTGGTTGTGTACGTGTGATATACATACACTTTTTTTGGATCATATTTTCTATTCCGCTATTTAATCAAAAACCTTTGGGGATCAGTTAAATTGGGGGATAGTCTGTGTTGGTACGTGTGAGAGAGATCCACCTTTCCAAGTTGTTGGGGTTCATCTCATACTTCTGAAGGTTTGAGGGTGCTGCCTGTTCCATACTCCCCCTACTCCTCATCTAGCCTTTTAGGGGTACAAACAATAGTAATTGGGGCCCAGTGTGGTTGTGTACGTGTGATATACATACACTTTTTTTGGATCATATTTTCTATTCCGCTATTTAATTTAACTGGGCCTCCATGCGAGACCTGTGTGCCTTGTTGCGCTGTTTTGAGTACTCCACCAACATGGCCAGTGGCAATGACGCCGTTCTCAGCTTAACTATCCCACTTCTATGCCTCCTTGAAAAAACAATTCGGGCGATGATGGAAGAGGATGTGGCACAGGATGAGGAGGAGGAGGAGGATGAAGAGGTAACATTTCCAAGGCTTTCAGGGCAGTCATTCGCAAGGGGCTCCGAGGGTGGGTTCCTGCACACGCAAACGCCAGGGACGCAATTGTCCAGCAGGGGCACAGTTCTGGAGGATGAGGAGGATGAGGAGGAGGAGGAGCTGGAGGAGGAGATGGAACCATGTTCACAGCAGGGTGGCACCCAGGCCAGCTCATGGCCATCACTGGTGCGTGGCTGGGGGGATACAGAGGACACGGACGATACACCTCCCACAGAGGACAGCCTTTCGTTGCCTCTGGGCAGCCTGGCACACATGAGCGATTACATGCTGCAGTGTCTCCACAACGACCGCCGAGTTGCCCACATTCTAACTTGTGCTGATTACTGGGTGGCCACGCTGCTGGATCCCCGTTACAAGGACAACGTACCGTCCTTAATTCACTCACTGGAGCGCGATCGCAAGATGCGCGAGTACAAGCGCACGCTGGTAGACGCCATGCTGCTGGCATTCCCATCTGACAGCGGGGCCACAGTGGAAGCACAAGGCAGAGGAGGAGGAGGAGGAGGTCGCCAACGCAACCAGGGCACCGCCAGCACCTCAGAAGGCAGGGTTAGCATGGCCGAAATGTGGAAAAGCTTTGTCAGCACGCCACAACAAACAGCAGCACCAGCAGCTCAGATGGAACGTCTTAGCAGGAGGCAGCATTTTACCAACATGGTGGAGCAGTATGTGTGCACACGCCTACATGTAGTGAATGACGGGTCTGCCCCCTTCAACTTCTGGGTCTCCAAATTGGGCACATGGCTTGAGCTTGCCCTTTACGCCTTGGAGGTGCTGGCGTGCCCTGCAGCCAGTGTATTATCTGAACGGGTATTTAGCACGGCTGGGGGCGTTATAACAGACAAGCGCAGCCGCCTGTCCAGAGACAATGTGGACAAGCTCACGTTCATTAAAATGAACCAGGCATGGATCCCACGGGACTTTTCCGTACCTTATGCAGAATAGCAATGGATACCGACCTTACCCACCCATTGTTCCATTTTTGCTCTTTCTCACTCTTTTGGGGTGTACCCTCATTTAAAATTTTTGAAAAGAAGCAGTGTTGGCTACCTCGTCCTCCTCCTCAGGGCCAGATTAATGTAGGGGCTATTGGAGCTGCAGCTCCAGGCCCCTACCTTTTATATAGGCCCCGGGTTGGCCATATTCACTGTTACCGCTCTTCTGTCACTTGTAAACACAGAAGTCTGGCTTCTATGCTCGCTTCCCCAGGCAGCACCCTCAGAACCTCCCCACACAGCGTGAAGGCCGGACAAGGAGGGACAGTTGGCGATGCATGGATGTGTTTATGGGCTTCAGAGACAGCATCCCATGTTGAATTAGGCATGCATGGCTGCACCCTTCCTCCTCTGGGTGCATGGCAAGGCACGGCCCTTAAGGCCCTTCAAAATCCTCAGCACCAAGCCCATGATGCTGTTAATCCGGCCCTGGTCCTCCTCCACCGCCGCTTCCACCTACACCGCCCATAGGTGTGCGCAGCCTATTGCATTAAGGTGTGCACCCCAAAGTTGAAATACACATGCATGTGTTTGCCAGCAGGGAGAGTAATGTATCGGGGCCATGTACCTGTAGGCAAGGAGAAATAGAGCAGAGCAGGTCCCAGGGAGATCTTTCCCATCTCCTCACTGGCAATGCTATGTGCCCTAGGTGATTAGGGTGTGCCCAGGCACACCCAGCACACCCTGTGCGCACGCCTATGTCACCGCCACATCCACCACCACCTCAACCTCCCTCCTACTCCATATGGGCCTCGTCCTTCAGAGATGAAGAAGAACATTGTTTTATTTTTCTGTTTTTTTTTTGTTGTTTTAAGTTATTTCCCTATCCACATTTGTTTGCAGAGCACTTGCCATGCTCTTAATTACGTTTTGCTGCCATTTGCAGCACTCTAGCCCTTTCCTTTGGTGTTTTAGAGCCATTTTAGTGCCTTAAAGTTCGGGTCCCCATTGACTTCAATGGGGTTCGGTGTCCGGGAAAAGTTCGGTAAAAGTCCGGGACACGGACCCGGACTTTTTTTTAAAGTTCGGCCGAACCCGTCGAACACGGACATCTAGGTGTTCGCTCAACCCTACCCACAATCAACTCAAAGGGAAAAAATATCTTACGTGTATGAAAGTGCCTTGGCCTTTTTTAATGTGCCAAAATGTTTGTACTTTTGCCTTTCAAGCCACAGCACACCAAACAAAATCACATATGGTGCCTAAAATGTAAATTTTTGCACTCACAAGCTAGATGTTACAGTCGTTAAGATTAAGATAAACATTTACCATTCAATAAGCTCATATCCAAACATTTTGCCAGTATACATGATAATCTCACAGCCGATGGATATGTGGCACCCTCTAGCTAGTGTGCTAGATTAGTGTACATAGTTGTTAGTGTAGGTAAATGGGTTTTGCTGAGAGCCAGGCCTGGGCTGAATCTGGGTCAGGATGAGTGATTCAGAGAGGCTGGATGACTCATAAAGAAGCAACTCTAGTAACCTTGGAGAAGCTTCAAGAAGTAGAGGGTGGAGTCTGGGAGAGGCTGCTTGGAGTATTGATGAGGGCCCCAGCCAATCCCCAGCAGGTGGGCTGACAGGTGGCGGGCACCTCTTAAATACTCTGGGGTCTTGCCAGCAAGGGCAGTCGGATGGAAGATGGAGAAGGAGTGCTGGGGAGGCTGTCGGTAGCCCTTGAGAGTGCCCCTAGTCTGGTGGGGGTGACCATGGATGCTGGAGGGATCCTCTACAATACAAGGAGAATATCCTTCCTGGAGGAACAAGAGCAAGTGTGAGGACAGCAGGTCAGCATGTCCAGGAGTTCTCCAGGAGAAGTCAGTCGGGTGACCTGGTGACTGTGCAGTCTGGGAGGACTGTGGAAAGTAGCCAGGAGGGCTAGTGAGAGGGGCAACCGCAGCCAGGCATGCTGGCAGTGCCTGAAGATGTGGTGCTGGGATCAGTAGCCACAGGGTTGTAAGCTGGACACTGGACTTTTTCTCTAAACACCAAAGGAGACCTGGGTCCTTACCTGCAATCAGTGCCATCTTAAGAGCATTAAAGGGCCCCGGGCAATGCAGTGCACTGGGGCCCTGCCTACACAATCACCCATGAGAATAAAAATGCAAATTATCAATAAGGCGATATTTATTGGTACAGCAGTGTCAGGCTAATGACAGCTTCCAAGTTTGTCGGCTGGGCCCGGTGATCACACACATGGATAAAAGTCAGACTCGACTGTCCTGTGTGTGCCTGTTCCTGTGAAGGCGGACAGGCATTCCTGCAGTTGTGGGACCCCCCCACCTTCCATGACCCTAGTGGCCTGACAGCAGCAAAGAGCCGACAGGCGTTTGCCACCTGCTAAGTTTGGCAGCGGGAATCGGGACAAATACTTGGCTGGGGCTGGGTCGCTGGGCAGGTGGGGCCCCCCCGGGCAACTGCCCTGCGTGCCCATTCGGTAAGATGGCCCTGCCTGTAATGGGCTTTTGATTGATCTTTGTCAGATTCAATAAAAGTGTCCCAGCTGAGGCTGTTCTTTGCAAGCAAATGAAGTTCTGGAGGAAGAGAAAGGAGTGTATATAGACTGTAGGAGAGTTGTCCCTGATAAGTTCTGAAGTCAAATGGTCATCACATAATACCCCTATTCCCTTATCCAAGTTTTATACCCTCAATAAAAAACTTAAAAAAAAAAAACAGTGCTGGACTGTTACCTGACTCAAGTGTGCCTGTGGAAATTTGTGTGCCTGGCTGTGCAGGGTGGGAGATCCCATTTCACTTGCCGCTCCTACGTTGGGTGCTCTACAGATATATGTCTGGTCAAAATATAATACTAATGTGTTGCACTGTTTAATTTTGATATGCTCAATAAATAAATGAAAAATATGCGATTAGGCTCCATTCACACCATGCTTTTGGCACAAACGCAGGACTTTATTTTTAACATGGGTTCCTATGGAACACGTTCACATCAATGCATATTTGTGCACTTTTGTAAACGCAAAACACTGCTTTTTTTGCTTTTTTTGGTTCAATAGACTTCAATGGAGAAGCTGCAGTAAAGCATGTAGAGCGTTTTTACCACGATTTGCTTTTTTAAATCTGCCCAACAAATTTTCCTAAAAAAAAAAATAAAAGCATAAAGGCAAAATCACGTTTGAAAAAAAAAAAAAAAAAATGCAAAAAGCACTGCAGAAACGCTCAAAAGCAACATGCATAGGTGTGAATGGAGCCTAATACATGGGTCTATGAGACAGGTACAGGTCCATTTTGCATTAAGTATTTGGTGGAGCACTGGAAGAGATTGGAGTTATCAGCACGGGGAGTGGTTGTTTAACCACTTTTGGGCCGGAAGGTTTTACCACCTTAATGACCAGGCCATTTTTTGCTATACAGCACTGCGTTTGTTTAACTGAAAATTGTGTGGCCGTGTGACGCTGTACCCAAATAAATTTGATGTCCTTTTTTTCCCACAAATAGAGCTTTCTTTTGGTGGTATTTGATCGCCTGACCAATTTTATTTTATTTTTTTTTTTGCGCTATAAACAAAAAAGGTGCAACAATTCTAAAAAAAAAACAATATTTTTTGATTTTTGCTATAAAACATTCCCAAAAAAAAATGTAAAAATCAAATTTTTCATCATTTTACGCCAATTTGTATTCTGCTACATATTTTTGGTAAAAGAAAATCCCAATAAGCGTATTTTGATTGGTTTGCACAAAAGTTATAGCGTCTACAAACTATGGGAAAGATTTATGTTTTTTTTTACTAGTAATGAAGGCGATCTGCGATTTTTATCGGGACTGCGACATTGCGGTGGACAGATCGGACCCCTAACTGACATTTTTGACTCTTTTGGGGGGACTTGTGACATTACTACAGTAATCAGTGCTAAAAATATGCACTGTTTCTGTACTAATGACACTGGCAGGGAAGGGGTTAAAGGCTCGTACACACTATAAGAAAATCGGACGAACATTTTCGGTCAAAGAAGTTTCGTACGATTTTCGTATAGTGTGTACAGAACTTTCTACAGACGATTCAGAATTTTCTTATGAAAATTCTCGGATGGACAAACTCCAAAATTTCTCTCGTACGGGGAAAAAACAAACGATTTTCATTTAATGTGTACCGTTTTCGTACGATTTTTGTACAAGAAAAATCAGAAAAGAAAGACTGCACATGATCAGAAACAATAATCAACAAAAAAAGCCTTTGTCTTAGGAGAATTTTCGTATGAATGTCCGTAAGAAAATTCTTTCATCGGTTCCGATTTGCTGTGAAACAACGAGGAAAATCAGACAATCATTCACCCAATTTTCTTATAGTGTGTACCCCACTTAAAACCAGGGGTGATCAAAGGGTTAAATATATCCCTAGGGGTGCTTTCTAACTGTGTGGGGGATGGACTTGCTGGATGAACACAGAGACCTGTGTTCCTAAGTAGGAGGAACACAGGATCCCTGTGTTCATCACTGACAGAACAGCGGTCTACCTTTTTACGGTTTACATTGTCAGACCACCGTTTTGTTTCCACGGGGAGCGATCGCAGGTGCCTGGCAGCAAACGCAGCCGTCGGACCTGCTGATTGGCCATCCCTGTAGCCAATTGGTGCGTGAGTGCCCCCACTAGCGGTCCCGCGAAACAATGTACAGTTACATCGTTTTGAGGGATAGAGTTGCAGTATACAGTGGTGATTGAAGTTTTGGGCACCCCAGGTAAAAATTTGAATTAGTGTGCATAAAGAAGCCAAGGAAAGATGGAAAAATCTCCAAAAGGCATCAAATTACAGATTAGACATTCTTATAATATGTCAACAAAAGTTAGATTTTATTTCCATCATTTACACTTTCAAAATAACAGAAAACAAAAAAATGGTGTCTGCAAAAGTTTGGGCACCCTGCAGAGTTAATATCTTGTACTGCCCCCCTTTGGCAAGTATCACAGCTTGTAAACGCTTTTTGTTGACAGCCAAGAGCCTTTCAATTCTTGTTTGAGGTATCTTTGCCCATTCTTCCTTACAAAAGTCTTCCAGTTCTTTGAAATTTCTGGGCTGTCTGTCACGCACTGCTCTTTTAAGGTCTATCCATAGATTTTCAATTATGTTGAGGTCAGGAGATTGTGAAGGCCATGGCAAAACTTTCAGTTTACGTCTCTTGATGTAATCCCCCGTGGATTTCGAGGTGTGTTTAGGATCATTATCCATTTGTAGAAGCCATCCTCTCTTTAACTTCAGCTTTTTCACAGATGGCATCAAGTTACCATCCAAAATTTGCTGAAATTTTATTGAATCCATTTTTCCTTCTACTCGTGAGATGTTCCCTGTGCCACTGGCTGCAATACAACCCCAAAGCATGATTGATCCACCCCCATGTTTAACAGTTGGACAGAGGTTCTTTTCATTAAATTCTGTGCCCCTACTTCTCCAAACATACCTTTGCTCATTCTGTCCAAAAAGTTCAATTTTTTTTTGCTAAATTTTATTTATTTATCATTTTACCATTAAACATTTACATACATTCATGATATCAAACACTATTTACAATGTAGCAGAGGTTTTAATTTTTAACTTCAATATCTTTCCCATATTGGGGAAAGATTGCACCATCAATGTACAGCAATCGCAGCTTAAGGATTCCTCAAGTATCAGGTCTATTTATACACCTTTTCTAATCTAACCTCTACAGTGCTGCATCCTAAAAAAAAACATTAAACAAAAAACAACCCACGGTGAAGGAAAAAAAAAAAAGTGAGGGGGTAACAAGGGGGGGCTGGCTGGCTTAGGGGATTCTCTCTGGACTCAGAGTTTCCTCTATCTCCTAGTTCTTCATACAGGGTTCTGCCTTCTCGAGATTACATATTCATTCCATCTATTCCATATTAATTTATATTTGCCTATTTTGTGATTGGCATTTAATACCAGGTTTTCTAATTTATTAACCTCTTCCACTTTATTGATCCACATATTCAAATCTGGTGGTTCCTCTTTTTTCCACTTTAAGGGGATACACATTTTAGCTGCATTAAGTAAAAGGGGTATTATTGAATTTTTGTATTGTTTTCTCGAGATGTTAGTTTTGTGGAGAAGGAAGAAAGCTGGATCCATTATCAAATGATGTTCTGTCAGATTTTGTGTAATTTCATAAATCTGTTTCCAGAATTTTTCCATTTTGGGACACGAACCAAAAAATGTGAAGTAGTGTCCCCTCACCCTCTCCACACCTCCAACATCTATCTGTATTCATTGGTGATATTTTATGCATTTTTACTGGGGTTTGGTACTATCTCGACAGTATTTTAAAGTTCATCTCTTGTATTTTTGTATTGATGGATGTTGAATGGGCCATCTGGTGGATCTGCTTTCTCTCTGCCTCCGAAAAAGTCTTATTTAATTCTTTCTCCCATTCGTTCATATATGTTAATTGGTTATTGTCTCCACTGTCACTCAACAATGAATATAGTTTAGATATAGGGTGTAATAACGTCCCTTTTTGTACACAAATCTCTTCAAATTTTGTATATTGTAGGTCCTCCTCTTTAAGTTTTGGTAGAGTCTCCAGGAAGTGTCTAAGCTGGGTCGCTCTCCAGCGGTCCAGCTGGAAGTCCCCAAGGGGATCCATCAACTCCTTCTCTGTTATCCATCCCTCCGGTTTCATGTATTGATCTACCTGGTAAAGTCCCTTTTCCATCAAATCCCTAAATTTTTTATCCTGGAAACCTGGTGTAAATCTAGGGTTACCCAAAACCGGAAATATGGCGTAGTATTTTCTTGTCAGTTTATATTGTTGAAAATTTTTTGCACAAGCCTTAATTGTAAGGCCTATAAGCGGGTGCATTCTCATGGGAGTTGGCAGGGAATAGCTACAAAACGGAGCTCTTTCCAGTGGGATTTCAAATTGTGCCTGTTCCATATTTGGCCATTATTTTATATTTCTATGGCGGCACCAATCCACAAATCTACTCCGATGTATGGTCTGGTAATACCTCCTCATGTCTGGTACTGACATTCCTCCTTCCTCTTTTCGTAGTGACATCTCTCTTACTCAATCTGGGATGTTTAGCTGCCCATATAAATTCCTTCAGTATACTGTCTATTTGTTTAAAGTATTTCTGTGGTATGAATATTGGTAAAGTTTGAAAAAAATACAAAAATTTTGGTAGGATAGACATTTTTACAATATTACATCTAGCCCACCATGGGAGCAATCCCTTACCCCATTTTTGCAGGAGGATTCGTATAAATTTCAGCAGTGCAGGATAATTTTCATCATATAGCTGGGAAAATTTCGGTGTTATTTGTATGCCCAGATATTTCAGTGCTCTACTGGTCCACTTTAGTCTGAAATTCGAGCTTAGCTGTTGCTGCAATTATTGTCCTAGGCCCACCCCCATCTCCTCTGATTTATCTAGGTTTATTTTAAGGTTGGACAATTCTCCATACTCTGCAAATTCCCTTAAGAGATTCGGGAGTGAGATAATCGGGTTGGTGAGAGTGAACAGCATGTCATCCCCGAAGGCTGATATCTTGTATTGTGTTTGGCCAATTTTAATACCTGTAATATCTGGATTTAGTCTTATTTTACATAAGAAGGGTTCCAACGTCAGGATAAACAGCAGGGGTGAGAGGGGACACCCCTGTCTAGTCCCATTCTGAATCAAAAAGTCTTCCGACAACACGCTGTTCACTCTCACCTTTGCCGATGGGACCGAATAGATCTGCATTATCCAGTTTAGTACAGTCTCATCCATACCCACGAATCTCAATACCGCCATCATGAACCTCCAGCTTACTCTATCAAAAGCTTTTTCAGCATCTGTACTTATAAATATACTTCTTATCTGTTTTAGTTGGGCTACATATAACAAGTTTAATACTTTTATTGTGTTATCGCGAGCTTCTCTTGTCTGAGTGAATCCTACTTGGTCTAAGTTCACCAGTTTTGTTATATGGTTTTGGATTCTGGTAGCTATAATTTTTGTAAATATTTTCAGGTCTGTGTTTAATAAAGAAATTGGTCTGTAGCTAGAACAAGACGCTGGATCTTTATCTTCCTTAAGTAATACTGTTATACGTGCTTGTAGAGTTTCTCTTAGTATTTTCTTACCTTTGCCCCATGCATTAAACATGTCTACCATGAATTTCTTTAACTGAGGAGTGTATGTTTTATAATATTGGATAGTATATCCATCAGGGCCTGGTGCCTTCCCATTTTTAGAGTTAGAAATTGCTGTAATCAATTCATCTTCTGTAATCTCAGAACTCAATTCCTCTCTTTCATTCTCTGATAAACGTGGCATCTGTGATGTTTCTAAATAATCCTCTATTTGAGAAGGCCTCAGGTTCTGAGGCTGCAAGTTATATAGTGACAAGTAGTATGTTCTGAATTCTTGGGCAATATGCCTTGGAAGCACTGCTTTCTGACCTTTCTTGTTTATTATTTGTGGGACATAGGTATTTAACGTCTGCTCCTGGAGCGCTCTTGCTAGGGATTTCCCACATTTATCTCCCATTTCATATGCATTTTTACGGCTAATCTGTAGCGCTGATTTTGCTTTGTAAAAAAGTATATCGTTAATTTCCTTCCTTACCTCCATCAGATTATTTTTCGTCGTTAAAGAGTTATTATGTTTGTGTGATGCTTCTAGTTTTTGCAGTTTAGCTAGAAGGATCTCTAATTGTGCTGTTCGTTTTTTTTTTTAATTCTAGAGCCATGTTTGATCAGGGTGCCCCTTATTACAGATTTGTGTGCTTCCCAGATAGTATTCGGGTCTGTATCTGTTATCTTATTGAATAGAAAAAATTCTTTTAGTTCCCTCTTAATGTCTGTTCTGACTATTTCGTCTTGTAATAGGCTTTCATTAAGCCTCCACGTTCGGTGTCCCCCTCCTTGTACGTTACCTAGTTCATATTCCAATATAATTGGGGCATGGTCTGACCAGGTAATCGCTCCTATCTGTATATTCTTGATAGCGTGTAATTGGTTGTGTGGGGTGAAAAAGTAGTCTATCCTCGAGTATTGCTGATATAACGGGGAAAAAAATGTGTAGTCGCGTTCACCTGGATGCATTAATCGCCACACGTCTAAAAAGTTCAATTTTAACCTCATCGGTCCACAGAACTTGTTTCCAAAATGCATCAGGCTTGTCTATATGTTCATTTGCAAAGTTCAAACGCTGATTTTTGTGGTAAGGAGGTAGAAGAGGTTTTTTTCTGATGACTCTTCCATGAAGACCATATTTATACAAGTATCTCTTTATAGTGGAATAGTGTACCACAACTCCAGTGTCTGCCAGATCTTTCTGGAGGGATCGTGCAGTCAAACGTGGGTTTTGAATAGTTTTTCTCACAATCCTGCGAGCTGTTCTGTCTGATATTTTTCTTGGTCTTCCAGATCTTGCTTTAACTTCCACTGTTCCTGATGACTGCCATTTCTTAATTACATTCCGAACAGAGGATATTGACATCTGAAAACGCTTTGCTATCTTCTTATAGCCTTCTCCAGCTTTGTGAGCGTCAACTATTTTCAGTTTCAGTTTTCTAGACAACTGCTTAGAAGATCCCATGGTGCTGATTGTTGGGGCAAGGTCAGATGAGTCTGGGCATTTAAAACCTTTGAGATTGACATCACCTGGTCTTCCCAGACGATGATTGAGAATAATCCATAACCCTGGCAGGTCTCAACCTTGCAAAGGGCGCAGTGCATGCTATAAATTCTGCAGGGTGCCCAAACTTTTGCAGAAGCCATTTTTTTGTTTTCTGTAATTTTGAAAGTGTCACTGATAGAAATAAAATCTAACTTTTTTTGACATATTATAAGAATGTCTAATCTGTAATTTGATGCCTTTTGGAGATTTTTCCATCTTTCCTTGGCTTCTTTATGCACATTAATACAAATTTTTACCTGGGGTGCCCAAACTTTCGATCACCACTGTATGTACTGCTGGTGGTCGGCAAGTGGGTAATCACTAACAAGATTTCTGTGTGCTTTTAACTGTATGAAACATTTTTGGGGCTAAGGATAACATCACGGTTATGAGATCCTACTGTGTGGACTGCTAGTATCCGAATCCATTGTGTTGCGTCATATCACTGGACTAGATTACCTTGCAGCGCCAGGAGTCTGGTTTCACTTCCCTGTAGGAGTGTTCTTCACATCATTGGGACTAGAATTGTTTTCTGATTATGGTGGACAGAGTCTGGTTTCACTTCCCTATAGGAGTGTCATTCACATCATTGGGACTAGGATTGTTTTGTGATTTATGGTGGATTTATTGCATATTCTTATTTTTCATTTATTTATTATCTGTCATGATTACAGCAGCGCAACACATTGATATTATATTTTCATACCTTTGTGAGGAGTACACATTCTGTGATTGCAGCAGCTGATTTATTATATTTGTTACACAGTATCACTGATTCATTGACCACGCAATGTTTTATTTTTTTTAGAATTAAGTCTGACAGAGCAAAACCCAGCAGATGAGGAAAATTGGAATTATAATGTACCCAAAATAAAGAAAAACAAGTCATAAAAAAACATACAAATTTTATTGAAAAAAAAATAAATAAAATCAAACATAAAAATACAACATATCAGTGGTGTATCACATAGCATCAGGGCCGTCTTTACCAAGGGGCAAACCGGGGCAACTGCCCAGGGCCCAATCTTTATTGAGGGGCCCAAAGCAGGCCAGGTCCACTATCACCGCTATATTCTGTCACATGTAGCACAGAAGCACAAGTGACAGGGCGCTGCTCAGTGGCGTCGGCAGGAGGGGGCTGACAGGGGCTATAGCCCAGAGTGTTCCTCCAAAAAGCCCTGGGTCTCCTTTTCATGTTATATAACTATTAGCCCTGACTCTGTTCCTCTCCCTCCCTTCTCCGATGGCCGCCCCGTCCTCTGCTCTGTGTATACAGTGCAGGTGACGGCTCGGGAGGTGTAGCTGTGTCCTATCCATGCCCCGCCCACACTGCTCCGTCCACTCCAGCATGTCTGCAGCCTGTCCTCATACCCTGAGCTTCACACACATTCCTCTCCCCCTCCCCCCTCCTGTCTGCTCCATCTGTGAGGGAAAGGTGGGCGGGAAGATTAAAAAGAAGCAGCTGAGCCGACAGCCTGGAACTGCTGAATGAATGAGAAAGTGAGCCCCCAGGATTATTCCAAGTGAGTGATCACTTTCACTGACCATACCTTGCTCTCCCCTCTCTCCAGTTGCCCTCTCTGTCTCTTTGATCCCCCCCTCTCTGTCTCTCTGATCCCCCCCCCTCTCTGTCTCTCTGATCCCCCCCCCCTCTCTGTCTCTCTGATCCCCCCCCTCTCTGTCTCTCTGACCCCCCTCTCTGTCTCTCTGATCCCCCCCTCTCTGTCTCTCTGACCCCCCTCTCTGTCTCTCTGATCCCCCCCTCTCTGTCTCTCTGACCCACCCCTCTCTGTCTCTCTGACCCTCCCCTCTCTGTCTCTCTGACCCTCCCCTCTCTGTCTCTCTGATCCCCCCTCTCTGTCTCTCTGATCCCCCCCCTCTTTGTCTCTCTGATCCCCCCCTCTCTGTCTCTCTGATCCCCCCCTCTCTGTCTCTCTGATCCCCCCTCTCTGTCTCTCTGATCCCCCCCTCTCTGTCTCTCTGATCCCCCCTCTCTGTCTCTCTGATCCCCCCTCTCTGTCTCTCTGACCCCCCCTCTCTGTCTCTCTGACCCCCCCCCTCTCTGTCTCTCTGACCCCCCCTCTCTGTCTCTCTGACCCCCCCTCTCTGTCTCTCTGACCCTCCCCTCTCTGTCTCTCTGACCCTCCCCTCTCTGTCTCTCTGATCCCCCCTCTCTGTCTCTCTGATCCCCCCCCCCCTCTTTGTCTCTCTGATCCCCCCCTCTCTGTCTCTCTGATCCCCCCCCTCTCTGTCTCTCTGATCCCCCCCCTCTCTGTCTCTCTGATCCCCCCCCTCTCTGTCTCTCTGATCCCCCCCTCTCTGTCTCTCTGATTCCCCCCCTCTCTGTCTCTCTGATCTCCCCCCCTCTCTGTCTCTCTGATCTCCCCCCTCTCTGTCTCTCTGATCCCCCCCTCTCTGTCTCTCTGATCCCCCCCTCTCTGTCTCTCTGATCCCCCCCCTCTCTGTCTCTCTGATCTCCCCCCTCTCTGTCTCTCTGATCCCCCCTCTCTGTCTCTCTGATCCCCCCCCCTCTCTGTCTCTCTGATCCCCCCCCTCTCTGTCGCTCTGATCCCCCCCTCTCTGTTGCTCTGATCCCCCCCTCCTCTCTGTCTCTCTGATCCCCCCCCTCTCTGTCTCTCTGATCCCCCCCTCTCTGTCTCTCTGATCCCCCCCCTCTCTGTCTCTCTGATCCCCCCCGTCTCTGTCTCTCTGATCCCCCCCCTCTCTGTCTCTCTGATCCCCCCCTCTCTGTCTCTCTGATACCCCCCCCTCTCTGTTTCTCTGATCCCCCCCCTCTCTGTCTCTCTGATCCCCCCCCTCTCTGTGTGTCTCTGACCCCCCCCTCTCTGTCTCTCTGATACCCCCCTCTCTGTCTCTCTGATACCCCCCCTCTCTGTCTCTCTGATCCCCCCCCTCTCTGTCTCTCTGATCCCCCCCTCTCTGTGTGTCTCTGACCCCCCCCCTCTCTGTCTCTCTGATACCCCCCCTCTCTGTCTCTCTGATACCCCCCCTCTGTCTCTCTGATCCCCCCCTCTCTGTCTCTCTGACCCCCCCCCCCTCTCTGTCTCTCTGATCCCCCCCCTCTCTGTCTCTCTGATCCCCCCCGTCTGTCTCTCTGATCCCCCCCCTCTCTGTCTCTCTGATACCCCCCCCTCTCTGTCTCTCTGACCCCCCCCCCTCTCTGTCTCTCTGATACCCCCCCTCTCTCTGACCCCCCCCCTCTCTGTCTCTCTGACCCCCCCCTCTCTGTCTCTCTGATCCCCCCCCTCTCTGTCTCTCTGACCCCCCCCTCTCTGTCTCTCTGACCCCCCCTCTCTGTCTCTCTGACCCCCCCCTCTCTGTCTCTCTGATCCCCCCCCCTCTCTGTCTCTCTGATCCCCCCCCCCTCTCTGTCTCTCTGATCCCCCCCCTCTCTGTCTCTCTGATACCCCCCCTCTCTGTCTCTCTGATCCCCCCCCCTCTCTGTCTCTCTGATCCCCCCCCCTTCTCTGTCTCTCTGACCCCCCCCCCTCTCTGTCTCTCTGATACCCCCCTCTCTGTCTCTCTGATACCCCTCCCCTCTCTGTCTCTCTGATACCCCCCTCTTTGTCTCTCTGATACCCCCCCTCTCTGTTTTTGCCACTTTCTGTTAATAAACTCCTCCCTTCCCATCATCTCCCCATACATTGATGTACTGTATCACAGAATTACTTTATTAACTTTATCCATTTAGTCCCTATTCATACTGGTGTGATGCAGGAAACCCTGCGATTCAGTGTCGGTTCTCATATCACACCAGAATTGCACAATGGTTCACACTGAGATCTGCAAATCACTGGGGGTGTCAATGTAAAGTTAATGACACCCCCAGATTGGTTCAAAGATCACAGTGCGAACTGTGTAATGGTGCAGGAATCGGATCGCATGGGTTTTAACACCCATGGGATACAATTCCAATGAAAACCAAAAATAGGGACCTGCACGATTTTGGTGCGAATGCGATGCGATTCGTATGGCTGAAATCACATTGCACAGACATGCTATTTTTATGTATGTCCCAAGAACGGAGGTGGGGGGGGGGGCCAAGAAAATGTTTGCCCAGGGCCCAATCAGTATTAAAGACGGCCCTGCATAGCATAACACATCCTCCGATGGGGTGGATCGACGCGTATCTCCCACAACATGGGCTTCTTCAGGATCCGGATGTGTTATAGAATTTTCAAAATATACACCCTGAATAAAAATAAATAAATATTTCACACACCATCCACGAGATCTTGAATAATGAGCTGGAAATTGGCTGATTGGTTTAGGCAGGGAAAAAGAATGTAGAATCAACAAGAGAGTGATTTCTCATGGAGGATTAATACAGTCAAACTTTGAGCACAAATAAACTCAGAAGCCAAAAACATATTTTTTAGGAACTGCCAGGACCATAGGTCAATATTCACAAATAGAGCTTTCCTTTGGTGGTATTTGATCACCTGTGCAATTTTTAATTTTTGCGCTATAAACAGAAAAAAAGACATTTCTGAACAAAAGAAACATATTTTTCACATTCTGCTATATATTATTCCCAAAAAAAAAAAAAAATTTAAAAATCTATTTTTTTCATCCTTTTAGGCCAATTTGTATTCTGCTACATATTTGTGGTAAACATAATTGCAATAAGCGTATTTTGATTGGTTTGCGCAAAAGTTATCGCGTCTACAAACTAGGGGAAAGATTTATGTCCTTTTTATTTAATCTTTTTTTTACTAGTCACCTGCGATTTTTTTGCGGGACTGCGACATTGCGGCAGACAAATCAGACCCCTAACTGACATGTTTAACACTTTTGGGGGGGGGGGGGCAGTGACATTACTACAGTAATCAGTGCTAAAAATATGCACTGTTACTGTAATAATGACATTGGCAGGGAAGGGGTTAACCTAGTGGGTGATCAGAGGGTTAAGTGTGAGCCTGGGGGAGGGTTTTCTAACTGTATGGGGGATGGGCTTGTGAAATTAACACAGAGACCTGTGATCCTATATAGAAGGATCACAGGCGCTCTGTGATCATTCCAGAGAGAAGAACGGTTGGCTGTGTTTACAACAGCTGACTGTTATTCTCTCTCAGCGCGGAGCGATCACGGGTGCCCAGTGGCAATCAGTGCCACCGGTCCCGTGGATCGATTTTGGTCGTGCCCCCACTAGGCACCTATTTTGGTCGTGCCCCCACTAGGCACCTATTTTGGTCGTGCCCCCACTAGGCACCTATTTTGGTCGCGCCCCCACTAGGCACCTATTTTGGTCGCGCCCCCACTAGGCATCCCCGCTGCCTTGTGGGGGTGCGACCAAAATAGGGCTACGCCGGTTCGCGCAGGAGAGCAGGAGAGCCAGCCTTCTGCAGTAAATGTGCGGTGGGCAGTCTTAAAGATGATATTATTTTATACATTTTTGTGTGACCGTCCTTCTCTGGTACCAGTAAAGTCCTTATCAAATGGTTTTTGGTCGATGGTAATATAGAAAGATGAGGTATCCCTAAAGTAAGCCGATTATTTTCTATTGTTGTACACTCCTAAACCTTGTGGACAGCCTTCCCAGAAGAGTTGAAGCTGTTATAGCTGCAAAGGGTGTGACTGCACTACTGCTGCTCTCCTGAGCTCCAGTGAGGCCTACTGATCCAGGGAGCTTCACTGATTTCTCTACCCAGTGTGAATGCAGGAGCCTGGGTGGACCCAGGGGAGGATCCCCCCTATGGCCAGAGTACAGATCCTCCCATACCAGTGTTTGAGGACCTGGAAGGCAGCCCAACTAAAGGCTAAAGCCTGGCAACCTACAGAAAGGTTTGTGCGAGGATTACAAGAGTCGCCAAGGAGGAAGAAGTACTGGCAAAGTTAAAGTTTGACTTCAAGCATAAACAAAATTGCAAATGAACGTCTTCACAGTTCCAAGAGAAGACAGATGCGGCCTGAGTTAATGGGTTTGGAGGCCAAAGTGGAAAAGCAGAGACTGCTGGTGGCCACATTGAAATAAACCAGCGGAGCTTTCTAGGAAAAGTATGGCAATGATGATTGCTTCCGTGCAATGCGCAGAGGGGCCATACAGGCCAGTGGAGTACAGGCATCACCAGAGTGTGAGAAGCCGAGGTCAGCACCATTCAAAAAGGTTTCTGTGGTCTTGAACTGTGTTTCTGCCCAGCACGTGGGAAAACTTTGCATCCCGTGCCAAGTACCAGTATGCCTGCAGAAAGTGGACAAAGCTCTGGCGATTAGCAGTCAGATGTTTTGACTGACAGTATGTCATCAGGCCAAAGAATTTCTGTGCCCTTGTCACCACAGCAGAATCCTATGGAGCAAGATGATTCATGCGAGCCTGTGGAGGGAGCAGGTATGCTAAAGTTCAGTACAGAAATGGAATCACTTTTGCATGGTCACAAGTTTGCCATGTCAGAATTGTCTGAGGATGAAGAGGAGGATAATGATGTCCCTCCAAAACCTTTAAAACAACGGGTGACAGAAAAAACAGTTTTTGTTTGATTTGCCTATACAACATAATGGAGTTCCAATGGATGGTGCAGCAGAGGACGGCGGAGGGCAAACTCATCTCCTGGCTGAGGCTCCCACCTGTGAACAGAAATTCAGTGAAGGGTAAGGGTGTGTGGACTGTGAAAAGTGCTGATAAGGACATCTCCATTGCCGGTAACCCTTTTGTTACTGGTAATAAAATAAGAATTACCAAGGCTAATGTAAACAATATTTCTGTGTCGGAAGACTCTGCTTCATCTGTTTCTAACAATAATGTTGTTTCTACCTTATCTAAAGAGGGGTCTGTAACTAAAAGTGATGTGAGAGATGTTGCAAGGAGTATAGATATGTCCTATGCTGCAAAGGTGGCTGCACCTGTCCCGAGGGTGAGTAGGGCCAATTATTCTGCAGTCACAAGGAGTGATGTCAGCGAAAAGTCAGGCCAATCTAACACCATCTGGTAGCTCCTTTAACGCCGCAATGTGGTCCAATTGAGGTGGACTGGAGGTGCCCCCCCAAATATGAGAGATGTGGTAGACCATATTCTAGGGATGGGTTTCAAAGTGGGGGAGATTTTTGCCCTTCTCATCCCAATTGGGTCATACAAGTGTGACCTCTCCTTTGTCAAGCTGGAAGGATTAGATGTCTTCTGGGAGAGGTATGAGCAGAGGTGGAAGGAGTCCTCAAGATGGGCAGGTTTTTTACCCAAATTAGTCTCTTGCCAGCCGTTATACAAAAACGTCACTATTTGAATACGTAATGAGTCCATTCCTTCTGCCGAACTGGTGGTGTGGATGGGAGATATGCGGATGTCCAAGCCCCCTTGAGGAAAGTTGTAGATGACAGGGTGATATGGATGGGAGGATGGACAGTGTTGGTAAAACTGCATGTCATAGGTAATGTTGTTAAGTACATCCCTTTGTCTGCCTAGGTTGTCACAGGATCATTACTTTTTATGCAGGACAATCAAAGCTGTTTCATTGCTGTAGTGAAAAGGAGCATTTTTCAAGCTCATGTTCTGTGCAGAAATGTTCTCTCTGTCAGGGCTCAGGGATGTTGCAAAGGACTGCAATAGTATTCGTTGTAATCTCTGATTAAGAGCTACCTGACTTGACTTGATTAACTACCTCAATACTGGGCACTTAAACCCCCTTCCTTCCCAGACCAATTTTCAGCTTTTAGCGCTGTTGCATTTTGAATGACAATTGCACGGTCATGCAACACTGTACATAAACCAAATTTGTGTCATTTTTTTACACAAATAGAGCTTTCTTTTGGTGGCATTTGATCACCGCAAGGTTTTTTATTTTTTTGGTGCACAAATAAAAAATGACCGAAAAGTTTGAAAAAAAAAAAGTTTTTTTGTTTTATGTTATAAAATTTTGTAAATAGATACGGTTTTTCCTGCACTGATGAGCACTGATGAGGCCGCATTTACAGGCACTGATGAGGAGGCACTGATGGGGTGGCACTGATGGGGTGGCATTGATGGGGTGGCACTGATATGCAGCACTGATGGGCACTGATATGTAGCACTGATATGCAGCACTGATGGGCACTGATAGGTAGCACTGATATGCAGCATTGGTGGGCACTGATAGGCAGAGCTGATGGGCACTGATATGCAGCACTGATGGGCACTAATCGGCGGCACTGATAGGCACTGATGGGCACTGATAGGTGGCACTGATGGGCACTGATCGGCGGCACTGATAGGCAGCACTGATGGACGGCACTGATCGGCACTGATAGGCAGCACTAGTGGGCAATAATGGGCACTGGTGGGCGACACTGATAGATGGCAATAATGGGCACTTGTGGGCAGCACTGATAGATGGCATTGGTGGGCAGCACTGATAGGGAGGGCCCCACTGACACTGATTGCCATCCCTGGTGGCCATGGTGGGCATCCCTGGTGGTCATGGGTGAGCATCCCTGGTGGTTATAGTAGCAACCCCCCCCCCCCCCAGAGCTGCACTAGTAATCAATGTTCTGATTACCAGCACAGACCCCCCCCCCCCCCCCGTGTGATCAGTGAGTAATTAGAAAAACTCACTGATCCCCTGGCTCCAGCACAGATCGTCTTCTTCTCCTAACTGACAGGATCTGTGTGAGGAGAAGAAGAGATCAAAGCCGTTACAACGGCTGTATTTACATTACATGACGGCTGTGATTGGACACAGCCATCATGTGATCAGGAGGGCCAATTACAGGGCCCTCCTGCCGCAACTTGTTGCTCTGTGTCCGAGGGACACAGGCACATCGAGAACGTGCCGCTGCGCGTGCCCGCAGCGGCGCAATCTCGCTCCTTCTGCAGGACGTTCCGGAATGTCCGATCAGAAGGACGAGACTCCCACCCGGCGGTATATGTACAGTGGCCGGGTGGGAGGTGGTTAAGATCTACCTGATTCCTACCTTTCTGTATCTCAGCTTTGTTTTCATCTTGCCTGAGTCCTTCTATACCAGGATTTATAGTTGTTTCTTCCAATTATTATGGGGGAACAGCCTGAGTCTTGTGAAACAGAATGGGACTTACCTATCTAGGTGGAAGGGTGGTCTAGGGATGGTCAATCCGGTTGTGTTCTTCTCTCTGATGGTTTTGAAACATAATTTCGGTAACATGCTAGCAGAGAGAGACTGCCTGGATGGGTAGGTATTGTCCAGATCTGGTTTAGGCCTTTTCTGGGCTGTTGGGAGAGTGGCGGGACAGTGAAAAGCCCAAGGGTCAAGTATGGTAAGCTCCCAGCTTATGTTGGCCTGTGCCTGAAAATTCTTAGATGATGGCATGTGACAGCGGAGGATATCAGGTCCCTTCCTAGCAGACTCCTGGATGAGAAGATCGTGGGTACTGTCTTTCATGCGCCACTGGCCTTAAGGGATTGCCCAAGTCATATGATGAGGGAGGGTTTATGTTTGATAAATTAAGAGTGGATTCCCTTGAAATTTAGGGACCAGGCCTAGCTCGTTTTCCACGGTAGGCTCTATATGAGGTGAAAGTGAAGTGCCGCTCTTTAGACAACCGTGGTTGTCCGAGAATGGAGTGTCAGGGTGAAGTGGAAACCATGGACCACTTCTTGCTTCAGTGCTCTTTCAATGTAGAAGGCTATAAAAAGGTGGGGAGAGCTCTGAATATTCCTTTCTTGCCTAGCATGTCTTATGCTGAGTGGGTGTATGGAGCATTGCAGAATCCCAAGGGATTTCATTTGGACACTCTTTTTCTAGTCAGCTTAGTAGTCCGATATTACACCTGGAATGCACGGTGCCAGGTATCACTTCGGCAGAAAGTCCTTCCTGTTGCGGTGGTGGGGTGTGAGATTCTTGGTGAAGTAGGGAAAATTCGGGGTCTTGAGAAAGACAGATTGCGGCAAAGGATCTGAAAAAAGGCGTGGAGGAATATTCGGCCTGTAGCTGCTGTTTGTTGATCTCTGGGTGTTGGGTTTCTTTCCCTGTTTTCTCTCTGGACACTTTCTTAGATTTTGAAGGATAAACATTCTTTTGAAGAAAGGCGAAGTACACATGATAATCTATTTCTTGGTCTGAATGTTAATGAAGTTTGGGTAATGATGTGTATTTCAAAGAGGTCTGTGCTATTTAGTGTTATATATAGATATTGCCCTTGGTTAAAAAAAAAAAACCTTTTGATCGTATATTATAAGTTGAAGTTATCCTTTATTATTATGTTTAGTCATGTATACAATATGTTATGTATACCAAAAAAAAAAAAAATGTAATATTTTTTGTATTTTTGCAAAAAAAAAAAGGTTGAGATGTTCGCAAGATTAAAAAAAAACTAAAATTGCCAGCTAAAACCAATAAAAAATATTGACATAAAAAATAAAAATTGCCAACTCCATATTGAACCCTGCGGACTAAGACTGGGATGCCATTAAAGTTCATGTTCGTGTAAAGGCAGGTGTTCCAATACTTTTAATAATATAATATATCTCTGGTCAGGCTCTGACATTACGGGGGTAGCCCAAAAAGTCTGAATTGGTGTCATTAAAGCGGAGTTCCGGGCACAGAAACCATTTTTCAACAAACATACCCCCGGGACAGTCAGGGCTAGTACATTCCACAATGGCTAGCCTCTGATCTGTCCCGGTTCGCACTTACCTGCAAGAAGAAATACTTACTTATAAAATTTCGTCCACAGCGTTGCCATCTCTCTTGTGGGCAGCTGAAGCCGGCGCGATCCTCTTCCGCGTCTTCTTCCGCGTCCTCTTCTCCCAGAATGCGCCTGCACCGGCCCCTCTCGTCACTTCAGGTGCGGCGCCGCATTCCTCCACAGCTTCTGGGCATGCCCAGAAGCTGTTTAGCAGGGAATGCGGCGTTGCCCCGGAAGTGACGAGCGGGGCCGGTGCCGTCGCATTGATTCCTGGGAGCGATGACGTTCAGCTCCCAGGAATCATTGCAAGCCAGGAAGTGACGGCGGAGCCGCGGCGCAGAGGGAGGAAGTGAAGAATAGGTGAGTATTTTCTATCTACAATTACAAGGTGAGTACAAAAAAAAAAAAACTAACTATCCAATTCTGTTTCAGGTGAAGGAGAACAAGCAGACGGGCAAAAAAAAAAAAAAAGATCGATTTTGTGCCCGGAACACCGCTTTAACTCCGGTCTTTGCCTGTCATGGGGTAACTTATCCCTTACTCTTGGGTGAAGAAGACTATGCAGTTGCCCACAATACTGCAGGTCTGGTCAGGGGTCAGACTTGCAATGAAAGACTGGATGATCCAGCACACTCTCATTGATCTGAGCAACACCTGCATGTACAGTATACTGTATATTGAATAATCCATTGTGCAGCCCAAGGCTGTATGTAAATTATTAATAAGCCTGCTACTTTTAAAGACATACACTGGGGGGGGGGGGGAGTCATATAAAGAAGCGATTGTTCTTTGCAGTTAAACATTACATCTTTAACTATAAGGGTCATAGCAACAAATTGCTTTTTTTTACTCCTATGTCTCCAACAAAATTGGAAAAATAGCAGCAGTAACATTAAAAATCTTATAATCTTTGTACCTTAGTGATTTAATTTGGGTGGAAATTAGACCCATGCACATTTTAATTGACAAATGTCTACACAATTGTTCGCTATCTGGTGCACATAATAACATTTCTATGCATGCAGTGCTTCTGAAGTTACAATTGGTGTGCTCATGGGAGATCACTCCAAATAGTGCCACATCCCAAATGTATACAACAAAAATGGAAGTTCCCCTTGGGGTGGGACTTTTAAGGCACGAAAATGGATACAAAGAATATAATAATGATAAATGTTATTGAAAAATAATGATAACATATACAAATACAAATTTAAACGGTTAAAAACAATTGGCAAGCTTGGTATAATCCATACAGTCAAATGGACAGAAGGGTACCGCTCTATTGAGGTATGTGCCCAACGCGTTTCAAAGATATAAGTCACAACTCCTTCTTCAGGGGCAACCTTAAAGCAGCGGTCTGTAAATGATCAACCATATGGGTAATTAATATATTTGAAAGATATTTGCAAATATGTAGTTTATACAGAAAGTCATGTAATACTGTATTGGACATTCAATACAGATTAAAGTCATCTAGATGAAATGTCCATATATCAAAGATACAAGGGCAAAAAGAACACTTACAGAGTCTGCCGTGTAACTGTTTAGGATATATGCCTGCCAATGAAGTTAAAAACAGATGGCTGGGTGGGTCTCATCGCTGCATTTGAGTGCTTCTTTTGGGAAAGTTGATAATTTGAAAAATAGAAGTATTTACAAAAGCATCCTCCAGTTGAGTGCGCCCATCAGCTGTAAGGCTGACTGGGGGCAGCTGAAATCCACAAAGCAAGGGAAATCTGCCAGGTGAGGAGAAAGAGAATAAAATTTGTGGGATTTTATAGATAGAGTTGTTTTTATAGAACATCAGCTGATTGCCCTGCTGAAAATCAAATCTGCCGCAATATGCCGCACATGCCATTTCAACTGTGAAAGAGATCATATAAAGGATAGCTAGTCCTTGGTCATGATTGTCTCTGGTGTTAATGGTGTTAGATATCAATGAAAAGAGAAAAAAAAAGGGAAGAAAATATAATTTTGCATAAGAAATCCCAATTGTAAAAAAGATTAGAGCAGTATTCACAATGGGGACACAGTGGTTCTGGCATGTGCAGCAATATTTGAAAGCAGATAAGAAACCAGGCAGTTAAAGGAATAAATTTGGGCTTTGTTACCTTGTTTGTTTGAGGATTTTAGCAGAGGGTTGTGCAGCAAGCGTCCACCTTCGGCGAGTGAATGGTATGTTTCACTCTTGGAAGGGGAGCTATATAAGAAGGCTGTTGATTAAGTTTAGATGCAGATCAGCTGGTGATACTTACTTTGTGTCCTCCGTTTGGTCAGTTCCCTATTGGATTTCCTGGTGCGCAGTCGCCGCATAGATATCCCGCCGCACATGCGCACTTGTGGAGTGCAGCGGAAGTTCACGCGGCCAATGCGCACCACCGGCACGGTCACTTCCGCCGGCATGGAACGCAAACGGAAGTGAATGGGCGAGTCCGCAGGGTCTCATCGAGAACCAATGGTCTACAGCCCAAAGGCGGACTACCGATTAAGGTGTCCGCCCCCGTGCCGGGCTGTCTCCTGGGCACAATACAACTCAGAAGAAGATGCCATTAACAACAATGTAAACATATTTATGTGATCATTTCGTTAGAGGAATGTTTCCACAAAGAGATTCAACCCAATGCAGGGATGGTAGCACATCAGCCATTTGTAGCCAGTACAGAACAACAATTCCTCCCATGATTTGTATTTTAGGTTTAACAGAGCCTAAAAAAATGACAGAAAGTAAACAATGAAAAATTATTTTTAAACAGATTCCAATGTTTAAGAGATACAGAATAAGAACAATCATTGCATTAAATATCATACAGTGATAAATATTGGTTATTGACAATTCTGTATATAAGCGGGGTATAAGGCCAGTTTGGGGATTTGTAGATTGGGTAAAAAATAGGAAATAAGGAAAGTACTAATGAAGACAAGGGAAGGAAGGAATTATAGGTGAATCATAGGCAATATAGAGATGTCATAGAGAAAAGGAGGGCCTATTGTTCCATGCCACCCGATGTAAAACCTTCTAGAAAGGGTTTGTAAGAAACCATTTCGTTCAGACCTGGTGGATCTGTAGCTCTTAAAAGATAGATCCAACGAAGTTCCATCTGTAAAAGAATTTTATTCCAGTCCCCTCCACGGGGACTGGGATGAATTCTGTCTAGAATTAGGAACTTGATTTTTGGAAACTTTCCTGCATGTACGAGGCTGGTATGACGTCCTAAAGGTAAGTCAGGGTTACAGGTTTTCATACTTTTCACATGTCTGTTCGCACGTTGAAAAAATGGTAGCTTGGTTTTACCAACATAAAAACAGCCGCACCCACAGAGGAGTAAATATACCACTCCGTGGGTGCGGCAGTTTGCAAAATGTCTTGGAAAGAAGGTTTGGCCATTGGGAAGTGTTGGGTTTTTTGTAGTTAGCATGTAGCGACAGTACTTGCAATTACCACAGATATAGGTCCCTTTAAGTTTGCAAGGATCTTGATTTTTATGCATTTTGAATTCACTTTGGACCAGTCTTTCTTTCAGGGCTGGCACCTTTCTAAAAGTGAATTGGGGATGGTCTGGGACGTGTTTACTCACTGTGGGGTCCAAGGTTAATACATGCCAATATTTTGAAACAATTTGTCTTATACTATGATGTTGCTCAGAGTATCTCATGATGATTCTCAGGGTATCGTCAGGTTCCCTGGAGGTCCGAGGGGCCAGCAAAGCATTCCTATCGGATGCCGCTGCTTTTTTGTAAGCCTTCTTTAGGGTGGTTATTGTATAACCCCTAAGAAGGAGTCTATCTCTCAGATTATTAGCAGCAAGCTGGAAACTTTGAAAGTCCTTACAATTGCGCCTAATTCTTAGATATTGTCCGAATGGAATCGAACGAATGAGAGTTTCAGGGTGAAAGCTTGAGGCATGTAGGATGGTGTTCCCCGCAGTGGGCTTACGGTATAGACCACTGCGGAGAGCACCATCCCCATCCTTATGGACCTCCACATCAAGGAACGTGACGGACTCTGGATCAGAGTGCATGGTGAACGTCAAGTTAAATTCATTTTTGTTCATTCTGAGCAAACAATCATGCAACAGTTCTGTTGGGCCTTGCCATAACATGAAAATATCGTCTATGTACCGGACCCACATTACAATGTGGTCCGTGTACATAGACGTTGAATCATCATGTAAGAAGAATTTCTCCCACTCCCCCAGGTACAAATTGGCGTAGGATGGGGCACAACAGGTGCCCATCGCTACGCCTTGCACCTGGAGGTAGTGGGAGCCATTAAATGAGAACACATTGTGACAAAGTATATAGTGTAAAAGGGACACTATAAACTCACCGTAGGGATCAAAATTGCCAGTTTGTGTAAGTGTGTGTTTAATAGCGGAGATCCCACGATCGTGTGGGATGGAGCTATAAAGGGCTTCCACGTCAATGGTGACCAGCAGACAATCTTCAGGGGTGATGATGTTTTCAATTATTTGTAAAAAATGAATTGTATCACGAACATGTGAGGGCAAGGCAGTCACGAAAGGTTTCAAGTATGTGTCTACTAATTTACTAGCATTATCTGAGATTGACCCTCTCCCCGAAATAATGGGTCGCCCTGGTGGATTAGTGGCATGTTTGTGGATTTTCGGGAGTGCATAGAATGTTGGGGTGACTGGGAATGTTGTACGGATGAACTCCCATGTGTGCTTAGGAATAGTGCCGTTTAGGTAAGCGGCATCTATTAGTTGGTAAAAAGTCTGTTGATATTTGATCACAATGTCAGAGGTAATTTTGCGATACCAATTATGGTTTTTTAAAATGTTATGGCACATGGAAATATATTGGTTGCTGTCCATCACGACATTACCCCGACTTACCTTTAGGACGTCATACCAGCCTCGTACATGCAGGAAAGTTTCCAAAAATCAAGTTCCTAATTCTAGACAGAATTCATCCCAGTCCCCGTGGAGGGGACTGGAATAAAATTCTTTTACAGATGGAACTTCGTTGGATCTATCTTTTAAGAGCTACAGATCCACCAGGTCTGAACGAAATGGTTTCTTACAAACCCTTTCTAGAAGGTTTTACATCGGGTGGCATGGAACAATAGGCCCTCCTTTTCTCTATGACATCTCTATATTGCCTATGATTCACCTATAATTCCTTCCTTCTCTTGTCTTCATTAGTACTTTCCTTATTTCCTATTTTTTACCCAATCTACAAATCCCCAAACTGGCCTTATACCCCGCTTATATACAGAATTGTCAATAACCAATATTTATCACTGTATGATATTTAATGCAATGATTGTTCTTATTCTGTATCTCTTAAACATTGGAATCTGTTTAAAAATAATTTTTCATTGTTTACTTTCTGTAATTTTTTTAGGCTCTGTTAAACCTAAAATACAAATCATGGGAGGAATTGTTGTTCTGTACTGGCTACAAATGGCTGATGTGCTACCATCCCTGCATTGGGTTGAATCTCTTTGTGGAACCATTCCTCTAACGAAATGATCACATAAATATGTTTACATTGTTGTTAATGGCATCTTCTTCTGAGTTGTATTGTGCCCAGGAGACAGCCCGGCACGGGGGCGGACACCTTAATCGGTAGTCCGCCTTTGGGCTGTAGACCATTGGTTCTCGATGAGACCCTGCGGACTCGCCCATTCACTTCCGTTTGCGTTCCACGCCGGCGGAAGTGACCGTGCCGGTGGTGCGCATTGGCCGCGTGAACTTCCGCTGCACTCCACAAGTGCGCATGTGCGGCAGGATATCTATGCGGCGACTGCGCACCAGGAAATCCAATAGGGAACTGACCAAACGGAGGACACAAAGTAAGTATCACCAGCTGATCTGCATCTAAACTTAATCAACAGCCTTCTTATATAGCTCCCCTTCCAAGAGTGAAACATACCATTCACTCGCCGAAGGTGGACGCTTGCTGCACAACCCTCTGCTAAAATCCTCAAACAAACAAGGTAACAAAGCCCAAATTTATTCCTTTAACTGCCTGGTTTCTTATCTGCTTTCAAATATTGCTGCACATGCCAGAACCACTGTGTCCCCATTGTGAATACTGCTCTAATCTTTTTTACAATTGGGATTTCTTATGCAAAATTATATTTTCTTCCCTTTTTTTTTCTCTTTTCATTGATATCTAACACCATTAACACCAGAGACAATCATGACCAAGGACTAGCTATCCTTTATATGATCTCTTTCACAGTTGAAATGGCATGTGCGGCATATTGCGGCAGATTTGATTTTCAGCAGGGCAATCAGCTGATGTTCTATAAAAACAACTCTATCTATAAAATCCCACAAATTTTATTCTCTTTCTCCTCACCTGGCAGATTTCCCTTGCTTTGTGGATTTCAGCTGCCCCCAGTCAGCCTTACAGCTGATGGGCGCACTCAACTGGAGGATGCTTTTGTAAATACTTCTATTTTTCAAATTATCAACTTTCCCAAAAGAAGCACTCAAATGCAGCGATGAGACCCACCCAGCCATCTGTTTTTAACTTCATTGGCAGGCATATATCCTAAACAGTTACACGGCAGACTCTGTAAGTGTTCTTTTTGCCCTTGTATCTTTGATATATGGACATTTCATCTAGATGACTTTAATCTGTATTGAATGTCCAATACAGTATTACATGACTTTCTGTATAAACTACATATTTGCAAATATCTTTCAAATATATTAATTACCCATATGGTTGATCATTTACAGACCGCTGCTGTAAGGTTGCCCCTGAAGAAGAAGTTGTGACTTATATCTTTGAAACGCGTTGGGCACATACCTCAATAGAGCGGTACCCTTCTGTCCATTTGACTGTATGGATTATACCAAGCTTGCCAATTGTTTTTAACCGTTTAAATTTGTATTTGTATATGTTATCATTATTTTTCAATAAAATTTATCATTATTATATTCTTTGTATCCATTTTCATGCCTTAAAAGTCCCACCCCAAGGGGAACTTCCATTTTTGTTGCTTCTGAAGTTATTACATAAGGAGTCAGAAAAGCATCTCTAAGTGTAGCATTTATTAACCACTTTAAGACCGGAAGATTTGATCCCCTTCCTGACCAGGCCCTATTTTGCGATTCGGCACTGCTTTACTTTATTGGACAATTGCGCGGTCGTGCAATGCTGTACCCAAATAAAATTGTTGTCTTTTTTTTTCCTCACAAATAGAGCTTTCTTTTGGTGGTATTTCATCACCTGTGCGATTTTTAATTTTTGAGCTATAAACAAAAAAGAGCGACAATTTTGAAAAAAAACCCAATATTTTTCACATTCTGCTACTGTAGTTCCCACTCCGTTCTGACAGTCTGAGTGAGTCACAGGCAGAGTGATATCAAATGCACTCCGCCTTGTTATGTAGGAAGAATCGCCTCTTCCTCCAGTGAGGCGCCACTTCTAGCCAGTGTTTCCCTCCAGCAGCAGCAGCCAGAGCCAGCAGTACCCCCAGCAGTAGCAGCCAGAGCCAGCAGTACCCTCAGCAGTAACAGCCAGAGCCAGCAGTACTCACAGCATTACCAGTCATAGCCAGCAGTACCCACATCAGTAGCAGCCAGAGCCAGCAGTAACCACAGCAGTACCAGCCAGAGCCAGCAGTACCAGCCAGCAGCACACTACCAGCTAGCAGTACAGGCCTAAGCCAGCAGTAACCACAGCAGTATTAACAGCAGTACCAGCCAGCAGTACCCACAACAGTACCAGCCTGAGCCAGCAGTACCCACAGCAGTACCAGGCAGCAGTACCCACAGTACCAGCCAGCAGTACCAGCCTGAGCCAGCATTACCCACAGCAGTACCAGCCAGAGCCAGCAGTAACCATAGCAGTACCAGCCAGAGCCAGCAGTACCTACAGCACAGTACCAGCTAGCAGTACCAGCCTGAGCCAGCAGTACCCACAGCAGTACCAGCCTGAGCCAGCAGTACCAGCCAGCAGTACCCACAGCAGTACCAGCCTGAGCCAGCAGTACCCACAGCAGTACCAGCCAGCAGCACCAGCCTGAGCCAGCAGTACCAGGCTGAGCCAGCAGTACCAACCAGCAGTACCTACAGCAGAGTACCAGACAGCAGTACCAGCCTGAGCCAGCAGTACCAGCCAGCAGTACCCACAGCACAGCGCAGTACCAGCCTGAGCCAGCAGCACCCACAGCAGTACCAGCCAGCATTTTCCACCAGCTGTACCTGCCAGCAGTACCCACCAGCAGTACCAGCCAGCAGTACCTGCCAGCAGTACCCACCAGCAGTTCTTTTCAAAACTTACCACCGCAATTCAGTCGATTCTAACAATAAATAGTTTTTTTTATAGTCTATATATTGTGTTTACCACAGTATATGTATGTATATAAAATACTTGCTGATTTATTTAATACCGTGCCCCATTTGTAATGTGGCTGTGCCTTCTGGTGTGGGACTCGGATGTCCACCTATAGCAGTTGATGTATCATATGAGCACTGGCGGTCTGCCCCACTCGTGTGATCAATCCCTATGATCACTGAATGGGGGGGCCGCTTTCTTTCCCTTTTGCATACCCCTATTTTTAAGAACGATGCCTTTATTCAGATATATGCGTGTTTGCCTTTTTATAAGACATACATGCGTGTATGATTCCGGTTGACACTTGATTGTTTTTTTGTTTTTTTAAAAACAATGTTTTTCCTATAGTGAAACAATTTGAGATAAGGCATCATTTTTGCTATCCGAATTTGTCTGAAATGATTATGGGCAATTCTATTTTATCATATTGGACATCGCTAGGGAATGCTATGGTTAAAATAATAGATTATTCTCAGTTTGGATGCTTAGTTCCTCCTTTTCTATCGAGAGGGGTGCTTTCCCAAATCCAAAATGACGCGTGGGACTTCCGCAACTGCTTCTGCGCATCCGTGTGACGCACTTCCGGTTGTCAGCCGATCATGTGACGCACCTATTGTAATGGGGAGTGTCTGAGGGGCGGAAGTACTTGCTCTCACTCCGGAGGTGACGTCAGACGCCGCCAGAATGGAGGGGGTATATAAACGCCAGCACACACATAGACAGTCAGTCTGACTGTTCCATGGAAAGGAGGATTCTTACAGGTAATGCCTACATCCACTTACTAATAAGGGAAGATTGGTTAGAGAGATCTGGATTATCGCTAATGAAACACTATATGTCTACTTATATTCTTTTAGGCCAATATTCTCAAGTTACAGCTTTGGCTGGATATAGAAATTTCTTAAATTGGAATTCTTTCCACATATTTGGGAAACTTCTGTCTATAAAAGGTAATATTATTTAGAGGATAAATGAATAAGAGCTAAATTATTAATAATATTTTTATAAAATATAAATCAACATTATGGGGGGGTTTTCTCTCCTCTATGTTTTAGTATTTTTGAAGATAAAGTGACCAGTACAAGAGGTGCAGCTTCATTTCCCTGCAGAATAAATAATATATACACACATATAACAGAGTTCCTCCCTTCTTAATTAAGGTTGAGGCCTTATTCACATCATGTGGACAGGTAAATATATGGCAGATTAATGGACTTAAAAAAGTTCAATGTAGACATATACAAAAAATATGCGACTCATAACTTTCAAATTTTTGTTTAGATTAGATACGGTATATCAGATTAAAACAAAGAGGCTTGGCTCTTCCCCCCTCTATGATACATCGTATGCAAAATGGGGGATTTTTTCCTTGAGTGTCATATCTAGAGGCATTTCCATTCTTGGCCGTTTCCTATGTGGAGCACAGTTTAGTCTTTTTGGAGGTATGCTCTGGGGTTTACCTTTCAGTGGTCAATGTTAGCACAATGAATGTTATAATATGTATGTATAATATACAAATCTCTCATACAAAACATTTTTTCATTGTATAAAGAGAAATAACTTATTAGAGATGCCCGTCAGTCTCCTGAAGAAGCTATCTCTAGATGGCGAAACATGTTGAGCAGGCATTATACAGTTATTCTTTCTTTTTATTTGTTTTTAAAACAATGTTTGTAATTTTTGATGAATAAAAATTTGTAAAATTGGTTTTATCAAAATGATTTTTTTCTCCATCATTTATTTGTGTGTTTGAACCTTAAAAGTCCCATAACAAATTTCTAGACTATCTTTAACAAGACTCCTGTGTTCCTCCTATTTAGGAACACAGATCTCTGTGTTCATCCAGTAACTTAATCCCCCACACAGTTAGAAATCACCCCCTAGGCACACATTTACCCTTTGATCACCCCTAGTGTTAACCCCTTCCCTGCCAGTGTCATTAGAACAGTAACAGTGCATATTTTTAGCACTGATTACTGTAGTAATGTCACTAGTCCCCCCAAAAGTGTCAAAAATGTCAGTTAGGGGTCCGATCTGTCCACCGCAATGTCGCAATCCCGATAAAAATCGCAGATCGCCTTCATTACTAGTAAAAAAAAACAAAAAAACATAAATCTTTCCCATCGTTTGTAGACGCGATAACTTTTGTGCAAACCAATCAAAATACGCTTATTGGGATTTTCTTTTACCAAAAATATGTAGCAGAATACAAATTGGCGTAAATGTCACAGGTCCCCCCAAAAGTGTCAGTTAAGTGTCCGATCTGTTTGCCGCAATGTCGCAATCCAGCTAAAAATCACTGATAGCTGCCATTACGAGTAAAAAAAAAAAATGACATAAATCTTTCCCCTAGTTTGTAGATGCGACAACTTTTGCGCAAACCATTCAATATACACTTATTGTTTTGTTTTTTACCAAAAATATGTAGCAGAATATAAATTGGCCTAATTTGGTGAAAAAATTAGATTTTAAAATTTTCTTTATTGGGAATGTTTTATGGCAGAAAGTAAATATATATATTTTTTCAGAATTGTCGCTCATTTTTTTGTTTAAAGCACAAAAAATAAAAATCGCACAGGTGATCAAATACCACCAAAAGAAAGCTCTGTTTGTGGGAAAAAAAGGACATCAATTTTTTTTTGGGTGCAGCGTCGCACAAACGCATATTTGTCAGTTAAATTAACGCAGTGCCAAATCGAAAAAAAATGGCCTGGTCATTAAGGGGATAAAACCTTCCGGTCCTTAAGTAGTTAGGCTGAATAGAAGGGGATGGCAAATTCTCAATGATTATGCAAGGTTGCCAATAATCTGTATTTTCATAGACAGTTTGTAAAAAGAAACCCTGATTTCTCCCATTCGTAAAAGTCTGCGGATAAGAGTCCGTGAAAATGTGTCGGCTGATTACCAGCACAGTGGGTGGAATATCCTGTGTTTCCACGCTGCAACACAGGCTCCACCCACCACTGCCGGCTGCCACTATCTGCTCTTGTGGTTGTTTGCTAGGACCGCTCAGTGTCCCAGTAACCAAGCATGTGCATGCAAAGCCCCCAGCGTTCAGAGAAGAACAAAAATCCCTCCTCCAGACTTACTGCCAGTGCCTTGTTTCCCAGCTTTAAAGTGGTTGTAAAGTCAGAAGGTTTTTTATCTTAACCACTTCTGGACCGGAAGGATTTGCCCCCTTAATGACCAGGCCACTGCGTTATTTTAATGGAGAATTGCGCAGTCGTACGACGCTGTATCCAAATAAAATTGATGTCCTTTTTTTCTCACAAATAGAGCTTTCTTTTGGTGGTATTTGATCACCTGTGCGATTTTAATTTTTTTGCGCTGTAAATAAAATCAACAAAAAACAATTCTGAAAAAAAAACAAAATTTTTCACTTTCTGCTATATAACATTCCCAAAAAATTGAAAATCTAATTTTTTCATAATTTTAGACCAATTTGTATTCTGCTACATATTTTTGGTAAAAAAAAATCTCAATAAGTGTATAATAATTGGTTTGCGCGAAAGTTATTGCGTCTACATAGGGAAAAGATTTATGTTATTTTTATTTATTTACTTTTTTTTTTTTACTAGTAATGGCGGCGATCAGAGATTTTTAGTGGGACTGCGACATTGCGGTGGACAGATCGGACCCCTAACTGAAATTTGACACTTTTGGGGGTGACCAGTGACATTACTACAGTAATCAGTGGTAAAAATGATGTACTGTTACTGTAATAATGACACAAGCAAAGAAGGGGTTAAACCAGGGGCGATCAAAGGGTTAAATGTGAGCCTAGGGATTTTTTTCTAACTGTGAGGGGGTCGAGCTTATTGGATCAACACAGGGACCTGTGTTCCTAAGTTCCTAAATAGGAGGAACACAGGAGCCCTATGATGATAACGGACAGAACAACAGTCTGCTGTGTTTACACTGTCTTCCCGGAGAGTGATCGCGGGAGCCCGGCGGCAATTGTGGCCGCCGGCCCCGCAGATCAGCTTCCCCTCTCACAAATCGCTGCGCACGCGCGCCCCCAGGTTCGCTCCCGAAGAGAGACATATGGGTAGGGTGATTTGCGCAGCCGAGCCAGCCTGCCGGAATATATCTGCGGCGGGCAGTCGGCAAGTGGTTAACGCATTTTATGCATTAAGATAAAAAACCTGTGTGCAGCAGCCCCCCTAATACTTATCTGAGCCCATCTCGATCCAGCAATGTTGCAAGACAGTCTCGGCTGCCTGGGACTCTCCCTCTTTATTGGCTGAGATGGCATTGTGGCGCTGTTGGTTCCTGCTGCTGTCAATTAAAATCAGTTAGCCAATGAGAAGAGAGAGGGGCAGGGCCTGAAACGCGACTTCATGTCCAAATAGACACAGGGAGCTGCAGCTCGGCTCAGGTGCCCTCTTGCAAGCTGCTTTCTCTGGGGGCACTCAGCATGAGGAAGAGGCCAGGAGTGCCGGCAAGAGATCAGAGAAGAGGAGAATCCAGGCCTCTCTGAGCAAAACCACTGCACAGAGGAGGTAAGTATAACATGCTTGTTATTTTTAAAGAAAGAAAATGGAGACTTTAGTATCATCTTAACCTATAGCTGTGGGCTGCCTTAAGAATGGAATGGAGTGGACTCTAAAGCTGGCCATACACTAGCCGACAAATCGTTCAAACTCATTTTCGAAAAATAAGCCGCGAGAGCAGACGATCGTGCCATCATGTAATGACCAAATTTCGAACGATAAATCGTTCAATGGACATAAATGAAGCAGTTTTTCGTTCAGTTTGTCACATATGCCTACTGCAAACAGTTTGGGCGAGAAACACATTAACCTTTCAATTTGTCATTGGTTCGGCAGAATTTTCCAAACTGTTCCTTCAAATTTTCGGCTCTGAAAAGTTAAAACCGATTTTCTATTTGTGCCCATTAACTGGACCGAAAACGGACCAAATGACAGATTTTTGAAAGTTTTTTTGGCTAGTGTATGGCCAGCATTACGCAAGGGGGTAAAGGAACTTTGGAGAACCTGATTAAATGTTGGGGGTGGGGGGTCAGCTCTGGGGACCCTCTGTAAAGGAAAGAGATTTTGGTGACTCTGATGCACTGATGTAAGAAGGGGCTCTTGGTACACTGATGTAAGGAGGAATGGGGTCTCTAATGTAAAAGAAGGGCTATGGGAACCCTAATGTAGATAGGTAAACTCTGGGGACCCTTATGTAGGATGAGTAGGGGGGTGGCTCTGGGGACACTGATGTAAGAAGGGGCTCTTGGTACACTGATGTAAGGAGGAAGGGGGTCTCTAATGTAAAAGAAGGGCTCTGGGAACCCTAATGTAGCTAGGTAAACTCTGGGGACCCTTATGTAGGATGGGGGGTCTCTGAGGACACTGATGTTAGAAGGGGCTCTTGGTACATTGATGTAAGGAGGAAGGGAGACTCTAATGTAAAAGAAGGGGTCTGGGAACACTATTGTAGCTAGGTAAACTCTGGGGACCCTAATGTAGGATGGGGGGGCTCTGGGGACACTGATGTATGGAGGGTAGGGGGTGACTCTGGGGACCCTGATGGTAGGGGGATGATTCTGGGAACCCTGATGTAAGGAGGGTAACTCTATGGACCCTGATGGGGTTTCACAATGTAAAAACAAAATCTGAAAGGGGGGGATCGTCCTGATTGCTGCACACTACATAATGTATTTAGGATAAGTTCGGAGCCATACACCTGCAACCGCACGGATGTCAAATTGGAAGCAGCAACTGTGTCCGTGCAGCCATTACATTGGAAAACCTGTGCATTCCAGTGTGGGTAAGCATGCCCCTCCATGGGTGTACAGTTATGTAGGCCCTATGTGAAGGAGGTCTATCCATGGGACTGGATTTTGTAGGTCCAAGGACTATGGTGTATATGTACAGTGTATACAATGACTAGGCACAGATTCATCTTCTGTCTAAGCTCCTCTTACTGGTTGTCCAACTTTGTTTAAGCCCATTGTTCATCATGGCGTTCTATACACCATACAGGACTTGTTTTCCTGCTGTATCCCAGGGTGACACAGGTTATTCTTTTTGTTTGACTTTTTTTTAATAGTAAAGTCAGGTAGGTTGCTTGTTGTGAGTATCGTCAATGTGTACATATTGCTTCTATTGTTTAAATATTGGTTCTCTTAGCTTCTAATAGGACTTTTTGTCATAGTTAAGGTTGTCAGTAAAAAATGTGCTCCGTCAAATTTTTCTTGTATTGTTAGTTAAAAAAAAAGTTGTTGAAGGGTTTTGCATCCTTGACCACCTGCACACAATGCGTAACAGAAAATTCTTTCTATGTGATTTATTTGCTTTTTCTCTGGTGCTCTGCGTTCTTACCTTCAGAAAAGCAAACTTACCAGACAAGTTGCACCTTTCATCATAAAAGGTAAACATGCTTAATGATCTCCAATAAACAGAATAATAGTCCCTCCCCCCTTCTAAAAAGCACTCACAAGACAAGTTGGACCTCTTATAAAAGGTTAAACATGCCTAATGATCTCCACTAAATAGTTTTAATGGAATAAATGGTATATGGAATGTGTGCACATTCATAGTGTTTAAAGCACGTTGCTTAACAGTCTGTAAAAGCGAGATATTACTCTTCGGAAAGTGGTTTGACTGTGCGCTGTTTTGTGGTTTCTAATAAAACATTTATTTTTTTTCTGATCTAAAAAAAAAAAGTACATTGCAAATGTGAGAGTACACATGGTTTTTATGTACAGTGGGTATTGAACAAAACCACCCCCCCCCCTCTTTAAAATAATTGCATTTTGTTGTTTTGTAGCCTGAAATGAAGATAGACACTGGTTTTGTTTTATCCAGCTGTATTTACTAGTGCAACTTATAACATGCAAGTGAAAGATATAACACCAACATGTCAGTAAAAAAAAAAAAAAAAGATTTCAAAAACAGAATCACTGAGTTGGAAAAAGGTTCACCCCCTCATGTCAATATTTTGTTGAATCACCTTTTGCTTTATTTACAGCAGTGGTTCTAAACTCCTATCCTCAGGATCCACTAACAGGCCAGGTTTGCAAGATAGCTGAAACACATCACAGGTTATATCACTTGCTGCTCATCAATTGCAGTATTCTAGTCTGATTCTCCCCAAGGTAATACCTAAAATCTGGCCTGTTAGTGGGTCCTGAGGACAGAGTTGAGAACCACTGATATACAGCCTTTATTCTGTTGGGATACACTCAGGTCCAAAAAAGTTGGGACATCTACACAATTCTAATCTTTTTGGCTCTATACACCACCACAATGAAATGAAACAAACAAATGTGCTTTAACTGCAGACTTTCAGCTTTAATTTGAGGGTATTTACATCCAAATCAGGTGAACGGTGTAGGAATTACAACAGTTTGTATATGTGCCTCCCACTTTTTAAGGGACCAAAAGTAATGGGACAGATTAACAATCATAAATCAAACTTTCACTTTTTAATACTTGGTTGCAAATCCTTTGCAGTCAATTACAGCCTGAAGTCTGGAACGCATAGACATCACCAGACGCTGGGTTTCATCCCTGGTGATGCTCTGCCAGGCCTCTACTGCAACTGTCTTCAGTTCCTGCTTGTTCTTGGGGCATTTTCCCTTCAGTTTTGTCTTCAGCAAGTGAAATGCATGCTCAATCAGATTCAGGTCAGGTGATTGACTTGGCCATTGCATAACATTCTACTTCTTTTCCTTAAAAAACTCTTTGGTTGCTTTTGCAGCATGCTTCGGGTCATTGTCCATCTGCACCGTGAAGCGCCGTCCAATGAGTTCTGAAGCATTTGGCTGAATATGAGCAGATAATATTGCCTGAAACACTTCAGAATTACTCCTGCTGCTTTTGTCAGCAGTCACATCATCAATAAATACAAGAGAACCAGTTCCATTGGCAGCCATACATGCCCACGCCACAACACTACCACCACCATGCTTCACTGATGAGGTGGTATGCTTTGGATCATGAGCAGTTCCTTTCCTTCTCCATGCTCTTCTCTTCCAGTCACTCTGGTACAAGTTGATCTTGGTCTCATCTGTCCATAGGATGTTGTTCCAGAATTGTGAAGGCTTTTTTAGATGTTGTTTGGCAAACTCTAATCTGGCCTTCCTGTTTTTGAGGCTCACCAATGGTTTACATCTTGTGGTGAACCCTCTGTATTCACTCTGGTGAAGTCTTCTCTTGATTGTTGACTTTGACACACATACACCTACCTCCTGGAGAGTGTTCTTGATCTGGCAAACTGTTTTGCAAAGTGCAAGGTGCAAGGTATAGTATGCTCTGTGCAGTATTTTAAATTGTACCATTTTTCCTCTTGCACAGACTAGGGAGGAAAAGGCAAAATCCTAAATCTCCTTCCAGTCATCATCATCTAGTCCCAGGATATCTAAAGTTAATTTCTAGCGAAGAGAGGATAACTCGGGACTAGCCACCACAAACAGGCAGGGTCGCTGATAGGGGGGGACCACCAGTCCTCCTGTAGGGGGCCCGGGCACACAGGGGGGCCCCAACAGCACGTGGAATCGGTGCTGTCGGACGGAGGGACAATTACAGAAGGAAGCCCTGTACAGCTCTCTGCAGCAGCTGAAATCCAGTTTCTCCTCCTCCTGCCAGCTTTCAGCTGCTGCGGGGAGAGACACAGACACAGGGCATCGTTCCTGTATCTGCTTCTCTGACACCGATCCCCCTCCCTATTCTGCCTGCTTCTGACCCTCCCCCCTTCCCCGTGTGCCCCCCTTTCATTGTGCCACCCTCTCCCCCAACCCATTCCTGCAGCGCTGTAGGCTTCCCTGTCCTGTAAAAAAAAAAAACAGATTGTAAAAAAAATGATAATAATTAAACATTGTAATAACTGATTTTAAAAAAATGTAAAATAAAATAATTGTAAAAATGTTTTAACATTTATAAAAAATATATAATTTTTCTTTTTAAAATATAAAAAAAACAATTAAAGAAGGCTAATTTACACAGGTTGTCTGTTTGTATGTGTCCAGTAATTATGGTTTTAGAGTATTTTTAGTGAAAATATTGTCTTGATATATTTGGGGGGGGGGGGGCTGCTAGGTAGGCTGTATGGGGCCCCGTGATTTCTAACAGCAGCCCTGCAAACAGGTACCCATACACTTGATTTTGGTCTATATCTATATAGTTGTATATAAAATAACCTTTTTATCTTTCAAAAAGTCTTTCCTAGTGCTAAACCTTTCATTAATTTTCTACATTTGTAAACTTAAAAAGCCAGTATAAAGGAATAGTAGTGGTAAAAAAAAAGTGGGTTTGACTAATCATTTTTTTTTTTGTATCATTCTCCTTTAACAACTTGAATACTGGGCACTTTTACCATTCTTTCTGCCCAGTGCCCAGGCCAATTTTCAGCTTGTGCTTGTGCAATGCTGTACCCAAATGAAATTTTATCATTTTTTGAGATAGAGCTTTCTTTTGGTGGTATTTAATCACCACTGTGTTTTTTTTCTTGCTAAAAAAATAAATAAAGACCGAACATTTTGAAAAAAAAAGTTTTCTTAGTTTCTGTTAGCAAATTTTGTAAATAAGTAATTTTTCTCCTTCATTGATAAGCACTGAAGAGGCTGCATTGATGGGCACTGATGGGTGGCACTGATGAGCACTGAGAGGTGGTACTAATGGGCACTGATAGGTGACACTGATGGCCACTGATTGGCGGCAATGATGGCCACTGATTGGCAGCAGTGTTAATTTTGGCAGCAAATTTTGATTCAGTTTTAGTCTTTTGACTAAAATGCTATTTTAGTTTTAGTTCCATTTTAGTCATCTGTAATTGTTTTAGTTTTAGTCATATTTATTCGACTAAAATTTAACGTGTTTAGTTAAATTGTAATGTATTATTTAAGCATTTATCTAGATATTCAAAACTCATATACTCCTGGAGTAAAAAAAAACCCTAATATCCTGTTATTATTTAATACATTTTGAACAAACTACACAGACACAGATTTAGCCATTATATAACGTCTTTACTCAGGAGGAGGAGCTTTGACGCAATGACTTTGTGACAGTCGCTCCAGAGTAGACGAGCCACTACCTAATCCCCCGCCACTGTCCGCCGCCGGATGTATCCCCCGGCCCACGCCTGAGTGAAACAGGACTTTGCCGCTTGAATGAAGCAGGGGCGGGGGCCCTGTGGTGCTGGATCCTGGGCCCCGACTCTCCTCCTGCCGCCACCACTGCTGAAAAGCCTGGTCCATCTGATCCCTCCACCGCCCGCACAGGTCACTGGACTCCCCTCCACCCCCACTGGTGGAAGATGTGGAAGAAGAGGAGTCCTGTTTGCCTCAAACTGCAGTGCTGGAAGGGGTAAGCCTGCCTCAGGGGGATTTATGTAAAGCTGTGTGCGAGAGCCTTCTGAGGGGTAGAAGCCAGGATGAAGACCCCTGAACTAGTGGAAGGGAAAGAACTGATATAGAGAGAGATGTACTCCTATAAAAACAGAAGGCCTCCTTATTGCTGTATAATCTATACCCACTCTACTAATGGGCTCAGCTGTAAGCTCCACTTTTTGACTTCAAGGGACTGAGTTTATATTTGACCTCTGCAGGCTGGGCCATTTGCTCTAAATGGTAAACTGTCCATCATCATCCCCACTTTACAACTCTTTTTTGAGGGTTATTATTTTCCTTGCTGCCTAGGCATCCCTTTTTTTTCTAGTGTCCTCCCCTCTTCATCTTACAGTTGATACTATTCGGGACCAAGGATGAGAGGTTAATTGAAAACCAGCAAAGTAATCCAACTAGCCCCTAGCCCAGGAGGCATCAAGCGTTATATGTCAGCAGAGACCAGTATGGTGGAAGAACGGCTTGATAGCCCTAGACAAGGGACCCCAGGGCGGATTGGGATGGGAAAGCAAAGACCTATAACTGAAAAGCTTTCATCAGGGAGGATCAGTGGCCTAGGGGCAACTAGATCAAAAAGTACTGGAGGGGCCCCTCAAGGGGGACCTAAGGCGCAAAGTGGAGGCTCTAATGGGGAGAGTTCAGTCTTAGCAGAAGGAAATGGTGGCCTGGAGGATTCCCAAGCAAGCCTACCTCTTATTAAGGAAGTATTAGTGGGACTACTGGCTAAAGTGGAAACATCCTCCGGTGAAGGGAGAAAGGCGGACGGCTTATGTAAACAAGCCGTCTGTCATTCTTCCCTGTGTAAAAATGAAGATCAGACGGTTCTACTATGTAGGACCGTTGATCTTTGTTTTTACACCAATAGCCATGTCCCTTTACAGTTAGAAGCACGCCCCTAGGACACACTTAACCCCTCCCTCTCCAATACAGTTAACCCCTTCCCTGCCAGTGTCATTTTTGCAGTAACAGTGCATATGTATAGCACTGATTACTGTAGTAATGTCACTGGTAACCCCAAAAGTGTCAAAAATGTCATTTAAGGGTCCGATCTGTCCGCCGCAATGTCGCAGTACCGCAAAAAAAAATCACAGATCGCCGCCATTACGCGTTAAAAAAAAAACACCAAAAATGACAAAATTCTTTCCCTTTGTTAGAAAACGCAATAACTTTTGCGCAAACCAATCAAAATACGCTTTTTGCGATTTTTTTTTACCAAACATATGTTGCAAAAAATTTTGATTTTTACATTTTTTTGGGGGGAATTTCATATAAAAAATGTGAAAAATATTGTTATTTTTGCAAAATTGACGCTCTTTTTTTGTTTATAGCGCATGATCAAAAAATCGCACAGGTGATCAAAATACCACCAAAAGAAAGCTCTGTTTGTGGGAAAAAAAGGACGTCAAATTAGTTTAGGTACAGCGTCGCACGACCGCGCAATTGTCCGTTAAAGTCACGCAGTAAAAAAATCACAAAAAAAACCCTGGTCTTTTAGCAGCCAAATCCTCCGGGGCTTAAGTGGTTAATAGGCATTGGGACACGAAGAAAGAGGTAAAAGAAGCAAAGGAAGAACTAGTTACTTAGGGTGATCCAAATTCTGGAACAACAGACTAGATCCAATGGCATCCCAGAACAGCGAGAACTAACTGAGAAGAGAGGGGAACGTACAGCACTTATGGAGCAGGAGACAAAAAATGCATTTCATATATTTATAAAAGAAAAGTACCAATGGGGAAAAAACCCAGGAAAGGGCTAGCAAAAGCAGTAAGGGAGAAAATAAATGCATCCTATATCTCCGAAATTAATAACGAGAATGGGGAAATAGTCAATTCAATCCCTTATATCACTCAAGTATTTCATTCATACTATAGTCAGCTGTATAATGTTAGACAGAAGAGGAAAGTAGGGAAAGTGAAAAGGAAGATGCGGCTTTGAGGGAATATCTTCCTTTATTTCATTATTGGAATATATTGTTGTATATCACATTGGTTTATATATGATTTTGCGCACCAATAAACTGTGGAGAAAAAAAAACATGCAGGGAAGAGAAGGAGGGATGCTTTAAAGGGGAAGGGAGGGACATACTTTATCTGTTTTTGTTTACAAAAAGTTACAGCCAAAGGAATTGTGATTGTCCTTTAGGTTAATCATTTGAAGTAATAAAAAATAATATGATGTTCAAACTTTTGGCTTCTTTCTTTAATAACTACATAACACAGTACTGGTACTTTTACTTTCAGTACTTGAGTAGCAAAATTTTAAATAAAACTACTTGCAATACTTAAGTACAAAAAATGTTGAATACTTTAGTACTTCTACTCAAGTCACTTTTTGATCGAGCACTTCCACTTCTACTCAAGTCACTTTTTGATCGAGCACTTGTACTTTTACTCAAGTATGGGTTTCGAGTACTTTATACAAGTGTGTAATCGTTCGTTAATGAAAACATTATTGATTTTCGTCATAGTTTTCATCAGTAGACGAGAATGTGGTGTACTTTGTTATGTTTTTGTCACTGTAAAAAGGCTGCTGACAAACATTTTGATGAAACTGTTTTTGTTGACCAAAATAACATTGATTGGCGGCACTGATGGGCACTGATAGGTGTCACTGATGGGGGCACTGATGAGCAGGCACTGATAGGGCAGATCTGACTGGCACCACTGATGGGTACAGTTTGGCATCACTGATGGGCATTGACTGGCATCACTGCTGAGCACTTACTGGCATTACTGCTGGGCCCTGTGGAGCTGCACCAAAAATCAGTGCCCTTATTATCTGTGCAGGTCTCCCCTGTGAGGAGATGACGCTGTCAGTGTTTAAGGAAGCACACAAGGGTGGGGAGAGTGGGACGATGTCATATGTTGTCGACCCAGAAATACACAGCCACCTTGCACCCGTCATTTTACTATATGGCGGGAAGAAGGCAGTTAAAGCGTTTGTTAACCCAAAAAAAAAAAAAGATCCTGTTCCCTTAAAGCATGTTATACAGAACAGTGCTTGTGCTGTGTAATTTGGCCCCCTGTATCACCTAAAAAATCTGGTTGATCCTGCCTGGCTATACCCTCCAGTCTGTAAACTGACCACGGTGTATCATGCCTGCTGAGCCCTGACAGTTTACGTGCCCCCCTCATCCGCAGCTCTCCTTTCTCTCCTGTCCTTCTCTCCCTGCCCCCTCCCTGCCTGTCGGCTCGTGTCAGTGCCAGCCCCTCCCCTCCTGCTGCTAAATAACTTTTCTTGTCCTATATAATCCTCTCTGTTCCCTGATGACAGATGCTCCTGTCTCTGTGTTTTATAAAAAAGAAAAATGCCTTCTTTACCGTATTTCAAAGCGGCTCTCGGTGATCATGTGACTGGCCGCCTCTCTCTCTCCTCTCCTCCTCTCGCCCCGCCTGACGTCAGTGGGGAAATCTCGGCCCCGCCCACTGCATCTTTCAGGCGGGGAGAGGAGAGAGCTGGTCGGTAACTTAATCGCCGGAGCCACTCTGAAATGCGGTAAAAAAGGCATTTTTTTAAAGCACAGAGACAGGAGCACCTGTCATCAGGGAACAGAGAGGATTATGTGAAGCTGTTAAAGTGGGTTAACAACCACTTTAAGGGGACGGGACAGGGAGTGTGTCCTATGCCTACATACTTTTGCTAATTGGTGTCCCTTGTTCCCATCTTACAAAGTTGGGAGATATGGGTATTGTGGATAAGCCTGTGACTGTTGAAATAAAGCAGTTGAGGGATTATCATTCTGTTGTGCTGTGGATACTATCTAGTAGAGATTATTTATTATGTTTGACTTTTGAGATCGGTGCAACTTGTCTGGTGAGTTTGCTATTCAGAGAGAAAGTAAATATATGAGATATGTAGCACTTACCCCTAGAGGTGCAGAAGGATTCAAGGTGGCATTGATGCCCTTTAGCAATGCCTCACCCTCTGACGCACCAAGGCTGAACAAGAAAAATATGTTTGCAAAGGGTCTTGTTGTCCTTAGTATCAAATGTAAAATACATCCATAGATCTTCTCTTCTCTTTCTACCTGTCACATATGCCGACATTTCTGTGTAGTTTATGCAGCAGTGGGGAAGCATACATAGGAGTGACTCACTCTGAGTCAGACTAGCCTTGGTGAGGTCTGGACCTGGATGGGGAGGAGGAGGCCTGCAATGCACAATTCTCTGGATGGTTTGACGACAGTGAAGAGGACTATAATGAACAGTGCTCTGGTGCCCTGGTTATCTGTGCAGATCTTCCCTGTGGGGAAGATGGCCAATGGGCTATAATCAGAGCCAGGGACCCATTAAGCTGGTGTGCATTGACTTTCTGTGCTTGCTGCTTCTTGATCTGAACAGACAGAGAAATATCCTGGTGGTGACTGACCACTTCACTAGGTATGCCCAGGCATTTCCCTGAAAAGATCAACATGCATCCACTGTGGCCAAAATCTTAGTGAAGAAGTTCTTTGTACACTGGGGTCTGAGTTTGAGAGTCTGGTCAGACTTGGAGAGTACCCTTATCAAGAGGCTCCTGAGCCTGTTAGGCATCAAAAAGTCAAGAACCACCCCATATCCTCAGAGAGACCCTCAGCCGGAGGGATTCAACTGAACTCTCCTAGATATGCTTGGGGCTTTTACTTCAGAACAAAAGCAACACTGGAGCAAGCATATAGCAGCTATCCTGCAAGCTTACAACAGTACCGCAAATGATGCCACAGGCTACTCACCTTATGGGCTGATGTTCAGATGGGCGGCTCAGCTCCACAGAGGATATGTAGACTGCATGAGAAGAAGTCTGAAGACTGCTATGAGAAGGCCCAAGCTGCCTCAGATGCCCTTAGACAGTGAAACAAGAGAAACTTCGACCTCAGGGTGTGAGTGCAGGACCTGCAGCCTGGCGACAGAGTGCTGCTGAGAAACCTGTGTGTCCCTGGAAAGCACAAGTTGGTGATTGCTGAAAGTCAGAGCCCTATGTCATCTGTAAGCAGCTGCCAGGGCTACCAGTTTATCAGACCCGGCCAGAAGGGAGCAGGGGCTCACTGAAGACTTGGCACCGCAATCATCTGCTGCCCTCATCAGAAGCAGCTTATGTGCTACAACAGCCAAACTTGCAGTCTACACCTACGGCTTCCCAGAGGTCCCGTCCGGTGACTAGGTCTCAGCCTGTACCCCTCAATGCAGATGAAGACAGTGAGGATGAAGAGATGGGAATAGATTGGCTGTGGCCATCTCAGATGTCAGGGCATGCCACCCTTCCTTCTCCTCCTCCCAAGAAAACAGACACCGGGATTCTTAGGCCAGAGGCTCCTATATGTGTACCTTTAGAGTCAAGGAAGACCTGGAAGACACTCTTCCCTGCCAGCAAGCGATCCTGAAGACTCTCACTCTTCTATAGTGGAGAAAGAAGAACCTGTTGTGGAAGAGGAAGAAGCTGATCTGCAGGAGGCAGAAATAGCCATGCAGGAAGAAAGGGCTAGTAAGCCTACAAAACCTGAACCTAGGGAATAGAGAGAGCAAAGAGTTATTCGCCCACCCAAAATACTGACCTATAATGTGCTTGGTGAGAACTCTGAAGAAGCCATTCCCACCCCTCAAGGGACCCTCAACATGCCTGTTCTTTTCCGCAGATTTGGTGGAGGGCAACCCTGACACATCTTGCTGGGCCATCCCGATTCCCGATAAAGGTGACTTTAAGGCAGGACAACCTTCCCTCCTATGATATTTGGTGGGAGGTTCATCTGTCAACTCTGTGTCATTATATGAGCTGTTTAAGCTTGAGCTCTGGTTAATGAAATGTGAGCTGTTTGTTTTCCTTGCATGCATTACCATGTTTCTCTTTTCATGCATGAAAAATGCATGTAACAGGTCCTGGACTTTACCACTTTTGGAGGAGAAGAAGAAAAAAGGGATGCTACGAGTCTGCCTGAGAGCATGGAGAGACCACGAGGCAGAGGAGAAGACCGGATGCAGGAGAAGGGTGCTACTCTCCAGGGTCGGTGTGACTGTTCTTTGCCACAACTCCAGGTCGCAAATCTCTTGCCAGAGACGGAGTCCACGTGCATCTCCAGGCGCATCTCTGCAGACATTGTGGGTTGATCCGGTTTTTGGGTAGCCAGTCAGGCAACCTGAAAGAGCCTGTTCCAGGACATCTCTCCTTAGGGCTTTCTGTCGCAGGATTGTTGAGCGGGCACTTGCCCACCTTTTTAGAACAAAGAGACACTGCATGCAGACACCATTATATACTTGCTTCAACTAAGTTAAAGAGAGAGGCCTTGAACTACTCTTACACTGTTAAGCAGTGATAGGATTCTTCCTGCTTGCCAGAACTCAACAAGTACACTTTACATCACCTTGTTTGCCAGGAATTCTTAGACCTACTTTATTCCACCCTGCTAAACAGAATACCTAAAGTGCACCAACAAAGAGCTAGCTGTAGATACTGGACATATACACTGTGCGGATTTCCACATCTCTGTTCTGTGTACTCAGGAACTCAACAAAAATATTTCATTCTAGAGCTTTTAGAGTTCGGAATGGAACATAACTACTTTAATTGGGGCAGTGACTTTAAATTAAATAAATAAATAAATTAAATTAAATAAATAAATAAATTTGGAACAGGACTAAGGCCCCATTCACATAGGGGCGACGCTACTTCGCACCGCGACCTCCGAGGTCGCGGTGCGAGCAGCGCGCCGCGACCTCGGAGCGGCCGCCACGGACTTCATAACATTGAAGTCTATGGCGGTCGCCTCCTGGTCGCCCCAAAGAAGCTCCATACCCTTTTTCTAAGTCGGAGCGACTTGTGTCGCTCCTATTAGAACGGGTCCGCAGCTTCCCTATGGAAGGCCACCTACGGCGACCTGTGAGGCGACCAGGTCGCCTCACAGGTCGCCTTAGTGTGAACGGGGGCTTACAGTCCATTGCAAGATAGGAGTGCAAAGATCTTCTGACCTTGAAAAACAAAAAATCAGAAAACACATCCAAGTTTGAGATAGCATTTTTTATTTATTTTTTTTCCAAAAAGCTTTATTAGACAACATGCACATAAAAGAGAGAAGCATTTTTAACTTCTTTCTCTAATCAACACAAATAGACCAAAAGGATTCTAGCCAAAAGTTGGAATGTCCTAAAAGGAGATCGAGTGTTAGGACCCACACTCCCAGAGAAATCTAAGTTGATCTTTAGGAAAGCATGTACGTAAAAAAAATATTGTGGCTCCAAACCCAGTGGAAAGACCCAAGAAATCAATTATGTTTGGGAACCCTGTGAGGGGGGGGCTCTGTGGGGACCTTGTGAGGGGGGGCTCTGTGGGGACCCTGATGTGAGGGGGGATCTGTGGGGATCCTGATGTGAGGGGGGGCTCTGTGGGGACCCTGTGAGGGGGGGCTCTGTGGGGACCCTGTGAGGGGGGGCTCTGTGGGGACCCTGTGAGGGGGGGGCTCTGTGGGGACCCTGTGAGGGGGGGCTCTGTGGGGACCCTGATGTGGGGGGGATCTGTGGGGACCCTGTGAGGGGGGCTCTGTGGAGACCCTGTGAGGGGGGGTTCTGTGGGGACCCTGTGAGGGTGGCTCTGTTGGGACACTGTGAGGGGGGGCTCTGTGGGGACCCTGATGTGAGGGGGGATCTGTGGGGACCCTGTGAGGGGGGCTCTGTGGGGACCCTGTGAGGGGGACTCTGTGGGCACCCTGATGTGAGGGGGGAGCTCTGTGGTGACCCTGTCAGGGGGGCTCTGTGGGGACCCTGTGAGGGGGATGGGATCTGTACGGACCCTGTGAGGGGGGCTCTGTGGGGACACTGTGAGGGGGGGATCTGTGGGGGGCTCTGTGGGGACCCGTTGAGGGGGGCTCTGTGGGGACCCTGTGAGGGGGGGCTCTGTGGGGACCCTGATGTGAGAGAGGGCTCTGTGGGGACCTTGATGTTAGAGGGGGCACTGTGAGGACCCTGTGAGGGGGATCTGTGGGGACCCTGTGAGAGGGGGCTCCGTGGAGACCCTGTGAGGGGGGCTCTGTGGGGACCCTGATGTGAGAGGGGGCTCTGTGTGGGGACCCTGATGTCAGAGGGGCACAGATTCTGTTTTATCGTCCCCCCTTTAAGCCCTTTCCACTTTTAGTTGGGTACACACTTAAAAGAGAAGTACGGGAAAGTTTGTTTTGCAATACAGTTCCGTAAGCAACAACTTTTTTTCAGGCATTGCCCCTCCCGAGACTAGGCTCTGGATCCGCCCCTGGGTGACAGTAGACCATTAACTAGAATATGGGAGGTGGGGTCCCTGTAAAGGATCCAGACCCAAGCCTGAAACTTAACCCCGAAGCCAAAGGAGCGCAATGCCGCCATCAGACATTGCCACTCAAACGAATCAAAGGCCTTAGCGGTATCTAGTAAGGCCAGCGCGCAAGACTCCGGAAAAGACCCCTTAAGTTGTAAGATCATCTGTGTCCTCCGAAGATTAATGGACATGGACTTGCCAGGCATGAAGGCGGTTTGGTCTGAGTGAATAATTTCAAGAATCACAAGATTAAGGCGTTTAGCCACAATTTTCGCAAAAATTTTGTAGTCAATATTCAAAAGGGAAATTGGGCGATATGAGGCACAGTCCGTCAAATCTTTATCAGGCTTGGGAATGAGAACCACTGTGGCCAAGTACATGGATGAAGGCAGCCTACCCTCCCTGAAAGCAGTGGAGTAAACCTGGGCCAGGACAGGAGCGAGAACATCCAGATAGCGACAATAGACCTCTAGGGGCAGGCCGTCAGGTCCAGGGGCTTTACCCTTACCCAGGGAAGTAATCGCCTCCCTAACCTCGTCCTCTGTGATATCTGCCTCTATCCCCTCGCTCTGTTCCTGTGATAAGGTGGGAAACAACAAGTCGGACAGGTAAGCGTCTATGTCATCGCTGGTAAAGGTCAAAGTAGAGGAGTACATACCCGTATAGAAATCATAGAAACAGAAAAAGTATGTCCCCAGCCAGTCGGGCCTCAGAGCCGCCAGAGTGTATAATTTTGGTCACCACCGTACTACTCAGCTGCTGTCTCTCCATATGGGCCAATAACTGACTAGATTGATTACCAAATTCGAAATATTTCTGCTGAGTATAGAAAGTCTTTCGCTTAGCCGCAGCCAAAGTAAAATCGGCATACATATGGGACAGTCCCTCCCAGTGGACACGATTGGAGATAGTAGGAGAGTCGAGATAAGTCGCCTCAGCTTCCCGATATCTCTTCTCCAAGTCCTCCTCATCCTGCCGAGAAGCCCGTTTAATATACGAGATGGTAGACCTAAGCGCTCCTCTCAAAAATGCCTTGAGGATGTCCCAAAAAATTAGGCTCCTGTCCACTCCATGAGCCTCCAAAAAGACAGAGAGTTGATCAGGGATGCGGTCATTGGATCCAATTTTGGACAGCCAGAAGGGCTGCACCCGCCATTGCCTACGGATACCCCAGACACCAACATCGATAGGCAGTGACAGAGGGGAATAGGGAGATATATGAAAAAAGCAGGGTAAGATAGCAGCCGATCATTCCCCAAAGCCAGGTCAATCCGTGAGAGGCATCCCCTACTAGGGACAGCCCAGGAGTATGTCCTAACCCGAGGATTAAGGACCCGCCAGAGATCATGCCACCCAAATTCAGCAATTAAGGCCCCAAAAGCAGTCGGGGAGGGAGGAGACGGGGCTAAAGAATCCCCATGTCTATCCAGTCCCGCGTCTGCCACAAGGTTAAAATCCCCCAAGCAAAGGACGTACGCTTTGGGAAACAGCGCAGCAAAACTAATGGCTTCCTTAATAACATGCAAATTAGCCAGCGGGGGATTATAAATACCCAAAATAACAAAGGGGAGGGCATGCAACTGGGCACGAATAAACACAAATCGACCATGGGGATCCGTCTTGAGGCGGACACACTCCCAAGGGACCGACCGGTGTACCAACACAGAGACCCCCCTAGAGTAAGTAGATTGACAAGAGTGACCCGACTACTGCACCCAGGGCTTCCGAAGAAGATCCACTGTATCAGAGGTAAGGTGGGTCTCCTGCAAGCACACCAGGCACGCACCAGACTTCAAAATAGTAGTAAACACCTGGGAACGCTTATGCGGTGAACCCAGCCCCCTCACATTCCAGGACAGAAAGGTAGTAGCACTAGCCATCATACCATTCAGGGCACCATAGGATTGACAGGGGGGGCAAACCCAACAGTAAAATAACCATGTGGAGCATCACATTCATGGAAACGTAGATGTACCTGTAAGAAAAAATTTGTAAAAGAACCCGAAACTCCGGGCAACACAGCACAGTATGCAGAAAAAGGTAAACTGACAATATCAAAAAGAACACATAAATGAACAGTTTCAATGGGGCATTGCCCACACAATGCTTCAGCATATGTGAGGGCAATTCGTGGAGCCGGCCGGCTCAAAGCTCTCAAAAATAAATAAAGGCAGTGACAGCCCCAGCCCGGGACCGAGCGCGGAGCCATTGACTTACATCTGAAAATAATAAAATATCATTAGGGGGTGGGGGGGGGGATAGGGAAGGGGGGGAGGATGGGGGAGGATAGGAGAGGGGGGGGAGAGATATATGATTCCGTTCTCCCTTAATTTCCTCTTGATCTCAGTAAAAGTGGCCCTCTGCTTCTGCAGTTCAATGGAGAAATCAGGGAAGATGGAGATGTTAGTATTTTCAAACTGCAGCTGGCCTTTCTGGCGGGTTTTGGAGGATCAGATTGCGGTCTCTACAATTCAGTAGACGGGCCAATAGGGGCCGGGGGGCAGCGCCAGGGATTGGTGGCTTGGCTGTAACCCGGTGTGCCCTTTCAACCGCAAAAGCAGACAAAAACTGAGCGTCAGGGAAAGTAGCTTTAAACCAGGTCTTAATAAAGACCTTCTGCCTTTTCAGGGAGCCCCACTATTCTGACGTTATTGCGCCTAAGGCAATTTTCAAGATCGTCAGCCTTTTGGAACCAGAAGGAAATTTGTTTTTCCGCGGCTGACACCCGAGCAGGGAAAGGGGAAAAGTCATCTTCAATGGAGGAGATCCTCCGTTCAGTCTCTGTCACCCGCTCCCTCACCTTTTGCATGTCGTGACGCATAAGGCCAATGTCCACCTTAATCTCCTCCATCTTGCCCGTCAGAGAGGTATTGCAGGCAGTAATGGCCTCTAAAAGCTGAGCATTTACCTGCTCTAGGGTGAGTCTACCCGGTTTCTCAGCCGTGGAGCCGCTGGATTTCACAGTCTCTCCCGCCACCACCACACTGTTGCTCCACGTCAAAGGAGGGCCGTGGCCATCTTGTTTCTCCGTGCGGGCGAACTCCTTTAGGCGTTCCGCGGAGTTGGAGGAGCGATCCTTACTCATGACTGCAAGGGTAGAAAGTACAATATAGGGAAACTGTAATCCTGTAAACGTTATAAGAAATCCAGTAGGTGTATCTGAGCGAAAGTCACATCAAGGCGCAGTGCGCACAGGCCGGATATATGGAAAAGGAAACAGGAACAGCAAAGCACTCAGAGTTGATAGTTGTTCATCAGGGGGAGAGTGATAACTGGAACAAATTAGAGCATTAACAGCAGACAGTGGTAGTATGAGCAGGTGCAACGATCTGCAGGCAGCACAGGAACTGCAGCAGTGGCTGAGATAGTCTGTGTATAGAGACAGGCAGTTCACAAATTCAAAGGTGGGCACATCTGAGGTTGCACAAAGCTGACACAGGAGGGTTCAGAGCAGCAGGGAGGTATATGGGTGCAACGATCAGCGGGTGCAACGATCAGCAGGTGCAACGATCTGCAGGCAGCACAGGAACTGCAGCAGTGGCTGAGACAGTCCGTGTATAGAGACAGGCAGTTTACAAATTCAAAGGTGAGCACATCTGAGGTTGCACAAAGCTGACACAGGAGGGTTCAGAGCAGCAGGGATGTAGATGGGGGTTCCAAAGGGCTACTAAGAATGGCACCAGGGGGGGCACACAAGCCACGGTGTTGGAAACAGTGAGCCAGGCTAGAGGTATTATGGCAATAGGCGATCTATGGTCCGGGCAGACTGAGAATCAGGCAGGGTCGCTGGTCTTTAACGATAGGGGTCCCAGGGAGGGCAAGCAGGGTCCGGTGGGCACCAGCACTATTATGATGGCGGCCGGCCACGGGCTGGCAAAAGGCCCGAGGAACCAGGGGACTCCAAAGGCAGGCTGCAAACCAATAGCAGGCAGGGGCTCAGGTCAGGAGGCCGTTACAGGGATCAGGCCGACTCCTACCTGGTTCGGGGCGACAGCTACTATAGGCCGGAGGCTTCTGGTGGCGGCGTAGGCTTTAGTAGGCCGCAATCCTCCAGTAGTTGGATCCGGGCTCTGGCACCAGAACTACGGACTAAGACACCAAGTGCAGGTCCCGTTGTGGTGGATGGAGGCCGGAAAGGGCCGTAATCTGGCTCCGAGGCGGGGGATGGAGAAAAAAAAAAAAAAGACTTTACAATCACTTTAACCACTTGCTGAGATAGTAGATATACTGCGGCGGTCAGCCCCTCACAGGCAAAGTGACGTACTGGTATGTCACTAGCCTGTGATGCTGTGGGGAGCGAGCGGTCACGGACCCCCCCGCGTGTGTGATCGTCTCGGCGATCGTTGGGGGAGAGGGAGAAAGGCAGGCGGCTAGTGTAAACAAGCCGCCTGTCATTCTCCCCTGTGTAGAAACAGTGATCATACGGTTCTACTATGTAGGACCGTTGATCATTGTTCCTGCACTTCAAGCCACAGCCAATCACAGTAAGAATCACGCCCCTAGGGACACACACAGCCCCTCCCTCTCAAATAAAGTTAACCCCTTCACTACCAGTGTATTTTTACAGTAACAGTGCATATGTATAGCACTGATTACTGTAGAAATGTCACTGGTAACCCCAAAAGTGTCATAAATGTCAGTCAAGGGTCCGATCTGTCCGCCGCAATGTCGCAGTACCGCAAAAAAAAATCGCAGATCGCCGCCATTACGCGTTAAAAAAAAAAACAACAAAAATGACAAAAATCTTTCCCTTTGTTAGTAAACGCGATAACTTTTGCGCAAACCAATCAAAATATGCTTTTCGCAATTTTTTTTACCAAACATATGTAGCATAAAACAAATTGGCCGAAAATGTTAAAAAATTTTGATTTTTACATTTTTTTTGGGCAATTTCACATAAAAAAAATGTGAAAAATATTGTTATTTTTGCAAAATTGACGCTCTTTTTTTGTTTATAGCGCATGATCAAAAAATCGCACGGGTGATCAAATACCACCAAAAGAAAGCTCTGTTTGTGGGAAAAAAGGGACGTCAAATTTGTTTAGGTACAGCGTCGCACGACCGCGCAATTGTCCGTTAAAGTCACGCAGTGCCGAATCGCAAAATACCCCCTGGTCAGGAAGGGAGTAAAATCTTTTGGGGCTTAAGTGGTTAAGAAGGCTGTTCAATCTAAAGAACTTTTATTGTTTGATGTTTATAAAAGTGTAGCACCCTCTAGTGTGCTACTAGTGTGAGTGCAGGCAAATTTATGTTTTGGCTCATTGTACAATGGGTCTGAATCTGGGTCAAAAGTTTACTGCAGTTCAGGACTGGATGATTCATACAGGCAGGTCTCTGGTGCCTCCTCTTGGTTCTGGAAGGTTGGAGAACTTGAGGGCGAATACCAGGAGGATTGGTCTACATACTTAGTGGATTTTTTGCCGATCCCCAGGTGGTGGGCCTGTCATGCTGGCAGGGATAATAAAACAGGTGTGTGTTATCCCGCGCTCCCTAATCTAATGTGTCCCTCACTTTTAACTTGTGTCTGGCTGGGAGTCGGGTGGAAAATGGAGTGCTGAGGAGACTGTCAGTGGCCCCTGCCTCAGACTTGAGCTTGGGCTGGCGTTGGAGGATTCTGATAACATCACGGTTTAAAAGGAATCTTACCTTTGAGGCAGCAAGAGCAAGGAGGACTGTATTAGTACATCAGCACTTTTAGGAACCTACAAGGGGAAAGACTGTCACATGTAGCAAGCCTTTCTGGAAGAGAGCGTTGGGCTTAAATCTTTCCTTCATCTTGCCTTGGGAGATCTTCAGTAGCAACCAGGTGGGCTAATGAAGAAGCAGCCAGGTTGGCTGGTAGTTCCTGCAGTCAGTAGACCTGGGATCCGTTTCTACAGTCAAGTCATTTCTGCATTTATGCAACCTACAACGTGTATGCATTTAATCAACCTACAACATTTCTGGTACTTTCAAAAGGGACTGAGAGTTCCTAGTACTTAAGTGGCTTTTTCTTTTATATCAGAGTCTCAGAGACTGTCGGTGTTCAGGAAGAAAGACCGTTCTGCAATGAGTACATGGGGAGGAAGTTGTCCCTGGGTTTTTTTTTGCTATCAAGTTGGGCATCTCATAATCCAAGTTATTACTCTCTAATAAAACATAAAACCAAGCTCAAAGACTGCTCCTTGTGTCTGGAAAAAGTGTGGAGAATAATTGTTGCCTGGCTGTGCAGGAGTGGGGAACACTATCACCAGCAGCTTCTTAGGGGGGTGAGAGCTACAAAAGAAAAATAAAATTAATTTTATTTGCACTGATGTACCTCAAAAAAAAAAAAAAATCCCATGGGCACTTGAAATGTGCCCGTTGAATTAAGTTACTAAGGGTGGAGGTACATCATTGCATGTACCAGATCACCATATGTACAGTATGAATAAACTACTTCTACTCTTTTTTGAAAACCCAGAGAGCTTTGTGTCATGGGTGCACCCTTTTATAAGAACTTGAATCTGTCTTCTATATGCTTCCTGTAATTCCCCACACAGCAGCACTGGAGGAGGGAGAATTGGTATTAAAAAGCTATTTAGGCTCTGCTACATGTGCATGTGGTGAAGGGAGGAGGAAGCAGAGTTGATACCTTATCAATATGTTGTTGCTAATCAACAAGAAAAAAGGAACAATCAGTGCATTCTATAACACCAGTTAATAAATATGCAAGCTGAACACTGACCCAGGTACAACAAGTGGTTTTTATAAATGCAATAGGTGCCAAGTTTGCTTATTGAATCACATCAAACAAAAACATACACAAAGTTTTGTTGCAACTAGCACAGGAAAGTCGCATAAAATGAACCCCTTTATTTCCTGCACCAGCACTGGAGTTGTTTATCTTCTCCAGTGCTCATGCGGATTCCAATATATAGGGAGAACTAAACGTCCATTACATGTGCGACTTAATGAGCACATTGCAAATATATGCAAAGGTTTCAAGAACCATTCAGTGTCTAAACATTTTTTAACATTTCACAACAGAGAACCTAAAAATATTACCATGGGTTGAGAAATAGAGAAGAGGAGGTCATCGGCGTAAGCCGAGATCTTAAAGCTGACGGAACCTAGTTGGACACCAGAAATGTCCGGGTTTAAACGAACCTTGATCAGGAAGGGTTCAAGGGAGAGGGCAAAAAGTAGAGGGGAAAGAGGGCATCCCTGATGGGTGCCATTGGAAATCTGGAATGGGTCAGAGAGCACTCCGTTTGCTTTGATGGATGCTCTTGGGTTCACATACGCACTGGCTATCCACCCCAGCATTCTCGGACCAAGTCCCAGATGTCTCATCATTGCCAACATGTAGTCCCTTTTCGGCGTCTGTACTCAGGAAAACCGTTGGTGTGTTAGTGCTCCTGGACCTTGGCGGTGTTCAGGACCTTGATGGTGTTGTCCCTAGCTTCTCTGGTAGGAATGAAACCGACCTGGTCAAGATGAACCAGGTCAGGCAGGTAGGGTTGGAGACGAGACGCAAGAATTTTGGTGAAAAATTTCAAGTCTGCATTAAACAGAGAAATCGAGCGATAGCTGCTGCAAGCAGACGGATCCTTCCCTTCTTTGGGAATCACCAAGATGTGGGCCAACAACGTTGAGTCGTGAAAGGAGGCATTGTGACCTAAGTCGTTAAATAACTTATATATACCATAACATATGTGGTATTAATAAAGTTTGAAGCTGTTGACAGTAAAAAGCCGTGAAACCGTCTGGGCCCGGAGCTTTGCCTGACTTCGCCGCCCTTATGGCTTGTAAAATTTCTTCTGGGGTAAATGGGGAGTCCAGTGATTCTCGAGAAGGGGACGCAAGGCGCGGTAGGGGTACAGAGTCCAGATAGGACGATACAGCCGAGGAATGGGAAGGTGTCTGCGGTAGGTGATATAAGCGTGAATAAAAGGATGCAAAGCTGCGAGAAATGTCCTTGGGAAGGTGCATTTTCTTGCCTTCTTCTCCAACTATGTACGGAATATAGGAGGCCACTCTCTGATCCCCGAGGGAGTTTGCCAGAAGCCGTCCACACTTATCTCCTGATTCGTAGGAGAGCCCCTTACAGCACTGAAGAGCTGCCTTGGCCCGATAGCGTAGGAGGTCTGCTACCTGACCCCGCAAGTGTAGCAATTCAGCTCCTTCCAAATGAAATGGTAGGGACAAGCCTATAGCTAAATTCATATACTAAGAGTCAGGTAGATTATCATACACCAGGGCCACAAAGAGGGAGAAAATATAGGTGGATGAATCAGTCAAGATGGAAAAACTGTTGCAAAGTCAGGACATACCTCAGGTGAATGTTAAGTGTGACCAAAATACAGAATATATACATATTGTACATGGCATGAAAATAGTCACACGACATGGTTACATTGGGCAACGAAAAAAGAAAAAGAATAAACAGAAAAAAAAAAGGGGGGGAGAAACAGCCCAATGATGGTAAATGATGTTGAATAACATACAAACAATTAAAAAGAGTATTAACGAAATGATTGAACACAATGAATTATATTCCCAACAGAAGCAGGCAGATATATGGTGCTAAATTGTAGCCATCATACCTGATGATGTAGAACCTAATAAAGGAAAAACTGAGAAAATAGCAGGAATGATGGCCATGATGGCTGATGGTGTAAAGCCTGATAAAGCAAAAACTGAGCAGAAGGCAAGAGACATAGCAGAGGAGACAAAAACCTATAGCTAAATAGTTACATCCAGAAAATAATGAATTAAACAGAAAAAATATATATAAAGTGGACTCATGCCAATTATTAAGTAATTGCTTTGCGTGGGAAGAGGAAACCATGAAATCATGGAGACCTGCCCCCATGTATGGTGCAACCTTGTCGCACCCATCAGATAAATGCCTCATAGAGGCTTGTCCCCCATAATTATTCATCTCTATCCCATCCTCCAGAAGAATATCCCTCCAGGAAAGGTCTGAAACTTACTGCCTCATTGAGTCCCGGAGGGGTAGTGGCCCTGAGGTTGAAAATCCAACGAAGCTCGGTTTGTAACAGGTTTTTGTTCCAGTCACCTTTGCCCGTCGCCCCCCCCCCCCCCCCCGCGCGTTCAGATTGATGTACCCGGTAAAGAATTGCAAATTTGATCTTGGGGAATTTACCCGCATGTGCTGCTGTAACATGTCGGCCTAGTGGAAGATCGGGGTCGCACTTTTTCATGCTTAAAATATGGCGGTAGGCCCTCTTCCAAAATTCTTGTATGGTTTTGCCTATATAAAAGCTGCCACATTCGCAAGTCAGTAGATAGATCACCCCCACGCGTTTTGCAATTGGCGTAATGTTTATATTTTAGAAAGGACCCATTTGGAAGTTGTATTTTTTTATCCGTCCACATGTATTGGCAGTAGTTACATCCGCCACATCGAAAAGTGCTCGGATATTTACATGGGACAGCACTTCTATCTTCTTTAAATTCACTATATACTAGATCAGGGGAGGACAAACTTTTTGACTCGAGGGCCGCAATGGGTTCATATATTGGACCGGGGGGCCGGACCAAGAGTAGATGGACGGTGTGTATGTGTGCCCCTTTCAATGCAGAGATGCCAGCGTGCCCCCTTTCAATGCAGAAATGCCAACGTGCCCCCTTTCAATTCAGATATGCCAGCGTGCCCCCTTTCAATGCAGATATGCCAGGGGGCCCCCTTTAAATGCAGATATGCCAGGGGGCCCCCTTTAAATGCAGATATGCCAGGGGGCCCCCTTTAAATGCAGATATGCCAGGGGTCCCCTTTCAATGCAGATATGCCAGCGTGCCCCCTTTCAATGCAGATATGCCAGCGTGCCCCCTTTCAATGCAGATATGCCAGGGGGCCCACTTTCAATGCAGATATGCCAGCGGGCCCCCTTTCAATGCAGATATGCCAGCGTGCCCCCTTTCAATGCAGATATGCCAGCGTGCACCCTTTCAAAGCAGATATGCCAGCGTGCACCCTTTCAATGCAGATATGCCAGGGGCCCCCCCGCGAGACCAGTGCACTTACCTCAGGCAGCGCTTCTCTTCAGTCCCCCGCCGTCTTCCTCTTCGGCCAATGGCATGGGGTTTGCCTTTCAGCCAATCAGGAAGTGGGAGGACCCGCTTCCTGATTGGCCAGGAGGAGGATCCGTGTGACAATAGCAAATTTTCATTCGCTATTGTCACACAATGGGCGGGCTCGGGGCGCACTGCTCTGTGCCTCGGGCTGCCCGGTACCATTTGATCCACGGTACCGGTCCGCGGCCCGGGGGTGGGGAACACTGCGCGCTCCGCGGGCCGGATTAAAAGGTAGATAGATAGTCCCTTACCGATTTAGCTCTCCTATATGTAATTGCTGGTTTATCTGTAACCAAGGGGTCAATCTGGGGGTCCGACGACAGAAGATGCCAGTATTTGTTCACAATGGCCCTAACCTGTGCATGTTGATTGCTAAAGCGCGTGATGATTCTGGTGTTCTAATTTTTTGTTATTTTTTTATGGCCATACAACCGGTTATGCCTGGATGGAGTGGTAACTCTTTTATAGGCTTTTTTTATGTAAGTAGCCCCTATTTAAGAGTTTTTCTGTAAGATTCTGGTACCTCTGGTACCCTTAATAATCTATTTCCTTCCAAATATGCGTCCCACCTTTCTTACTAGGTGGTACGCATACACCTTTAAGACAGATGATGTCATCGCTGAGCGCCGCAGAGCGGCTATTTCAACCGCCGGCGTTCTCACTCACATCGTTCGTTCAACCTGCCTTGTGTATCCACATGCTTTCAAGCCTGTCTTGCTGTCGGAACCTCCAGCTGGTTGCTTCTACCTGGAGCAGACCGGAACCTCGCTACTGATCACTGTATCTCGCTACCGGATCTTCCCCTCTCTACTGGACCCCTCTACTACTAACATTTACTAGTGATAAGTACCCCACAGGGGAATCCTCCATAACCTACTTACGCTATCTATCATCTGCACTGTTGCATAGATTGCTAGCTCTTGAGCCTACTACCATCTATCATCTGCACTGTTACATAGATTGCTAGCTCTTGAGTCTACTACCATCTATCATCTGCACTGTTACATAGATTGCTAGTTCTTAAGTCTATTACCATCTATCCTTGCACTGGGTTAGTCTATCCTGTAATTGTCATCTGCTGTCCTTACCACCTGTCACCATACTCGATTACTAACCTATCTGCACTCTACCTGATACCATCTAGTACTCTCCTGAACATACCTATCAAGTACTTACCATCTCTATCACTGTTCACACCTGTCCCTTCAGCACAACACCTTCATACTGTCATATAC
>NC_138769.1:46784470-46901970 GCF_965119305.1 Pelophylax lessonae | reverse complement strand
AACGGTTTCCCAAAAAGTTAGATTGAGGCATACCTTGATTAACGTTTTAGAGTTGCTTGTGTTCTGAACTGGCAAGCCAACTGCTGGTGACTTAACAGACCATGTGCAGCACCATGCCAACTGCAGGTAAGGGGTTAAGATGGCTCCTTCCCTGGCTGTAAATGATGGAAGGGTTTAGTCCTGCTTTAAAGAAGTTGTAAAGTATTAGGCTCCGTTCACATCTAGGCATAGCTATTTTTCCAGATGTTTTTTTGCAGACGTTTTGGTTGACCAAGTGACCAATGAAGAACGTCTGTAATCTGCCAAAAAAAGCCCAAGTACTTTGAGCGACAGGTGTTTTTGCTTAAAGCGGAGTTCCGCGCTTTCCTCTTAAAGCGGTTGTATCCTCAAAAAAACAAACCCTGCAGGACAAAGGCATAATGAGCTAGTATGCATTGCGTACTAGCTCATTATGAAAAACTTTAAAGCGAAGCCCCAACAAGGTTGCCCTGACACCGATGAGGCAGCTGACTTCTTCCCTCGTCGTCTCTTCCGGGTTTGGCCGCTCTGGAGCTGTGAGTGGCCGGAGCCGCGATGACGTCATATATGGGAGTTCACTTTCCGGCAAGGAGCTCTAAAGGTCCGACGGACCTTCAGAGTGCGTGCACTGCTGGTGTCAGTGGCTGCACGCAGGGCGAATATCTCAACAATGCAGGTTTGGGAGATATTATTTTTTTTACCTACAGGTAAGCCTCATTATAGGCTTACCTGTAGGTTAAAAAGCGGAGTACCACTTTAATGAACCAGCTTCTACATGGGTGTTGTGACAGATTTGGGTGAATTTTCACAAAGTTGGGTGAATCACTTCAGGTATCCCAACTGTGTGAAAAGTTCCTGTTCAATTTGAATACACAATTGTATTGCTTTTCACGGGATTGAATAACCCAATGTGAAGATCCTCCACTCAGTAAATTGGAATGATATAAGATAGGCCAGTTTTCAGTAAGAAATAACCTATACTAACGATGGTGCAGGGCTGTGGCGGAGGTCTTTGTAATTCAGAAGTGGGACTTGAAGGCAATGCTGTCCAGTAGTTAATGTGCACTAATGGTAATTTAAACCATAGTTTTAGCGGCTTACAATGAGAGGTGCAGTACAGTTAGACGTGAACAGAGCCTTAATCGGAGATCAGACATTTTTGCAAAAGATAAATGGCTGTGTAATGTTTAGTCTATTCTTGACTAATAGTAACTTGGTAAACTGGAGGCTGCAGTCATGTTCTCAGCTACAGATGTCGATGTAAATTTGGCCATTTCTCTTGGCAATAGTCCACCTGATTGTGTTGCAATAAAAAAACACTTCCGCATTTCTTCTTACCTGATTGGTGTTGGGAATCAGAACAATTAGGTTTGATGTTTGGGAGCAGAACAATGGAGTTCATTGGGAAAAGGTGTAGAAGGGGAATCCCCAGAGGCTATCCATTGTGATTAGCTTCTAGAACTTTCATATCTATGGGGATGCGATGCAAGAAGATCGCCCTTTGAAGGAGGGCCTTCATTGTTCGTGAAATAGTGGAATGTAATAAAAGACACTCGTATAACAACTTTAATTTTTTGGATATATAGGCAAGAACCTCTGTCAGTGTCTTAAGTATTTCCTTTTTTGTCCTGTGACCAGTGTCAAAGTGCAGACTCCAAAATTTTGTTCCTTCAAAAATGAGAACTAATGAGTACATCTTTAATGTTGTAGTTTTTGTACAGTCGGATGCTTTAAAAATTACAATGAACACTTTTTTTTCTTGTAGAAACCCGCTCCTCCAAAGGCTGAACCAAAGCCAAAAAAGGAAAAGGCTGCTGCAAAGGTAAATAAAATACTGATGGTGGCTACCCAACAAACATGTATTTGTATTAGAATTGTTTTGTCAGCCTAGTTGAGGAGATCTGTAGCTGCCATATACTGTTCAAATGTTAAGGCCTAGGCGCAATTATGTGATCTCTGGGTGGAAGATTGGAGTCAAGATGGTCTGATCTACAGTTTGGCATAGATTGTGTGACAGTACTTAAATCTTGGTAAGAGTGGTAACAAACGCCGCTTTGAACAATCTATGTACAGAAGGAGGAAATACTTTGCTGAATGAAGTTCAGCTGTGTCTGTTAATGGCAGTCAAGTCACTAATCCCCCCTTTGCCTATGGTTCATTGCAGTGTAACAGGGTTGATCTAATTGGTTGCCAAAAGCCGTGGCTGGCTTAGCTTCATGTCAAAGGGAATTTTGACATGAAGCCATGCAAGGATCAAATGAAACGATGTATAGCCAAAACTGCCAAACCTAAATGGATGTTGCTAAACGGACCAGAGCATTCCTGATAAGAATTTAATGGTTAAACTGACCAATAGGAGATGCTTTTACCTAGCCAATAGGGTTTTGGGTTAACAGTTTTGTGATTGGCTGGCTTGTTTCTTGCAGACCAGTTGAGTCTTGAGACTATGAATGGGGCATTACTAAGGCTGAATGCTGGTAGAAACTGATGTCTTAAGCCCCGTACCCATGCACCGATTGTTGGCTGTAAATTTTCGGCCGATCGCCCGATTGTTGGCTTGTTGGTATGATGCTTCTGACAACCGACTGCAACTTTTCGGCCGAACAAAATCTGGTGTGCAGGCTATAACATTTTTGTTGGCCGTCACCAGAACGGCAGATTGTTCGTCAGTCAGTACAGATTTCGGCCGACAAGTCAGATGAGCAAGACTTGGGCATGCTCAGAGAAGAGAAAACACACGAAAAGTAGACCAGAACATGACATCACTTCTGAAGTTGGCTGTTATTGGCTGACAAAATTCATGTGCAGTCTAGAGCACATTTCAACCAACACAACACTGGACAAAAGACAGCCGATCGGCCGGCAATCGGTGTGTGTACGAGGCATTATATATATATATATATATATATATATATATATGATTATAATTTTTTTTTTAAGGTTAAGACACTAGACTAAGCCACTTAAATTACCAGATGTCCTGATGGTGCTCAAATGTTTGGTGTAGGAAATTTCATGTTGAGATTGCTAGAATTTATCCACTTCAACCAGGAAGGGGCAGACTACCCCAAGACAGAAAGATGAGGGTTTTTATTTGCCTTCTGTATACCAGTGGTGTATCATTAAAGCAGTTGTAAACAGCTGGATGAGGTTTATTTGGCTTTTTGCAAGGTAAATGCATAATGTGCTAGTATTTGTCACATACTAGCACAGTATGAAACTTGCCTGACAACAAAGCATTTCAGCAATGCAATGTCACCGCTGAAGGCCCCTTCCATCTTCACCCATCTTCCAAGACCGTAGATTCCGGCTGTGTGACTGGCTGGAGCTGTGATGCCAATCCCAAGCATGTGTAGGGGAGCTGCCATTTATGGGACAGGGCTTTAAAGGAATGGCCTGGGTGGCCGTCACTTCAGAGCACATTTGCCGATGTCATCAGTTGCATATATAGTAAATGGTGCCTGCTTAGGGAATATTAACAATAACCCATAGGTAAGACTTTATTATAGGCTTACCTATAGGTACAAATCAGAGATGGAAGTTGGCAGACCCAGTCCCTGGTTGCAGGAAAAAATTGCACGATTCTCCAATTGGACAGCGCTCAAAAGGGACTCTCTCCTGCCGGGCTAGTGTCTACTCCTGGCGGGGGGGGGGGGGGGACATCCCTGCCAGGAGGAGACGGTGATTAATGCTAGCAGCTATAGTAGCTACTTGCGATAATCTGAAACAAGTCTGGCAGGCTGGTTGTACAGAAGTTGATCAATCCACTTGGTGCATTCAGCCTGCCCATTAATGGTTTGACTCTCAGCCGGTTCAGTGGGAACTGTATGGCCGGCCTAAGTCTTTACTATTTTCATGCTGAATTGGCAGCAAAAATACCAGGGTATGGAAGGTATAGAACTGCTGTTGCTTATAAAAGCTATCCAAATTTTTTGTGTCCGATTCTTACTTCCGCTGCTTCAATTAAGCTTTGACAATAAAGCCTGGAGCTGGCTTCTGTGCACAGCTGAATCCGACTTTGCACTCCGCAGTTTTAGTAAATCCCACTGGGACTAATGGTTCTCTGGCTGTTGCTGATGTCGTACTATACACATGGAATGCGGGCTTTGCTCAAGTGAAAGCAGGGGCCTCTTGTGCTAATGTAGAACATATGTTTATGTTGGGGCTTTTCTTTTCAGGATAAGTCTGAAGACAAAAAAGTTCCAGCAAAGGGAAAGAAGGGTGCTAAAGGCAAACAGACTGAAGAGGCTAACAAAGAGGAGACTAAAGAGGACGTGCCATCTGAAAACGGAGAGACAAAGGATGATGATGATGAGGTTGGTGTTGAGTTTGCTCGTTTTGACACTGGCATGATCTAAAGTGCATGCCATTACAGCTCAAGATCCTCATGTAAATGCCTGTGTTCCGTGTTAACATAAATGATTCAGTTGCTGTAAGCCCTGGTTCACACCAGCGCTGCTTTGAACTCTTGCTACCAGTGCAATTTCAAAGCTGCAGATTGGTGCAGCTTCATTTTTTTAGCAGAGGTCAACGCAAGTCACAATGAATTGCTGCAGATAAGGAGCATGCATTTGCAGTTTATAAATGTCTAATCGCATGACAAGTCGCACTGGTGTGAACCAGGGCTAATAGTGTTTGTGTAAGGCAGACTGGTATGTGATGAGTCCGATTCGTTTGTCACAAAGCAGCCAACCCCACTCGTTGTTGTGGTCAAAATACTAAGAGCACTTCTGTGGGGAAGCTTGAAGTAGCATACTCATGTCCACACAGGAATCAACTGATGGTGCCACCCTCTAAATTTTAGTATAGGAGTGTTTGGGGGGGGGGGGGGTGAGACTGAGGAGAGTTAGAATTGCTGTTAGCTGTTGCCTTGGAATGCACGTTTTCAAGAGTAACTGATCCTTGGTTGAACAATAATTCTGGACTAAGTACAAACTAAATTTAAGGAATGACTAGAATGTTTAGTCTCTAAAAGTTTTCTTGTCATTGCAACCTTGCCTTGACAATCCAATGCCTGCGTTGGGTTACTTCACCTGACATGATCTCTAGAGAGTGCAGAACTTCTTCCATAATAATATATTGTCAAAGACAGCCTGGTAAGAGACTGCTGATCTGTTTCTGATCTTTCATGGAGCTACCATTTCTTGGGGTTTGTTCTAGAGTGCCCCTGGCCTTCCCTACAGCAAACCCTGCAGTGCAGTTATTAGCTGCTTAGTGCTACTACAGCATTTGTGCCCCCCCCCCCCCCCCCCCCAGCCCAAGTGCAAATCTGTAAACCCAGCAGACTTTTCTCTGAAATGAACAGAGTGCCTGTGATCCTCCCATTTAGGATCACAGGTCTGTTTATTGCACAAGTCCCTCCCCATACAGTTGGAAAGCACTCCCCTAGGCTCACTTAACCCTTTGATCGCCCCTGGGTTAACCCCTTCCCTGCCAGTGTCATTACCGTAACAGTGCATATTTCCAGCACTGATTACTTCTGTGTGCAGCAGCCCCCCAACACATACCTGAGGTCCTTTTGTCCAGCAATGTCCACACCTGTCTCAGCCTTTGGAGATTCTCCCTTCTGGTTGGCTGAGACGCAGCAACTCCATTGGCTGCCTCTGCTGTCAGTCAGCTAGCCAGTCAGAGGGGGCCGGGTCTGGGGCTCAGTGTCTGAATGGACACAGGGAGCTGACACAGCTCGGGTGCCCCATATCAAGCTGCTTGCTGTGGGGGCACTGAACAGGAGGGAGGGGCCAGGCACACCGACGAGGAGGATCTGGGCTGCTTTGTGCAAATCCAAAAACACTTTACAATTACATAAAGTCCCTAAAGCCTTCTTGTATAATGTACATATGGGATGCAACCCTGCAGGCTGTCTACAGTAATCATCCAAGTCTAAGGGGTCGATTTACTAAAACTAGAGTGCAAAAACCTTGTGCAGCTGTGCATGGTTAGCCAATCAGCTTCCAGTTTGTTCAATTGGGCTTTGACAAAAGTGGAAGCTGATTGGTTTCAATGCACAGCTGCACCAGGTTTTGTGCTAGCCAGTTTTAGTAAATCGCCCCCATAGTGACAGGTGCAAGGTCTCTCAAACTGTCCTGATAGGCTCGAAGTGTTCTGTTTGGAATATTGAGTGCAAGTTGCCAGTATGGGACTTCTCTAGATTACAGGATGTCATCTTGCATAAACTCTCCTAAAGGTGACTGGCATATTCGATGTGAACTTCTTTTGTGAGGACTTGAAATAATTATCTGTATTTGTTGTTCTAGGCCCCAGCATCTGATGGAGGTGACAAGGAATCGAAGTCTGACTAACCTACATCTTGTTCCAAGTCTTTTATCAGTGGTTCCTGTACCTCCCTTGTACAATTCAGAGGAATATTTTTATCAACTATTTTGTAAATGCAAGTTTTTTAGTAGTTTAATTCTAGAAAACACATTTTTAAAATAGGAGGGAATCCCACCACGTCTTTTTGTTCTAAATTTGTTTTTATTTTTTAATACACGCTTGGATGGAAAGCCCATTTTTTTAAAAAAGATGTGTCAAGTGTGAAGTATTTACTGTGGAGCACTAAAAGGTTAATTCCATGGCTGTGTGGTGATGAGATGGTTTAAAGAAATTTCACCTTATTTTGACCTATGCCCCATTGATCTTGCTTGCAGGCCAAGTCAGAAGGCAAGGCCTGGATTTTGGTCTGATTCACAGTTTTTTTTTTTCAAAGGTTTTTTTAAATGTCTTAACAGTTAAATTGTTCTCTGTACCCATGTTGTCTTGCGTACAATTTTTACATCTAATAAAAGTCCCCAGGTGATGGATTTCCCTCTGAAAAATTGTGTACTTATCTGTGATGTTACCATTTTTTCCTATATTTTTTTTTTTTTGGGGTAGTGGTATTTTATTTTCAGTATCTGTGTAAAAGTGCTGTGAATCTTTTTGGAAAACTTCGAGTGTGTAGTGAGTGTGATGTACTGGGAAGCTTAAAAAAAATAAAAGCGGTTAAAAAAATGTCAACCACTTCACTCCCAGGGCGGCTGCTTTTTTTAAATTTTATTTTTGTTTGGTATCTATCCCATCATCTCATTTTTACGGAGAATGGGTTAAGCTAACGGCATCAGATACTGGTACGAGGGGTGCTTTGTTTTATTATTTTATTTTTTACAAAAAAAGCCAACTTGTCCTCTAAACTTCAAGTTGGAAAGCCGCTAGGGTTTGTTTGGTTTCTGACTTTAATTTTGACTACATGTTTTTATTCCTAGATTTCCAATCTACTACTAGAGTTTAAGGAAAAACAATGTACAGATTGTTCATAGTGTCTGTGTACTGATCACCAAACCAATAAAACCTGGTTGAAAAAAGTTAAATAACTTTTTGGGTTGTGAACTCTGATTTCTAAAATTTAACAGGATTTAATTACATTTGAAACTGCACTGTATGCACTCATCCCCTCAGTAATGGGTCAATGTATTATGACTTGCCTCACTACTTCAATGCTCTCCTCCACTCTGAGTTGTAGGCAGTCCTTTGCTCTCCTTGCATGCAGTGCTGCATTCTACTTGCAGTGCTGCACTCGACCACACATATTGGAGGGAGCTTGCAGAAGGTTACATTCACCGGCAACCTTTTCCAGCAATAATCTGCAGTTTCCTGTATCTGGAATGAGTCGTGTGAATAGCTGCAGCCACTGAGTCCATGCAATGACAGGCTGACTGCAGCCACAGCTATTAACGTTTGCAAAGCCAGTGATCACAGCCACAATACTGTAGGTATATGCAGACTGTGGAAACTGTCAATAACTGGTTGTTGTCAGCCTGTCACTAAATAAACTGAGCAGCTCTAGCCATTTGCATACACCTGTCAGGCCAGCTTCCATTATCAGGAATGACAGGTGTGTGCAAATGGCTATGGCTGCTCAGTCCATGCAGTGATGGGCTGACAACCAGTTGTATTTGCTGTAGGGATCGACCAATTATCGGCAAAGCCGATGTATCGAGGGCCGATATGCACTTCCCCTGATGTATCGGAATTGGCAACCAAGGTGGCCGATATTACCGATACTTTGGAAAGTGCTTGTACCGGAGTGGTGCCTGCAGCTAGAGGTATTACCCCAGTACCGGCGTCCATAGCTGACGGTCGGCTGTCTTGTAATGACAACCGATGTGGCTGAGAAGCCGATCGGCTGTAATTACAAGGAGCCGGAGAGGACGTCATGACATTCCGGGTACTCGGCGCCAGATAAAAAAATGACAGCATTCAAAACTGCCAAACTTGGGGCGCTTTGAATGCTTTTAAGTGCGGAGGGGTTTGGGGTTTTAGACCCCCAGATCCCTCCAAGAGTACCTGTCAAGTAAAAAGAGAGAAAATATCGTCTGCTACGCGATGACCAAAATATCGGTAATGAAAAACTATCGGTGGATCCCTAATTTGCTTTCGTCAATGGGCTGACTGGTTGCGCACACCTGTCATTCCAGATTCATGCCACTAGAAATGGCATCTTCTCCCCTAGTGAGCATTTAACCCTGGCAGTACAGGATTTCTCCCAGTGCTGGACTTTAAAGTGTGCTGATTCTTCTAAAATCTGGAGGCTGCCATTTTTCACCTGAAAAAGCTAGTGAGGCCCATGCTTTGCTTTATAGAGTCTACATTGCAGATCCTCAACAAGGTATCTGGGGAAAAATCTGAATGTTAACCACTTCCCAACCAGTGACACAACCATACATCGCTGGACTTTTTTGGTGGTTATACCGGAAAGACCCTCCAGTAGTTTTTAGTGCCAGCAGTCGGCTCTTGTAAAAGCAATCCTAGCAGCTAACCTAACCACTGGATTGCTTTTACAAGACGCAGAAGGGGATGTCTCCTCATGCCACCTTCTGTAGTTTGCTCGGGCTCTCCTGTCCCACCGGGATACCAAGTCACTGGGCGGACAGCCAAACAAAGCCAGGATCAGCTCTCCACTATGGTAACCTGAAACTGATGACATCACGTCCAGTTAACCCGGATGTCAACGGTGCCATAAAAAAAAATCGGAGCCAAAATCTCTCCAAAGAGGACCTTGTCGCATGCCTATTGCTGGCATAAGGATGTTAAACTTCCTTGTGACAGCAATAAAGGTGATTTTTAAATAAAAAGCAACCTTGTAAAAAAAGTGTTTACGACACGTCTGTCACACACGCAAACAGCAATTGTCCCACAAAAGGTATCTTTGTGAATGTCTGATCATGGGTATTTCTAGCACCAGACAGCTGCTGTAAATCGAAAGTGGTAACCTGTAAAGGCTTTTAAAGCTTCGCCTAGAGTACAATTTACGGCGTTTGTCGCTGTTGCACTCCTGTCCGTATCACTGGGAGATCAGGGCAACCAGTCGGAGCGCTGACCAGACGGCAAAGCCAGGATTGACTTTGGCTGTTAATAGTAATTCAGAGGTGATGACCTCACATCCGGTTTACTTGGGAAAACATTGCACCGTTTTTAAAAAAATCGAAGTTTTCAAAAACTCCAATCTTGGTGTTTTGAATGCTTTTAAGTGCAGTGGAGGTATTTGGGATTTTATAGACCCCCCCAGATCACTCCATTAAGAGGACCTGTCACAAGGATATTCACATTCCTTGTGACAGCAGAAAAGGTGCTCAAAAAAAAATTTAGGCGACAGTGTAATCAAATTATTGAAGAGGGAAATTTAAGTGCTTATGTGCTAAGGCGACTGCGCACTTTGGTCCCGCACATATGCAGCAATCGTCCCACATGTGAGGTATCACTGCGAACATCAGATCATGGCAGTAATTCTAGCAAATCTAAAGTTGTAACCTGTAAAGCCTTTAAAGGTGGGGCCTATGGATAGTAACATTTGTTTGTCACCATTTTAAAGTGTAACATGTTTTATCTTTGTAACTTGTATATTTTACAAAAATTGGGCCATATTTTTTTGTATTAAATCCAGCTTTTTCACCAAAAAATTGCATTTGAAAAAAAATGCGGTACACATGCAGTAACCCACCAAATTTCCCTAGGGTCTCTGATTTAAAAAAAAAAAAAAAAAAAAAAGTTTGGGTCCAGTAATTTTCTAGCTAAAAGATTGATCATTACTTTTGAACAAAGTGCCAGAAAAGGCCCAGTCTAATAATGATTAAATCAGGCAACTAGTATTTTGAGTAGACCAGCAATAATGGCAGTGCAGTAAATAACTCCATGGTTTGCTTGGACCAAGCTGGTACAAAAATGATTTGTCACAAATGCATGTAGTAGCTGTCGACTGAAGTCTCGGACTTTACATTCCCAGAAAAAAAACTGTTGGGCTTAACGCTGTTCAACCATTCTCGGGAAGCTTTTAATTTTATGAATAAATACAAAACTGTCTCTTAATTAGTTAAGGCGGCTGGATGATACCACAATCTCTACCTCAGCCAATCAAAAGCCTTTTTTTGATTCGTGAAATGGAAGGCATACTTTGGCTGGGCAGCATTCGGCCCAATTTAACTTTGGTCTGACATGGTAAGTCCCCCCATTCTGCTGCTGGAAAACAGCACTATGTACTGTATGTATCTGAGGCTTCATACAGTACTGACTGCTTAGGCATGTGTCAGAACCCATTCACATTTTGTTTCCTAAACTGGAAACGTGCGAATTAAGGGTTGTGTTCATGGTTTCATTATTTGGTAATGGCACCCCAAATATTAGCAGATGTGTGTTGAAACAAAGTTCCAATTCCAAGGTCCACACCCAAGAGGGTGTGGGAGCTTTTTGCATGTAGGGGGAACCCATTCAAGTTAGGACCCATTCACACTAATTCTACATGCGCTAAGTGAAGGAGCAGCTTGGCACAAACAAATGTTCACAAAGACATTGAGTTGGGCTTTAAGAGTTACTACTCTTCCATTGCTGGTCTACTCGGAATACTAACTTGTCTGGTTTGGCTATAGGAGTTCCTGGCAGGAGGATGAGTCCCTCCCAGGTCTCAGCTGTATAATGCTTTTTGCTACTCTAGAGTCTTAGAGGCAGTGACCGCCTCTGGGGAAGGGTGGCACAGTTGGGTTGTTGGCCCCACATTTATGCAAACTGGATGCATGTTTCTCTGCTTTCAGTTTGCATGACAGGATGAGTTTGGCTTTCAATGGAGCCGGTTCACACAGGTCTGGGGCAGCTGTGGTCCGCATTCAAAAAGGGTCTTGTGCGTCTTTGGGTCAGATTCTGGTGTGCGTTCAGGCAAAAAATATGACACTGATTCTCACTTGAACCGGGACGCACCACACCACAGGCACGAATGCCTATGTATGAATCTGGCCTAAGTATTTACAGATTCTCAACAAGCAGTACTATAAGCGTTGTAGAAAAATTCTCTTTATTTTTTTTTAAATCAGAGTATAATCTTTGTAGTCTATAAGCCCTTGTTTACACCTACGTGTGCAGTTTGCTTTTGATCAATTTCTGTGGTATGTTTTGCATGTGTTTTTGATGCATTATGCATTTTTTATGATCAATTTGTTGTTGTGCAGATTTAAAAACCTCCAATCACGGTAAACACGCACTACATTCTTTTCTGCAGCTTCTCTATTGAACCAAAATGCACCGTTTTGCTTTAAAAAAAAAAAGTCCCCGACCCTTTCCGAAACTCAGCGTCTGGGGGGAAAAAAAGCATAGTTGTAAACGTGTCTCACCGGAAACTATGTTAAATGGACTTTAGTGCAAAAAAATATCTATACGTATTTACCTGGCCTAGCAGCAGCTGTAAGGCTTAGGCATACATGTTAAGATTTCTCTCATTCAGCCCTGCAGACTGAGCAAGAGAAAGCAATAGATTTGCCAATCCACATAAGGCCTGTTTCACTTGGGCTTCAGCTTGTATAAGAGAAGTGTGAACAGAAAGCTTTGACAAAGCGTTTGCAGAGCTTTCAGCAAGCGTTGACGTTTTTAAAGTACCATTCAGCACCAGTTTGTAAATGCCTAATGGGAATGCTGATTGTCACTTTAAGCAAGCTGCTAGTAGGCTTTAGTACATCTTGAACTTGTTGGAAAGCCTGCTAGAAGCTTGCTTAAAGAGGCAATCGGCACTCCCATTAGTATCTGTGTTCAACATTTACAAACTGGAGTTGAATGGTGCTTTAACAAAGCCGTTTACAGTTCCCAGGAAGGAAGGCAAGGTGCAATGCTGGACCTCAAGGCGCTGAACTGCTTTGTGTGGGTGCAGAAGTACAGGATGAAGTCCATTTGCACGGTGGTGGCATCCCTAAATCTGGGATTTTCTTGCCTCTTATCGACATCAAGAATGCTTACCTTTACATTCAAATATGTGCCGGTCACCAGCGCTTCCTCTGCTTTGCCGCGGGAGAGGAGCATTATCAGTTTGTAGCTTTACCCTTTGATCTCACTTCTGCTCCTCTGGTTTTTACAAAACTGTTAGCCCTGGTTCTAGCGTTGTTATGCCAACGTGGGGTCGCGGTATTTTGCTACTTGGACGATCTCCTTCTGCGAGCGGAGTCCCCTACTGCTCAGGGGTTAAACCTGGAAATCACTATACAAGCTCTGAGGGAGTTTGGCTGGATTCTGAATTTTCTGAAGTCTGCTCTGGTTCCGCCCACAAAGCTGGACTATCTGGGTCTTACTCTGGACTCAGCCCTAACCAGAGTGCTCCTTCCTCTGCACAAACTCCAGACATTGCAGCCTGTGATTTGTCTCCTGCTGTTCAGCAGATGGTCATCCCTCTGGACTTGCATGTGGGTGCTGGGCCTGATGGTGTCTACCTTCGAGGCGGTTCTGTTTGCACAGTTCCATACGAAGTCCCTTCAAAGGGAGATTCTGGCCAATAGGGACAAGACTCCACGGTCTCTGGACAATCTGATCTGGCTTAGCCGTGGAACGAGTTCCCGACATGGTGGCTTCGTTCTCTGGTGCTTCGGCTGGGCAAATCCTTCCTACCTTTGTATTGGACAGTGGTCTCCACGAATGCCAGCCTGTCTGGCTATGGAGGTGTCCTTGGCAAAAATTCTGCTCAGGGGATCTGGACCCCGGAAGAGTCCAGACTACCGATCAATGTCTTGGAACTCCTTGCGATCAGACTGTGCCTGGACCATTGGACAGATCGTCTTCAGGGATGTTCAGTGCTCATTCAATGGAACATGCCACGGCCCTGGGTTATGTCAATCACCAAGGGGGCACAAAAGGTGTCCTGGTGGCTCAGGAGGTAGCCAGCATTCTAAGGTGGTCAGAACAGATTGTTCCAGCCCTCCTCGCCATACACATTCCCAGGGTGGAAAACTGGCAGGCGGATTACATCAGTTGGCAGGTGTTGGACTAAGGGAAGTGGTCCCTTCCCTTTATCCTAAAGTGTTGCATTAGTTTTGTCTTTGGTGGGGCATCCCCGAGGTGGATCTGTTGGTGTCTCGGCTCAACAGAAAGGTGTAGAGGTTTGTGGCTCGGTCACGGGATCCTCTGGTAGATGCCACAGATGCGCTGGTGGCCCCGTGAGGTCAGTATCGTCTGATTTATGCCTTCTCTCCTCTCAAGTTTCTGCCAAGACTTAGGCAGAAGGGATTCCGGTCATCTTTGTGTCTCCAGACTGGCCTTGCCAGGCTTGGTATGTCGATCTGGTTTGGCTGGTCGCTGACGTTTCTTGGAAGCTTCCTCTCAGGGCCCAAGGGCCAATCTTCCATCCTGCTTTATGGTTGCTGGCTTTGACGGCTTGACTGTTGAAAGCAAGGTGCTGAAGGATAGAGGGTTGTCTAAATCAGTGATTCCTATGCTGTTAAAAGGTAGAAAATCTACTTCTAGGAAGATTTACCATCGTACTTGGAAGACGTACATTGCGTGGTGTGAATCCCTCAGGGTTCACCCTTGCTCCTTTTCGGTGGCTCATCTTGGCTTTTTTCCAATGAGGGGTTGAGCAGCACCTGGCCTTAAGTACCATCAAGGGCCAGGTCTCGGTCTTAGCTTTCTTTCTTTCAATGTCTGTTAGCCACACATTCCTTGGTGTGTACCTTTTATCCTAGGAGTGAGACACTTGGTTCCTCCAGTGCGGTCTCCGTTGCTGCTGTGGCTCCTCAATTTGGTGTTGTCAGCTCTCCAGTAGCCTCCCTTTAAAGATATTCGGGGAGGTTCCCCTGCTTACATTATCCCAGGTGACCTTTTTGGTGGCTATCACTTCTGTGCTGTCCCAAGGACCAGTCTTCCATCCTGCTTTAGTCTCTGGCTTTGATGGCTTGGCTGTTGAATACCAGGTGCTGATGATTAGAGGTCTGTCTGAGTCAGTGATTCCAACGCTGTTAAATAGGAAATCTACTTCTGGGAAGATTTACCATCGTACGTGGAAGACATACATTGCTTGGTGTAAGTCTCTTGGGGTTCATCCTCGCTCCTTCTGGGTGGCTCGGATTTTGACCTTCCTTCAGCGGAGGTTGAACAGAAATTGGCCTTGAGTACCATCAAGGGCTAGGTGTCAGCTTTGGCGATCTTCTTCCAATGGCACTTGGCCACACACTCCCTGGTACGTACCTTTCTTCAGGGTGTCCCTCATTTGGTTCCTCCAGTGCGGTCCCTGTTGCTGCTTTGGGACCTCAATTTGGTGCTTTTGGTCCTCCAGAAGCCGCCTTTTGAGAATCTTCGGGAGATTCCCTTGCTTACGCTGTCTCAGAAGGTGGCATTTTTGGTGGCTATGACCTCTGTGCGCAGGGTGTCGGAATTGGTGGTGTTTCCTATCGTTCACCTTACTTGGTGATTCACAGAGATAAGGTGGTTCTTTGCCCCTGTCCATCGTTCCTCCCAAAGGTTGTCTCTGATTTTCATTTGAATGAAAACATTGTGTTGCCTTCCATGTGTCCCAGGCCGAAACATCTGAAGGAACATGCTTTGGATGTGGTCTGGGCAATTGTTTTGTACCTGTCAGCTACTGAGTCTTTTAGGAAGTCAGACTCACTATTTGTGCCCACGGATGGGCCTCGGAAACGGTTGTCCACTTCCTTTGCGACCATTTCCAGATGGATCAGACAGACAGTGATTCAGGCCTATTCCATCAAAGGTCAGGTTCCTCCTTTCCCTGTCAAGGCGTACATTACTCGGCTGCTCGGTGCTTCCTGGGCCTTCTGTCGTCCTGCATCAGTGACGCAGGTTTGCAAGACGGCCACCTGGTTGTCGGTGCACAATTTCACAAAGTTCTATAAAGTGGATGTGTTGGCATCTGCGGATGCTTCCTTCCAAAGTTTTGCAGACTGCTGTTTAGAGGAATTGAACCTCTTTGAGGGTGTATTGTTTTTATCGGGTGGGCTCCAGTTGCTTTGGTTGAGTTCCTGTTGCCTGGTTGGCAACTGTTTAGCCTGGGGAATTTCTTTTGCTGTTCCTACCCCTCATGTTTAACAATGCTTTGGGACGTTCCAATGGTTCAGAAGATCAGGAGCTGTGTCCTTCAATGAATGAAAGAGAAAATGGGATTTTTGACTTACCATAAAATCCATTTCTCTGATGTTCATTGACGGACACAGCACCCACCCCTCTGTGGAGTTGTAATTCTTCTGACACTGCTGGTAACAACCTTTAGCAGAGAGAGGGAGTATACCCCTTGGGACTGCCCATAGGCATAGCCAGATTCTTTCTGCCTAGTGTTCTACACCTGTAGGGGGCAGTATAATCCAATAGTTTTGAAGATCAGGAGCTATGTCTGTCAATTAAAGAGGTTGTAAACTCGTTAAAAAAAATTTTTTTTCTTTTACAACCTGCAAGAGAAAGACATAATGAGCTAGTATGCATCGCATACTAGCTCATTATGAAATACTTACCTTAGAACGAGCCCCCGCCGTGCCGCTCTCTTACCTGTATGACGAGCGACATGTTCAGTCGCCCGTCTTCCGGGATCGCGGCATCCGGCCATCGGATTGGCCGGAGCCGCGGTGACGTCACTCCTGCGCACGCGCGCAGGAGCCGACGGTCACGGCACGGGGCTCTGAAGCGCTTCAGAGCGCATGCGCCAGTGACGTCACTGGCTGCATTAAAGGTAAATATCTCCTAAACCGTACATGTTTAGGAGATATTTACAGTACCTATAGGTAAGCCTTATCATAGGCTTACCTATAGGTACAACTTCCTGAGGAGGGTTTACTTCCTCTTTAACATCAGAGAAATTATTTTTCCGGTAAGTCAAAAATCCCATTTTTTGTGATATGGTACTGCAGTACTTTAACTGACAATTGCAAATAGACCTTTATTTTGGGGGTATTTGATCACCTCTGTTTTTATTTTTGTTTATTAACAAAAAAGACAATTATGAGAGAAAAACTTAAATTTTTTTTTTTACTTTCTGCTATAAACATTTTTAATAAAAAAATTTAAATCAGATTTCTTCATCAATTTGGCCCAATGTGTATTCTGCTTCATATTTTTAGTAAAAAAAAAAAAAATCCCCTATAACGGGACTTAGATATTGTGGCAAACAGTCGGACGCTAACTGACACTTTTTGGCTACCAGTGACACTAATACAGTAATTAGTGCTAAACAAAATGCACTGTCACTGTATAAATGTCACTGGCTGGGAAGGGGCGATCAAAGGATTAACTGTGTCCCAAGCCTGTGTTTCTGTGTACTGTGTATGAGGTGCTTTTACTAGGGGAAAGACATGGATCCATGCCCTGCTTTGCAGAAACACAGGATCCATGCCTTCCCTTCTGACAGAACTGCGATCGGTGGGTGCCAGCGGACATCGAGCCTGCAGGTCAGCTCCCGCTGTGTATATTCACAGCAGGAGCGGTCCACTGGCGGCGTGCTCCAGACTCGGGAGTGTCGGATTTGGTACAATCCAGCACAGCGGTACCTGTTGATCTTCCCTGTAGGAGTGAGGAAATCTTGTATTTCCTGGTAAAATGTAATGGCTTCTCCTGAGTTGCTGAGAAGCATTTAAACTGGCTTGTTTTTTTTTTTTCCAGTTGCAGATGAGAAGTCGCCAATACTGCTGCAAAACACAGCACCACATACTATATGACTATATGTAGCTAATGCTACTACAGCATGATAGAGTCTGCATTACTGAGTAATGAAAAGCATTTATTTTGGCCAGCTTGGCCCAAATACACTATAAGTTCCCAGAAAGCTGGAACTAGGCTTCAACACTGAGAGGGGTGATGACAATGGTCAGTGTTTATGTTAAATGCTTATCACAAAAAAACATTTGCTGTAACCGCTTTGGAAGCATTAGCAGGCATTCAGCTTTAATTTTCTAGGCAAGTCTTATCTACAGGCATACCCAACTTTTAAGTATACAATGGGACCAGAGCATGTATGTTAAACGAAAATGTACTTAAAGCGTAACTCCACTTTTGTTGAGAAAAAAACATTTCCCTCTGGGTGATCTCTCTACATTGCAAGGATTTTAATAAACTTTGTTGCAGATTCCTACCTTTTGTTATTCTGAAGAATTCCATGTTTGTTCCTTTGTGCCTCTGTGCTGAGTGGGTCTAATGGGAGTGGTTTCATAATTATATGTCAGCTGTGGCAGCTGCAGGGCTTTAATGAGGAAATCTGCTGGGCCTGCATCCCTTTAGACGTGTTCCTATTGGGAGGATCTCACCAAAAATTACATTTCTCTTACGTCCTCCGACAGTCGCCGCCACTTCATAATCTTCACTAATGGGGTATTGACCTTTGCTCCGTAGGAGTAGCTAGGCAACAAGGTTTGTTAAGATTTGTCGGCGCCATTTTGTGATTGCCCTAAATATGCCTCAGCCGAGCGGCCATGTTTGTGTAGCCTCCATAGGCTTTATAGGGCGGTCAGTCATTGCATCACTTCCTTTTGCTCTGGGACAGCCATCGGTGGCAGCAGCCTGTGTGGTCTCTCCAGGTTTTTACTTCTCCTTTTCCTGTATTTGCCTGCTCAGTGTTCTTATCCCTGTGGGGGTCGATCTATGCAGTAGTGTGCGGTGGGCTACGCTCGCCGCGGTCTTAAAGGGGCAGTACTCCTTTTTTCCTGTTATTGCTGGGGCATGGATTCTCAGGAATGCAAGTTTCCTCCCACCTTGGTGGGGGGCCAAGGGGCTGCTGCTTCCCCCAAGGGGGCTGATCTGGCTGCTATTGTGGCAAACTTGGCTTCTCAGGTGCAGATGCTGATGGCTGATCGATCCGCAAAACGGCCCAGATTGTCTATTTCCTCTGATTCAGAGGGCGATGGGGCTGCTATGGCTGGAGTGCCCTTCTCAGGGTCTCGTTCATCTCTGGACCTTGGAGGGTCTGAGGGTGAGGCTGAGGTGGAAGGGGTTGATAATTCTCCCCCTGGCTCGTCTGAAGAGCTTTCACTCATGGATGAGTTGATTACTTCTATCAAGGAAACACTGCATTTGCAGGATGAACCGTGTCCTCCTGCTTTGATGTCCTCTTATAGGACGCAAAGAAAACGCAAGGCAGCGCAGGCTTTTCCCTGCCCTGCGGAATTTCAGCGCGCTGTTGATGAGCAATGGCGCACTTTAAAGAAGCCTTTTACTGTGCCCAGTAAGTTCAAGCTTCGTTATCCATTTACACCCACCACTGATGAGCGTTGGTGTGTGCCGCCTCAGGTGGATCACGCGGTGGCAGTTTTGAATAAATCTACTGCGATCCCTGCTGAAGATACCCCGGTGTTCCGGGACCCTACGGACAGGAGATTGGAGTCTCTGGCCCGTCATTCTTATACGGTTGCTGGTTCTATGCTGAAGCCTATTTTTGCTTCCATTATGGCAGCCCAAGCTATTGCGGATTGGACGCAGGTGCTCAGGCGCACCCTGGTGGCTGACTCTGCTCCACCGGCGACATTGGCTATGGTGGATCAAATTCATCAGGGTGTCATGTATTTGTGTGATGTGGACTTGGATTTAGTCCCTTTAGCTGCACGCCTCTCGGGTGTGGCGGTTTTGAACCGTCGCCTGATATGGCTGAAATGTTGGTCGGTTGACCAATCATCTCGCAAGACTTTGGCTAATTTGCCCTACGCGGGATCTCGCCTATTTGGCGAGTCTTTGGATACTCTGATAAAGGGAATTTCCGGGGGTAATAGCACTCTCTTACCCCAGACTCACAAGAATAAGTTTGTTCGCGGTAAGAAGAATACCTCGTTTAGGCCCTCTCAGGGGTCCTTTCGGTCGCAATACAAGGGCAAGCCCTTCAAGGGCCAAGGCTCCCAGAAGAAGCCGTGGGCAGGTAAGCAGAAGTCCGGCCAGTCCGGGTCCGCTGCCCATGCCAATTCGGCCTGAAGGGGCGCCCTCACCCGATTCTGGGGTGGGGGGACGTTTGCTCGGTTTTCTTCAACCCTGGCTGGCCCGCGTTCGGGACAGGTGGGTTCAGGAAATCGTTCGATCTGGATACAAGATCGAGTTTCTCTCTCGGCCGGTGAGCAGATTTTTTCCCTCAAATCTTCAGCTGTCTCCGGAGCGCTTGCAGGATCTGCACCTGGCGGTGTGGGACCTGCGGGCCCAGGGAGTGGTGGTTCCAGTGCCTCATCGGGACAGATTTCGGGGGTTCTATTCCAATCTGTTCACTGTGCCCAGAAAGGAGGGCAAGGTGCGTCCGATTTTGGACTTAAAAGCTCTGAACCGCTTTGTGCGGGTTCGCAAGTTCCGCATGGAATCCCTGCGATCGGTGGTGGCTGCCCTGGTTCCGGGGGAATTCATGGCCTCCATCAACTTGAAGGATGCGTACCTTCATATCCCCATTTTCGAGGGTCACCAGCGGTACCTTCGATTCGCCATTGCGGAGGATCATTACCAATTCGTGGCGTTACCCTTCGGTCTCGCTTCGGCTCCGCGGGTTTTTACCAAGGTGCTGGCGCCGGTCCTGGCCTTACTGAGAGCCCAGGGCATCTCTGTCTTGGGGTATCTGGACGATATCTTGATTCGGTCTGCGACCAGTCAGGGCCTGGTTAACGACCTGTCCATCACGATGCGTCGGTTCGTCTTCCTTACCTGGGGATGATCTTGGACTCTGTTCAAGCGAAGGTCTTCCTGCCGGAAGACAAGCTCCGGACACTTCAGGACGAAGTCAGGTCCCTCAGGGACAATCAGTGCTCGTCCCTTCGGACGGGTATGAGGTGTCTGGGTTTCATGGTCTCGGCTTTCGAGGCGATTCCCTTCGCCCAGTTTCACACCCGGGATCTTAAGGCGGAGATCCTGGCCAAGTGGGACGGGCGTCCGCAATCTCTGGATCTGCGGTTTTCGTTGAGCCGACTAACCCGAGAGGGTCTTTTGTGGTGGCTCCAGTCCCCGGCGGTGTCAGGGGGCAAGTCTTTTCGTCCTTTGTCATGGACGGTGATCACCACGGATGCCAGCCTGTCGGGCTGGGGTGGTGTTCTGGGCGTTCTGTCCGCCCAGGGAACTTGGTCGGAGGAGGAATCCTCCCTCCCGATCAACATTCTGGAATTGCGAGCGATAAATCTCTGCCTTCTGCGTTGGACGGACAGGCTTCAGGGCCGTCCGGTTCGGGTTCAGACGGACAATGCCACTGCGGTGGCCTACATCAACCACCAAGGGGGCACCAGGAGTGCCCGAGCGGCTCAGGAAGTAGCCGACCTTCTGTCTTGGGCCGAGACGCACGTCCCGGCGATAACGGCAGTTCACATTCCGGGGGTGGAGAACTGGCAGGCGGATTATCTGAGTCGCCAGACCCTGGACCAGGGAGAATGGTCCCTTCACCCGGATGTCTTCCAGATGTTGTGCGCGAAGTGGGGTTTCCCAGATGTGGACCTGTTCGCGTCTCGTCTGAACAACAAGGTGGAAAGGTTTGTGGCAAGGACGCGCGATCCTCGGGCGGACGCCTCAGACGCGCTGGTGGCGCCCTGGCATCAGTATCGTCTGATGTATGCCTTTCCACCGATTCAGCTGCTGTCCAGGCTCCTTCGCAGGTTAGCCTCAGAACCGCACACGGTGATTCTGGTGGCACCGGACTGGCCTCGCCGGTCTTGGTACGCAGACCTCGTAAATCTGGCGGTCGACGCTCCGTGGCGTCTGCCTCTTCGAGAAGATCTCCTGTCTCAAGGACCGATATTCCATCCTGCTTTACAGTCGCTGGTTTTAACGGCCTGGCTGTTGAAAGCCAGGTCCTGAAGGATAGAGGTCTCTCCCCTGAGGTCATTCCCACTTTGATCAAGGCTAGGAAGGCCTCTTCGGGGAAGATTTACTACCATACTTGGAAGGCGTATTTTGCCCGGTGTGAGTCCAGGGGGTACTCTCCTCGATCATACTCGGTATCGAGAGTGTTGGCCTTCCTTCAAACGGGCGTGGACCAGCGTTTGGCGTTGGCCACGATTAAGGGTCAGATTTCTGCGCTGGCCGTTCTCTTTCAACGCCCTGTGGCGTCTAATTCTTTGGTTAGCACCTTTGTTCAAGGGGTGCGGCACTTGGCCCCTCCTTGGAGGGATCCTTTACCTCCATGGGACTTGAACCTTGTTCTGTCCGTGTTACAGCATGCTCCCTTTGAGAAGATCAGGGAGATTTCGTTGTCTCTGTTGTCCAAGAAGGTTGCCTTTTTGGTAGCGATCACTTTGGCTCGTAGGGTGTCGGAGCTGGCGGCCTTGTCCTGCAGCTCTCCCTACTTAGTGATTCATTTGGATAAGGTAGTCTTACGACCTAACCCTTCTTTTCTTCCGAAGAGCATCTCGGAATTTCACCTCAATGAGGACATTGTCTTGCCTTCGCTTTGCGCGAAGCCTAAGCATCCAAAGGAGGTGGCTTTGCATTCCTTGGATGTTGTTCGGGCGATCAGGGTTTACCTGTCATCGACGAAATCCTTTCGCAAGTCGGATTCTCTGTTTGTTCTTCCAGAGGGCTCTCGGAAGGGCATGGCAGCGTCGGCTGCGACCATCGCCAAATGGATCAGACAGACCATTGTGCAGGCCTATGCTTTGAGGGGAAGGTTCCTCCTTTCCCTGTGAAGGCGCACTCTACCAGGTCTCTGAGTACGTCTTGGGCCTATCGTCATCAGGCTTCTGTGGCCCAGGTGTGTAAGGCGGCGACTTGGTCGTCCGTTCACACCTTCTCCAAATTTTACAAAGTGGATGTTCAGGCATCGGCAGATGCTTCCTTTGGCCGTAAAGTTCTTAGTGCGGCAGTGCCTTAGGGTCCTTGTTTGGGCCCTTGACTGTTGGGGTGTTTTACCCCTGGGTTACTTGTTCTTTCCTGGGTTGTTGCTCCTGTTGAGCACGTTTTTTTCCTGTTGCCCAGTTGGTTCTCTTACTTGGTAAGGTTCCTTTCTCTGCTGTGGGTACTGCGTTGCTTTAGGCGCGGCTGCGTTTTTCCCACCCCTCATGTCTACACTGCTCTGGGACGTCCCCATTAGTGAAGATTATGAAGTGGGGCGACTGTCGGAGGACGTAAGAGAAAACAGAATTTTTGTAAAATCTTACCGTAAAATTCCTTTCTCTGAGTCCTCCGACAGTCGCCGCCCCCGCCCCTCTTTGGGGTTTGTTTATGTACTCTACTGCTATGCTACTGAAACTGAGTTGAGAATGCAGCAAGCAGGGAGATATTGACTGAGGGGAACGCCCCCTAGGGGTGTGATATGCTAAAAGCTTTTATATTAACAAATCTTGTTGCCTAGCTACTCCTACGGAGCAAAGGTCAATACCCCATTAGTGAAGATTATGAAGTGGCGGCGACTGTCGGAGGACTCGGAGAAAGGAATTTTACGGTAAGATTTTACAAAAATTCCGTTTTCTGTTGCAGGGAATGCCAGAAATCTGACATATCTTAGGCAGACTTCTGGGAAAACCAGTGAGCCAATCACACAAGCAGGAAATTATGTTTCTGGGGTGTGGTCAGTATACATTCTGTGTACAGAACAGCTCCAGGTAGCCATATTGTATTGCATTTTCAGAAAATTGCTGCAGATTGAAAAGGAAAGGTCGTTTTTAAACACATTCAATTACAATATGACGTGTGTCGCATTTGTATACGCTGTATTGTTTTTTCCTTATTTGCTGATTTTTTTTCCCCCACGAATGTGGAGTTACCCTTTAAAGTGAAGCAATACCTTTTTTCACTTCTCAATGCATGTAAATACACTAACTTTAGGACAAATCTTGGTCAGCTTATCATGGCACTGCTCCCGGTTTTTAACATTTAACATTGGCATCTATAGGAAAACACCAAACTTGGGAAGCACGTTAAGGAGACCCAGGTCTATGACATGGTAGATTACCTAGGCAAGCTGGCCGACCCCAAGTTCGGATACGTTGTAGTCCTAGGTCCCCTCTTGGTGCTTCCCAAGTTTGTTGTCCCTTTACTTATGGTTCAGGAGCAGTGCCATGTCAAGCAGACCAAGATTTCACATAGATGCCAATGTTAAAAACTGAGAACAGTGCCATGTTAAGCTGGCCAAAATTTTCCATAGATGCCAATGTTAAAGACAGGGACCAGTGCCATTATTTAAGCTGACCAAGATTTCCCATAGATGCCAATGTTAAAAACTGAGAACAGTGCCATGTCAAGCTGGCCAAGATTTCCCATAGATGCCAATGTTAAAGACAGGGAGAAGTGCCATGTCATGCTGACCAAGATTTCCCATAGACGCCAATGTGTCCATATATGCGAGGGTACGTAAAGTGAGGGTACGTAATGCAGGGTATGCCGCTATATCTGCTAGTACAGAGTTCTCCAAATAACGGTCCTATGCTTGCTTTTTTCTGGCCCTTGAGGCACTATTCCTTCCACTGACACCAACGACGGGGCTCTATTCCTTCCACTGACACCAACGATGGGGCACTATTCCGTTTACTAACGGCAACTATTTCTCCCTCTAATACCAAAGATCAGGCATTGTTTACTCCAACTGGGCACAGTCCAGCTAGTTAACTAGCTTTCATTAGTTTGGAGACCCCTGTGCTAGTGCACTACCCTCTTCCTAGACTGAAAATCCAGAGGTGTCTCCATTACTCCTTTAGGGCCAGTTCACACCAAATGCAGTCCAGTGCGTTTTTGTTCTGCATCAAAAACACATGGATAGTAGGTTATATGGTTTTTTAATGGCATAGTTCACACCAGTGTAGTCAGTTCCAGAAAAAAAGTAGAACATGCTGCATTTTTACTGTACTGGAAAACGGTAAACACATCAAAAATGCACTGGAACGCACATGTCCCTATTTAAAGTTAAGAAATTAGAGGGGGAAAAAAATGCACAGGCCTGCATCAAAAATGCACTGGAATGCATTAAAAATGCGCATGCAGAAAAGCATCCAGAACGCGTTTTTTTTTTTTTTTTTTGGTGTGAACTGGCCCTCATTCAGAATGGAGACACACAAAAACAGGAAGTGTTACATGTAAGATCTCTGGGTGAAATTAAAGGGGGAAGAACCCCTAAAAAAGATGCAGCTGCCACATTTAAGGGGTGGTACGCTGCATTTTTTGGATATGAAACAGCTTGTGCACCATTACCAAGCTCCATGTTTGAACCCTTTAATACCAGCATGTTTCTTAACTTCCAAAAAAAAAACTGGGGCAAAACTAGATAACTTTGGGGTGTTTGCCTTCCAAAAAATGCATCATTATGGGGGTGCTTGTGCTGTTCCGGCATTTGTCTGCTATGTTTTATAATAGAAAGTTCAAAAATGTTAAATGTCGTTTTGTTTTTAAAAAAAAATAAAATAAAACCCAGTGGCTGTTAAATTACCACCAAAAGAAAGCTCTGTCTTAAAAAGGTGGTATAAAAATAATTTGAGTACAGTGTTGCTCAAAGTGATTGTAAGTCTCCATTCACACTAGTCCGACTTGTCAGGCGACTTGGTCAGCCTGACAAGTCACGCACCTTCGCGTCCCATAGTGTAGTATAGGAACGGTTCTAATAGGAGCAACACAAGTCGCTCCGACTTAGAAAAATGGTCCTGTACTACTTCAGGGCGACCTGGAGCAACTTGCATAGACATTCATTTTATGAAGTCGTGCCGAAGTCGCGGTGCACGCGACTTCACAGGTCGCCCCCTAAGTCAGATCGCCGCAGTGTGAACCGAGACTAAAGGAAACATTTTTATTAAAGAAAAAATAACAAACATGTTATACTTACATGCAGGGCCACTGATAAGCCAGTACAACCAGCCCTGTTGGGCCGGGTGTACTCCGCTCTGCAGGGTGGGCCCCGGTTAGCCTTTACAGACCGTCAGTGCAGAATTAAAGAAACCCTAGTCGGCAGCTACCTCTAGCTTAGGGGGGTACATTATTGCTATTTTCTCGGCCCCTCTCTGATGATCTCTGCTGATGAGAGTTTATTTCTAAATTTTTTTTTCATTTTCTTTTTTTTTTTTACTTTTTTTCATTTTCGGCGCATGCGTAGTGCATTCCACGCCCGCTCGAAATTTTCCAGCTGCTTTAAGTCCCAGCCGCCTGCCACAGCAGCTGCCCATTTTCATTCCCTTGTAGAGTGATCTTCCTTCACTCAGTTCCCCACTCAATATTCTGACTTAGAGAGATGGAGAGTGTGAGGCGGCAGCGGTGGCAGGCAGCTGACAGCATCCAGGAGGAGAAAGGAAGCCGGAAATTCATCATGGCTACTGCAGCACAGGGATGCCTGGGGGTGGGTGAAAGATTTACTGCACTGTACATTACTATAATGTCACCATCTATAACACACAGGCAGCAGTCAGCAGGTTGTCTGTCACAGTGTGTCACATAGCATGGCGGTTGGGTGCTGATTTTGTTAACTTATTGGTCACACATAGTGTGCTATCATAATGCTGATAATCGTAACCTGCCAGCGTTGCTGTGTGTTATCAAGGCTTCTTTCACAGGGAGCGGAATCTGCTTGTTCAGCAGGGGATCTGTACGCTGATCCCCCGCTGAGCGAAGTGGGCAGATGACAGATCCATGTCAACTCCGCTTATGCAGAGCGGATACGGACACAGCCCCGTCTGCTCTAAGGATGACTGGTGTGAAAAAAACAGTTGTCTGTTTACACCACACTGTCCTCCAATCCAATCCACTTCCGTTTTGGTTAGAGGATCAGATTGGAGGTAGGCAGGTGTCATTTGACACAAGTCCATTTAGATCCATCACTCGATAGCAGTGAATAGAGGGTCAGATCAGGCCCGCCTGAAAAATGGACAGGCGGACCTGATCAGACCTATCGTGTGAACCCAACCCAAGGGTGGGGTTGAGGGTGGGGCTGAAGGAGGCCCTGTCAGGTAATGTTTTCTATCAGCAGCCCCGCTCACATGCTCTGTGCAGTGGTTTTGCACAGAGCAGCCTTAATCCTCCTCTTCACGGGTCCCCCGCTGGTGCTCTGGCCCCTTGCAAAGTGCCCCAAAAGCAAGCAGCTTGCTGTGGTTGCACTCATACATGCTTGCTCCCGAGCCGGCTCTCTGCGTCCATAAGACACAGAGAGCGCAGTGTTACTGGCAAGATCACCAGGTGAAAACAGGAAAAAAAGCCTAAAAAAAAGAAAAGTAATGCAGCCATCACATCTAATGATTGGTTCCCCGGAGTGTTCAGGCGGAGCATCCATTTCCCTTTCCCCTCCCCATAACGAATAACCATAAAATAGAAGTGGGCCACGATCTGTGCTTGAATAGCTGCATTGGAGGGAAGGGGAGATGTTGGGGGTCTAATAGGCCCCCAATGTCTCCATAAAGAGTACCTGTCACCTGTTTTTTTTGTTGTGTTTTTTTACGGGAGGCTTTCTACTTTTGAGGTGGTTCTTTGTTATGGCATGAATCGGCGTACAAGCTCCTGGTTGGTTAGTATGGTGGAAACTTATACTTGGTAGGGACCCGTCTGAGGTATGACTCCCAGATGGTGCAAACTTATACATGGTAGGGACCCATCTGAGGTACGGCTCCCAGTATTTGGTATGTTGGTATCTGCATATGGTTGTCTCCGAGTCGGTGCTGTGGCGGCTGGAGGCCTAATTAAGTTAGACACAGGTACTTTCTTCTTTGATGCCTATCGGGACCTTGAGGCTCCAGTAAACCTGGGTTTAACGTGTTATTTACCTGTTATGTATACAGTTTGTTAATAAAAGGCTGCTATGGCCATTTAACTCCAACCTGTGGTCATGTGGTTATTTATAAGGGAGGAGGAGAGTGATGGTCAGAGCATAAAGCAGACAAATCCTCTTTAATACCCTATTCATGTCTTATTGCTGACACTTGTGACTCTTGTGCAGTGCTGCCGGCTTTTACTTTTCTTTTCTTCCTCCAGCTACACTGCAGTATCTGTGCTACATTCCCCCTGCTGTATGGGACCCCTGTGTGCCCCTTTCCTATAGAGTGCTGCCGTTTTCCTTCCTCTTGACTCCCACTGGCATCTGCTGAGTGCACACAGGCGGTTATTTGCTTTTTTCAGGATGGTGAGCGGGGGGGCTGAACACACCACCCTGAATAAACACAGTGGGGGTGCAGATATTGCCTCTGTGCCACTATTCACTTGAATGGGTCTTCTGCCATGGCTGCAAACCTTAGCATCATGGCCATTGCATTTTAGCAAAACTATAATTTGATATTTTGGAGAAATGGGGGGGCCTGTCAGGTAGGCTGTATGGGGCCTGGGTAGGTATAAACCACTTTATTTATTACTTCCAGACCTAATGCATTAATTACCCAAATCAATAACAGCTTCTGTAGTGACCGATTCCTTTTTAGGGTGTACAAGCTGGACCGGCTTAAGGTGTTCAGGCACCCTGTGTGAGCTAATCTTGTGGCGCCCCCCACCTCCATCCTCACCCCTCGCCTCTCGCCCGCTGGTCACCTAAACATACACAAAGAGGAAAAAAATATTTGTAAAAAATAAGAGAGAGATGCATGGGCTGTGGGTATGGTACAGGAGATGCAGCGGCTGCGGGCATGGTGCAGGAGATGCAGGGGCTGCGGGCATGGTGCAGGGGCTGTGGGCATGGTGCAGGAAATGCAGGGGCTGTGGGCATGGTGCAGGAAATGCAGGGGCTGTGGGCATGGTGCAGGAGATGCAGGTGCTGCGGGCATGGTGCAGGAGATCCAGGGGCTGCAGGCATGGTGTAGGAGATGCAGGGCTGTGGGCATGGTACAGGAGAGGCAGTGCTGCAGGCATAGCAGAGAAGATGCAGAGGCTGCGGGCATGGTACAAGAGATGCAGGGACTGCGGGCATGGTGCAGGAGATGCAGAGGCTGCGGGCATGATGCAGGGGCTGCAGGCATGGTGCAAGAGATGCAGGGGCTGCGGGCATGGTAAAGGAGATGCAGGGGCTGTGGGCATGGTGCCGGAGATGCAGGGGCTGCGGGCATGATGCAGGGGCTGTGGGCATGGTGCCGGAGATGCAGGGGCTTCGGGCATGATGCAGTAGATGCAGGGACTGCGGGAATGGTGCAGGAGACGCAGAAGCTGCGGGCATGGTGCAGGGGCTGCGGGCATGGTGAGGGAGATGCAGAGGCTGCGGGCATGATGCAGGGGCTGCGTTGATCTGCAGCCAGCCCCAGGGTAGGGGAACTTGCCTTGGCAGCGCCTGTTGTGACTCGGACGAGTCTCGTCCTGTGAATAACTGACTACGAGCTGTGATGGCCGCACGACGCTCTGTGTGGCTGCACAGGTCGCACACCCCAAAGGCCGGCCCTGTTTACAAGCCTAATGTCTGCGTTTGCTGAAGGTGCAAACTTTGGCTGCTGGTTGAGCATCTGCCTTTCTTGGGTAAAAGAATTGCAATTGCATATTTAAAATGCATTGTGACTGACAGTGCCAGGACAAGGTAATCTAGAGTCCAAGGCGAACATGCCGAACTGCGCACACGATCAGCGCTCTTAGCCAATGGCTGAGAGTGCTGATTGGAGTTTTCTGGCGGAGAGGAGGCCATCCCCCTGTCAGAACAGCTCAGCGGGGGAGATAGCTGTACTACAGCAGCTCTGACTGGAGCTGTCGGTTTTTTTTTTTGTTTAACCCGCTTGGTTGAATGGAAAAAACCATTAGTGTGTACTAGGCTTTGCTTAGATTTTGTTTATAATTTAACTAGGTAGTTTGAAGGCTTCCCCAGAGATGGATTAGGGCATAATGGGATCTAGGCAAGGTAGCATATTGATAAGGATTGGAGACAGCTTAGGGTAGGGATCCTCAAACTACGGCCCTCCAGCTGTTGCTGAACTACACATCCCATGAGGCATTGTAATACTCTGACATTCACAGACATGACTACGGCATGATGGGAATTGTAGTTCCTGAACAACTGGAGGGCCATAGTTTAAAGAGCCCTGGCTTAGGGAGTTAAAGAAGTCACTCCATTTGCATTGTCTGGACAAGTCTACTCTTCTGTTTTTACTCTAGAACAGTAAGTGTTTTACTGGAAGGTTCACCCAGTGAAAATACGAAAAAAATCAGCCACCACATAAGATGAAATATATTACGTTTTTGGGCGAGTTTGACTTTATTTATTTATTTATTCTCCACTTTAAAGCTGAACTCCAGAAAATGAAAATTGCTCCCTTGCAGTAGGACTGCCCCTGCACTGCAAGGGTTAAATGCTTGTTTAGGTCTAGGGGGCGGCAAAAAGCAGTTTTACTTTACCAGACCCGACAAGCGCACTCCCAGCACCGAAGGATCATGCACGTTGGCTTCGCCAAATAGGTACATGTGCAATCTCACCCTCCCTGAGCTCAGCCGCTAAGGCTAGAGACAGAGATCATGCACTGCACACACATGGTCCTTTAACCACTTCAATACTGGGCATTTTCCCCCCCTTCCTGCCCAGGCCAAGTTTCAGCCTTCAGCGCTGTCGCGCTTTAAATGACAATTGCGCAGCCAAGAGACACTGTACCCATATGACATTTTTATCATTTTTGGGACAAAGATAGAGCTTTTTTTTATTGGTATTTAATCATAACTGGGGTTTTTTTTTTATCTATATATATATATATATATATATATATATATTTTTTTTTTTTTTTTTTTTGCTAAATAAATTAAAAAAAGAACATAATTTTTGATTAAAAAAAAAAACTTGTGCCAAAGTAACTTACCAAATAAGTAATTTTTCTTCTTTACTGATGTGCGCTGAAGGGCTGCACTGATAGGCACTGTTGAGGTGGCACTGATGGGCACTGATGAGGCTGCACTGATCAGGCGGTACTGATGGGCACTGATATGTCGCACTGATGGGCACTGATATGTCGCACTGATGGGGCTAAATCAATGCCCTGATTATCTATGTAAATGTCCCCTGCAACTGTAAAGCTTGTTATTGGTTTTTCTTTCCTCCGACACTGACAGCACTGAGGAAAGGAAATGCTGATAGCCGACATTTGTTTACATGGGATTGGCTGTAAATGGACACAGCTGATCACATGGTAAAAATCCTACGTCATCGGCTCTTTACCCTGATCGGTGATGCGCTTTGTCTAAGGGACACAGCTCACCACTGATCACTGTGATGTGAGGCTTGTTCCTGGAGGCGTGCATAATGTCATATGATGTTCAGTCAGAATGGTAAAGCCACCGCCCGGATGTAATTCTGCTTTAGGCTGGATAGGAAAGTGTTAACGATTTGCCAGTGTTTCTGATCCTCCAGTGTTTTATATGTGCTTGTACTGTCTGGATAAATGGCAGGACAGTGGGATTGCTTATGTGCTTTCTTTTTAGATAGGCTGCATATGGCCTACAGGTATGGAATGACTGCGCATGGTGGGTTTTGTGGAAAAAAATCTCCAAAGGTAAAACCCTTTTAAAGCTGAATTCCAGGAAATCAGCCACTTTGTAAAAAGTGAAGGCACACAATGAGTTAAGTCAAAGGAGGGGCAAGACATCTCCCGAACTTATCTCTATTATTTATATCTGACAGGGTTATGGCTATGCCAGAGCATACACTGACACTCAGGGCTGTGAAAAAGGCACACAGACCAGCTATGCCCATCCCTCCCCTCTGCTGCCCATTCAGAGAAGCCTTTGTATTTGGTTAATGAGTTTACATAATACAAATGCTTCAGCGATTGGGCAGGAGGAGGGGAGGGGCAGGCATAGCAGTGGGGCCAACTCTAATGTTGAAGATGCATCAGCGCTGGGCTCCTGGAAAAACAGTGATAGCTGTCTTTCAGGAGTGCAATAAAACTGTCAGATGTAAATAATAGAGATTAGCCGAGGAGATGTCATGCACTTCCTTGCACTTAACTCATAGTGTGCCTTTCCTATTTACAAAGTAGTTGAATTCCTGGACTTCAGCTTTAAATAAAGCTGATTGGCTGATGCTAATTACTGTATAATCCATCACTAGTGGTTGTGCTGTAGTTTAAACCAAGACTTAAAATGGAGCATCTTTACATTCCCTGATGCTAGCTATGATGGTATAAAATTTATAATTCTTTGTAGAGTGCATTTAAAATTCCTATTATTTTCCAACCCAAATAAAAGCCAGCAAGAGCCAGCAAGAGCCTCTCCTTTAGATGACATCTTGTCCTTTCATTCTGCCAGTACGTTGGCTCATTCCCGTTGAAGGAAGGGCTCCAGGAGGAGGGTTTGAATTATAGAAGAGCAGATGCGGTTCCTTAAGGACGTCATCCTGAAATTCTGCCTCCAGGGAGTGAAGCTGTACGACACTGAAGGAGAGGATTGCAACGTCAAAGCTGTAGTGAAATGCTAAGACAGATCTGTTTAACTGTGTTGGATTCATTCAAGAACCCAAAAAGGTGAAGGACAGCTCCAGAAACTGTACACCAAATATAAACAGAAGAGCGACATACAACATCCGCCGGTGGCCATCTATCCTCAGGGGTTCTATGGCTAAACATCGAGGAGGAGATGGAAAAAATAACTGAGACGCACAAAATGGAGATCAAAGGACTGCAAAATGTATTCCAATCACAGGTCGCACAGTGAGGATCTGACCTCCATCGGAGAGCAGATTACCATCACTGACAGCCTCATGAGACCAATCACACATTCCCTGATGTTATTGCAATTAAACATTGCATTTAGCCCCTCCACCTCTCTAGACCCGGTCTATTTTCTCTTCCAAACCCATCTCTTGCCCTTTTCTCCTTTTTTGTTTTCTATCAATTCTTCCCTTGTGTGCCACTTCTGATCCTTTATATGCTGAATCTTCTTTATGTATGACTGCTCCTTAATAGACACAGTACAGTATGTAAGCATTGTCATATATGTTGAATCGTCTTTCCGTGTGACTCTGCTGGTCTATGCTTTGCAAATATCGATTAGATATTTCTTCTGTATCCCATACCCTAAATAAAAGAATTTGCACAAAAAAAAAGTCAGCAGGAGGCAGCATTTTGCTGTGTATGTGGAAAGGAAGGGGTTAAAGAGGTAAGCTCCAGAGTATTAATTCATCTTACAACTGTTGAGACGGATTATATGTTATTTTTGGATTATACGTTATTTTTGGATAAGCATCAATGGACACTGATTTCTCTTAAGTGCTTAAAAGCTGCATTTCAAATTAATTAATTAAAACTGCTATCAAAGGAAGTATAAAGGTTTTCATAGGTACACAGATTCAAAAAAAAAAAAAACAGCCTACACCACCAGAATTTCTACTGAAGGCCCATCTTACATAGCAATCAGGATCACTTTATTGTTACAGAGAAGGAATTCACTGGCTTAGGTAATGTATTAAAGAAGGGTGCGCTAACCCTGTGTGTAATGTGGCAGCACCTAGAACTCCTAGAACATAGGAGAAAATGTGAAATAATGAAAGAAATTAGTGCGCTCAAAATTAAATAAAGCATACATCAAATGCTGTTAGCTAGAAAAGTGAGATTATGAGGTCATATTAAACCTTATAAATAAAGTCCATGAACAACAAACAAGTATATGGTGAAAAAATAACTACTAGAAAAGTACAAACACAATGACGTCCAAGGGTTCATATAAATAAAAGTTCCAAGTGATGTGAATTGTGAATAAAGTCTTCAAAATGGAGTTCCACAGATAATTCCTTCTCTCAGGGTGACTACGGAATTCAATCCTGCAAGCAACACCAAGTGACCAGATAAAAGTAATGGGTGGCTCCTTACCAAACCACAAGTGTCAGATAGCCTGTTAAAGTCTACCCTTATAGGGTTAAATGGTTTAGGCTGATGTGGAAAAAAATCCAATAATGCATGCAACACTACGTGACTAGATGTAGGTAATGGATGGCTTCATACCAAACCAAAAGTATCAGACGGCCTTTTAAATCCTGCCCTTATAGGGTCAAACGGCTTTGGCTGATGTCAGATCCCCCTTCACTTAGGACCAACCTCGAGGCTAGGCACTGGCTTGCATGCATTGTTACCTTGCCGGCAAGATGAGCAAGGCGTTGTGCCATCATTAACAAAAATGGAAGTAGCCAACGAGAGAGCTGGCAAGGGAGCAATAAGGTGCCCTGCACAGTGGTCCTGCCCTGGTTGCATACGTACCAACATTTTTCTCTGGTGGACCATTTTTGATATGCCTACCTTCTGGGCAGTCCCTCCCAGATCACGCCTACTTTGTTGGAGGTCCTGCCTAAATCTCAGCCCCACCTTGTTGCCACAGTCCCCTTAGTTATTGCCTTTATTTGAGTTACTTATTTTATCAGGGCTACTGATAAGGCAGTACAACTGGTCCTATTGTACTGGGCCCAGGCCTCGTCAGCTAAACTGAGGGGCCCGGGGCAGCTTTATTGTTCATTTCTGCCTACATGAATAAATGGGTTTTATTAGAATACACCCTCACTCCTACTTGCTTACCAGGGCTAAACTCCTTGCCGCCGAGCGCACACAAATATGCGGCCTCTCAGTGGCTGGGCCTATTTGCGTACCATAGCCCCATTAGAGCTGTGCTGGGAGCACGCACTATGCACACTCCCAGCACAGTTACCGGCAACTAACTGAAAGCTCCCGTTCACAGCTTGTGATCGGGAGCTCTCCAATCATGTGACCACCATGACAGCCAAGCCCCGGGTGGGGCCGGTGCAGGCGCATTCTGCGGCTTCAGCTGCCCACATCCGAGATGGCAGCGCTGAAGAAGAAATTTTCAAGGTAAGTATGTCTTCTAAAAGGTAAGTGCGACCTGGGACAGTACAGAGGCTATCCATTGTGGAATGTACTAGCCCTGACTGTCCAGGGGGTATTTTTATTGAAAAAACATTTTCGTGGTCGGAACTCCGCTATAACCCCTTAAAGGGCTTCCGGCTCTAAGGGGTTAAATTACATTTTCCCGGCCCCATCAGGTCAACAGCGGGGCCAAGGGAGGGGAGAGCAGAGGAGGGATTTTTTTTTCCCATTATGGGGCGGGGGCAGATAAAATCTGTGCCGCTGTTCTGCTGCACCTCGGGGGCTGGGGGGGGGGGGATTGAGTGTTGTGTTGGTGGGGTTACATAGTTACATAATAGTTGAGGTTGAAAAAAGACAATAGTCCATCCAGTTCAACCTATGTAGGTGTGTGGGTTGGGCTGGGGGGGGGGGGGGCGCTTCAGGAAGGCTGTATGGGGCTCCATGGTTTATAACAGCAGCTCTGAGGGTAATCCCAGGGACACAGCCAAGGACACAACATCATTGAGACATAGGACAGAGATGTGGGACTGGTTGGCACTATAGAGTAATGCACATATTCGCCAGCACAGCATGGATCATCTGTGAATCGTATGTATCCCAGGCAAAATTATTGAAAAATCATCTAGAAAACCTATAAATCCAATGCAGTATAGAATAGTCGCCAGTGACAGGATTGTTAAGCCTCGTACACACGATCAGATTATTGGACAAATTTTCTTTAGTTTTTTGTTGCATGCTAGTCTCATATGGAAAGTGAAGAGGTTATTTTCATACGAAAATTTTCATACGACAGAATTCAACTTCAGAAGTGATGTCATGTGTTGAATTGTTTTGTATGTATTCTTTAGTTTCTGAGCATGCCTAGTCTTGCTCTTATGATTTTTTTTCAGACGAAAACTGTACTAATTAAACAAAAATCGCACATTGTGTTCACATACAATAAACATTTTATAGCCTGCACTTTCAGTTTTTGTTGTACAAAAATCCGTAATCGGCTGTCGAAAGCACCATACTAACGATCCGAAAATCGTCAGTTCGTTCGTCGGTCGAAATTTTACTTTCGATTTTCTAATCGTGTGTACGGGCCTTTAGTCTTTCATGGCCCTAAGGACTTATTGAGGCATCATGCCTTTTGGTACTTTTTCCAGCACGGGCAATATGCACTAAAAAGAGAAAATCGGTTGTTTTTAATAGGACCGATTTACATCAATGAGTTGCGTTTCAGCTGTTTGTAAATTAAGTACGGCACATTGCATTTTGGGTGTTTTGACCTGCATTTTGCTATTCAAATCAATGTAATCCTTTGAACAATGCGTAATGCCTAAAAAAAAAAAAAAAAAATACTGACACACATCAATGCAACACATGTAAACGAATGCATTATGGTGTGAATGTGCCTGATTCAACAAAAGGCAAACCTTAATAACATTTTCATTATTTGCTTTCAAAAGAAAGTACTGTGAAATTTCAGTGAGCACTTTTGTTATTTTTGCAGTGATTGAGATGTGACTTTCACATTTTTACTGCAGGTTCTATATTGTTATTGTAGAGATTTATGGATTAGACGCTAGAGGCAAAGTAGATTAGTCAATATACTAACTCTGCCTAACAACTGCGAAGATAAGTCAGTCACACTGGGAATATATTGCATTGGTTGACTCATAGTTGACTTAGTTGATTTAGTAAAGGAGCTGAGATTGTTCTCACAGAGAACTGATTTTAAAAGGGGAATTCCACTTTTGTTAAAAAATATATAGTATACAAAATTTCCACACCAATGATTATGTAATTTAAGGTTATACAAAAAAATGACCTTTCCATTTCAATCTGAAGCTACTAAAAATTTTCTAAATCTGTAAAATAATTCAATGCAATATGGCAACCTGGAGGTGTTCTACTTGGGAAATGTAATTTCCGGCTTGTGTGGTTGGCACACTGATTTTCTCAGAAGTCTGCACTAATGTACAAGTAACATTTTGGAAATCTCATGCAAATTTTGGTGAGATAGTACCAATTTTTAACCACATGCCTACCGCCCCATAGCAGATTTACTGCTACACAGGGGTGGATCCAGAGTCTAGTCTCGGGAGGGGCACTGCCAGAAAATAAGTTGTTGCTTACAGAACTCTATTGCAAAACAAAATGCACTCCTGTGATCCATAGGAGAAGTACAGCCAAACGTGCTTTCCCTGTACTTCTCCCTTAAAGCGGAGTTCCACCCGAAAATGAAAGTTTGTTCCATCTTCTTGGTCCGGGTCACCTGAAAAACAAATGGATAATCACAATTTTTTTTTTTTTTTTACTTACCTTGTTTAGAAGAAAATATACTCACCTAACTTCCTCTTCCTCCCCTTGGCGGTCACGGCGAGTCGTCACTTCCTGGCTTGCATTGATTCCTGGGAGCTGAATGTCATTGCTCCCAGGAATCAATGCGCCTGCACCGGCCCTGACGTCAGTTCCGGTTTAGGCGCCGTCATACCTTGCTAAACAGCTTCTGGGCATGCCCAGAAGCTGTGCAGGGATGACGCTGCAGACCCAGAAGTGACGGCGGGGCCGGCGCAGTGCATCGTGGGACCGAAGAGGACGGAAGAGGACGTAGAAGAGGATCGCGCTGGCTTCAAGCTGCCCACACCTGAGATGGCAGCGCTGGAGAAGACATTTTCAAGGTAAGTATTTCTTCTTGCAGGTAAGTGCAACCCGGGACAGTTCAGAGGCTATCCATTGTGGAATGCACTAGCCCTGACTGTCCCGGGGGTATTTTTTTTTTTTTTTTTTGTTTTTTTAGGTGGAACTCCACTTTAACCACTTACCGCAAATCAATGTATACCTACGTCGGCTGCAATAAGTGGCTTTACCGGGGTGATGCCTGCAGCTAGAGGCATCATCCCGGTACCATTTTTTAGAGACGCTTGTCGGCTTTCAGGCGGTAAGGACCGATGCGTTACCCCAGCGAGCGGGAGGGGGCGCTCCCTCCTGCCGCCTTCCGCGGGTCTGCCCGGGTCTCCCGTCCAGCCGGGAGACCCAAGCAACCGGATTTGGCTTTGATCGGGTCTCTGATGACTTAACCCGGAGGCAGCGTCCATGAAATCATGTCCTGGTTACTTAGCTGCTAAAGGTGCCGAATTTAAAAAGTGACTGTATGTATTAAAAAATGCAGTTTTTCTGCATTTTGAATACATTGAAGTGCAGTGGAGGGGTTTGGGGTCCCTCGATCCCTCCATAAAGAGTACTTGTCACTTCCTATTACTGTCACATTCCCCTCGATCCCTCCATAAAGAGTACCTGTCACTGCCTATTGCTGTCACAAGGAATGTTTACATTGCTTGTGACAGCAATAAAAGTGATATATATATATATATATATATATTTTTTAAAAAAACCTGTGCTAAAATTAAAAAAATAAATAAAATAAATAGGGGAAAAAAATGTTTAACCGCCCCCATCGCTGTGAGCTCACGCACGAAAGTTCTGCAGTTAGAAATCTCAGGGCCCCATGCAGCCTACCTGGCAACCCCCCCCCCCCCCTCGAATATATTAAGACAATATTTTCAAAAAAAATACACTAAAATATTTTTTTGCGGACACAAACATAACAGAGAACCTGTGTGAATTACTCCTTTTTAATTGTTTTTTTACATTAAAAAAAAAAAAATAATCATAACTTTTTTAAGAAATGTTTAAAATGTTTACAATTGTTTTATTTTACATTTTTTAATATGATTCATTATGATATTTAAAGCTTATTATTTATATATATATATTTTTTTTACAATTTGTTATTTTTTTACAGGACAGGAAAGCCAGCAGCGCTGCGGGAGGGGGATTAGCACACTGAAAGGGGGGGCACATGGGGGGGGGGGGTAATCTGCAGGCAGAACAGGGAGGGGGATCGGTGTCAGAGAAGTAACTACAGGAATGGTGCCCTGTGTCTCTCCCTGCAGCAGCTGAAAGCTGACAGGAGGGGGATGGGCACAGTAAAACGGGGGCACACGAGGGGGGGGAATAAAAGCAGGCAGAACAGGGAGGGGGATCGGTGACGGAGAAGTTACTACAGGAATGATGCCCTGTGTCTGTGTCTCTCCCTGCAGCAGCTGAAAGCTGGCAGGAGGGGGAGAAAATGTCTTTCACCTGCTGCAGAGAACCGCACTGGGCTTCCTTCTGTAATTACCCCTCCGCCCAACCGCACTGATTGCCTGTGCTGTTGGGGCCCCCCTGTGTGCCCGGACCCCCTACATAAGGACTGGTGGTCCCCCCCATCAGCGGCCCTGAGCACAACCATGCAATAAGATTTAGGTGCAGGGAAAAAAGGGTCCTCCAACATTTTGGTGCAAATGTGGACTCTTTTTTTCTGCGCATCAAAATCGCATTGCAAGAATATGAACACCCATGCGATGTGATTCTGTCAAGCTCACTGCATTTTGCAATCTGTTTCGGGGTGTCATTCTCCCCCACAGCAGTAAACTACTGGTCAGTCACACATTTAATCCTTTGATCGCCCCTGATGTCACCCCTTCCCAGCCAATGTCATTAGTACAGTGACAGTGTATAGTATTACCACTGATCAATTTATTGGTGTCACTGGTTCCCAAAAAAGTGTCCTAATTGTCAGTTAGGTGTCCAATTTGTCCTCCGCAATATCGCAGTCCCACTATAAGTCACTGATCGCCACCATTACTAGTAAAAAATAAATAAAAATTCCAGAAATATATGCCATAGTTTGTAGACGCTATAACCTTTGCGCAAACCAATCAATTTATATTTATTGGGATTTTTTTTACCAAAAATATGTAGCAGAATACATATTGGCCTAAATTGAGGAAGAAGTTTGATTTTTTACATGTGTTTATTGGATTTATTTTATATCAAAAAGTAAAAAATATTGTTGTTTTTCTTTTTCCAAAATGTTCTTTTTTTTTTTTGTTTATAGCCCAAAAAAAAAAAAAACTGCAGGGGTTAACAAATACCACCAAAAGAAAGCGCTATTTGTGGGGAAAAAAGAGCATACATTTTATTTGGTACAGCGTCGCACGACCACGCAATTGTCAGGTAAAGTAGCGCAGTGCCGAATCGCAAAAACGGTCTGGTAGGGGGGTAAATCTTCCTGAAGTGGGTAAAAATACAGCTGTTTTTTTCTCAGATGAGTTTAAAACCATTTTTGGATTCTGTACTCAATAATAGACTCCAACCTGCCTCCCCTCCTCCATCGAAATAACCCCCTTTCCTTGCCAACCCCCCTCCCCCCCTTCTCTTTATGTCCTGTAAACCCTACTCCTCATTCCACCCTCCCCTTCCACCCCCCCCCCCCTTTCCCTCCTTTAACAAGTTCTCCTTCCCCCTCTATCAGCCCTGCATTTCTTCTCTATCTACCCCTCCTCCTAAGATAAAGAGAAAACCTCCTTTGCATTCATACCATTCATGATGTCCTGTGGTATTGTTATTAAATATTACTGTTTAACCACCTTTGCACCTTGCGGTTTATGCACTTATGGGTGTATCTTTCTACTGACTATGCAATGATATTGTATCACTATGCATATCTATGCATGCCTTCCTTGCATTTTTCTGTTTTATAAATGCTGGATACTTTAAATAAAGAATTTAAGAATTTGCAAAGAAAAATAAAATACAGCTGTTTTGTTTTTGACACTTTAGGATGATGAAAGCTGTAGTAAAGCCTTTACCAGCCAAGGATGTGAAGAAAAAAAAGTTGAATTTTTTTAAATGGTTACATTTTATTGTCCCTCTATCTCTCTGTATAAATATGTAGGTTTCAGAACTATTTTAACCACTTAAGCCCCGGAAGATTTTACCCCCTTCCTGACCAGGGCCTATTTTGCGATTCGTCACTGCGTGAATTTAACGGATAATTGCGCGGTCGTGCGACGCTGTACCTAAACTAATTTGACGTCCTTTTTTTCCCCACAAACAGAGCTTTCTTTTGGTGGTATTTGATCACCTGTGCGATTTTTTTGATCGTGCGCTATAAACAAAAAAAGAGCGAGAATTTTGCAAAAATAACAATATTTTTCACATTTTTTTATATGATATTCCCCCCAAAAAAATGTAAAAATCAAAATTTTTTAACATTTTAGGCCAATGTGTTTTATGCTACATATGTTTGGTAAAAAAAAATCGCAATAAGCGTATTTTGATTGGTTTGCGCAAAGGTTATTGCGTTTACTAACTAAGGAAAGATTTTTGTCATTTTTGTTGTTTTTTTTTTTTAACGAGTAATGGCGGCGATCTGCGATTTTTTTTCAGGACTGCGACATTGGGACGGACAGATCGGACCCTTGACTGTCATTTTTTACACTTTTGGGGGTACCAGTGACATTACTGCAGTAATAAGTGCTATATATATGCACTGTTACTGTAAAAATGACACTGGCAGTGAAGGGGTTAACTTTTTTTTGAGAGGGAGGGGTTAAGTGTGTCCCTAGGAGCGTGATTATAACTGTGATTGGCTGTGGCTTGATGTGTAAGAACAGTGATCAACGGTCCTACATAGCAGAACCGTATGATCACCATTCTTACACAGGGGAGAATGACAGGCGGCTTTGTTTACATTAGCCGCCTGCCTTTCTCCCAGTGTAACGGACAATCGCGAGTGCCCAGCGGACATCGAGTCCGCCAGGCACACGCGCGGGGGGGGGGGGGGTCCGTGCCTCCGGGGGCGCGCGCTCGCTCCCTAGACTCTCACAGGCTAGTGACGTAGCCATACGTCGCTTTTCCTGTGAGGGGCTGACCGCCGCAGTAAATAGTCGTGCGGCGGTCGGCAAGCGGTTAAGAAAGGTACAGTATAAAGCCTGAAGAAGGAATTTAAATCATTCAAAAAGCTTGCATTTTGAATGAATTAAGTTTGCCAGTAAAGGGTATCGCCTAAACACCAAACTTTTTACAGGTACACCTTCAAGAGGTTGTAAACCCTCTCTTTGAACTTGTACTGATAGGTTAGCCTTTAATTAGGTTTACCTATAGGTACTGTAAATTCCTTCCAAACTCGCATCATTTAGGTGATATTTACTTTTTTTGTTCTCAAAATATGTCTTTATTAAATTTAAATATAACATACAATTAACTGTTATAATCACAGAGTTCAATAGTTGTACCGTCTAGAAGATGGAACATTTAATATACATCATCTTAGCAATGAGAAAAATAAATAAATTGATCCTGTTCCTTTAAAGCATGTTATACAGCACAGTGCTTTGCTGTGTAATTTGGCCCCTTCTATCACCTAAAATACCTGGCTGATCCTGCCTGGTTATGCCCTCCCCTCTGTAAACTGACCATGGTATACCATGGCGGCTGAGCCCTGACACTGTGGTCAGTTTACGTGCCTCCATCATCCGCAGCCCTCCTGTCCTCCTCTCTCCCCCCTCTCTCCCTGCCTGTCTGCTCCTGTGTCAGTGCCCACCCGCCTCCCTCCCCTCCTGCTGTTGTATTTATATTTAAAGTTTCATATTCTGTCTACATTCTGTTTAATAATCCTGTGTGCCCCTGTGTCTGTGTTTTATAAAAATAAGCCATTCTTTACAAGTTTTCAGAGCGCTGCTCACGTGACCTGCCGCTTCTCTTCTCCTCTCCCCCTCCCCTCCCGACTGACATCAGTAAAGGAATCCTCGACCCCGCCCACTGCAGGCAGCTGTCAGATAGGGTGAGGAGAGAGCTGACGGGTCACGTGAGCGTCGTTCGGCCCTCTGAAAACTGGTAAAGTATGGATTATTTTTTTAAAACCCATACACAGACACACAGGCACACAGGATTATTATACAGACCAGACAGGATGGTATAAAGTGGCTTAACAACCACTTGAACGGGGGAAGTTGAGATTCCAGGGGGGGCATCTGCCCCCATTTGCCCCTACCTGCGGATGCCCATGGGTGGGGGGAAGGAAAAGACTTGGAGAAAGAAAGAAGAGAACCAACATTTCGATTTCACATTGGAGGTTAAGAGTGGCGATAGTATTTAAAATGGAGGGAGAGTCACAGGTTTTCCACAACCTACTAGTAGTACTAAGTTTAGCCGCGTGTAATAAGTGAATGATTATAGTTCTAGATGAAGGTGGGAACTTATCTATGCCTATATGAAGTATGGCTAAGGTAGGATTTGGGGATGAATGCAATCCAGTAATAGAGGAAATTAGGGCAAAAACTTGCTTCCAAAAGGAACTCAAGAATTTACAGAACCAGAGGATGTGGGAAATGGTGCCCACGAGGAGATATTTACTTTTAATGCAGCCGATGATGCCACCCGTGCCGTTCCTTCAGAGCCCTGTGCCGTGCCGTGAAGTGACGTAATCGCGCCTCCGGCCAATCAAATGGCTGGAAGACGCGAACCAGAAAGCAGGATGGCCGAACATGTCGGCCGTCCTCTCACTGAGCAGGCGGCACTGCGGGGGCTTTCATAATGAGGTTTTTCATAATGAGCTAGTATGCAATGCATACTAGCTCATTATGCCTTTGTCTTACAGGGGTTTTTTTTTTTTTTTTTTTTTTTTTGAGGAGGGTTTACTTCCTCTTTAGGTAGGATTCACACTCGAAGAAAATCGGAAGAAATATTCCATGTGAGACATGATCGTTCAATTTTCATATAGTGTGTACACAACATTCGACATTTTATTCAGACTTTCCAAATGAAAATTTCCAAAGGGACAAACTCCAAACTTTTTTTCTCGTATGTAAACAGAACGAACGATTTTCCTTTAATGTGTACTGTTTTCATTCTGTTTTTGTGCAAGAAAAATCAGATAAAATAAAACTGCGTAAGCAATAAACAAGAAAAAAAAAAAAGCCTTTGTCGTACGAGAATTTTCATACATTATTTCCAACCTCGGTTTCGACTTGCTGTGAAACATTGAGGAAAGCCGGACGATTGTTTACCCATTTTTTTTTTATAGTGTGTATCCACTTTTACATGTGTAAAAAAAATACATTTTTATTTTCCAGAAGGTTATGGCAGAAAAATTAAATCTTGAAAAGACTCACGATGCCTCTTAAAAGTGCTTACAGTCAAAAATATGGTCATTTTGTGGGTGTTTCTACTGTCCTGGCACTCCAGGGCCTCCAAACACATTATAGGTAGTCAGGAAATTTGATGTGTAATTTATGCATCTTGAAAGCTTGAAGGTACTCCTTGGATTTTTGTCTTAATATGCCCCTAGGCTGCAAAAAAGGCTCACATTAATGGTATCCCTATAGGAGGAATAGCAGAATGTACTTTGGGGTGTAATTCTAAGTACTCCAATGCGGTGTGTGAGAAATATCTTATTAATTGACAGCTGCATGTAATAAACTATGTTTTCATCTTTTAAAAACTTCAAAAGATTCACCATGCCTTTGATTAAATAAAACAGAGGGTCTAATTTGCAAAATAGGATCATTTCATGGGGTGTTTCTCCTGTCCTGGCACTTCAGGACATCAAGAAATGTGATAAGTAGTAGGGAAATCAGATACAAAATGTATGACCCTTGAAAGTCTGAAGGTGGTTCTTGGATTTTGGCCTCTCTATGCATTTAGACAGTGAAAAGGTCTCACATTGTGGTATCCCCATACTTGGGAGAAGAGGAAAAATTCAAGTTCAGTGTTGAAATGATTCAAGGACTCTCTGCCACATCCCTAAATACTATGAATGAAAGAAAGGAAGAACCCCAATGGGACTTTGAGGGCAGTAAGTAGTAAAGAAAAGTAGAAGCATAAAATCAACAAGTTTATGTAATACCAAACCGTAAAAGTGATAAACATCACAATGCATTTAAGAACAATGAGTAAATCATCGTATAGTGTCGGGCTTGGCTCGGGGATCGTAATGAGGACCAAACTGTTGACAGTTGTCCACCGGATATGGATGCAGGACCTTGTTGTGGACCTGTACTGTTCCCTGCATTTTGATACCAGGTGTACCTTGTTCTTTCACACTCCTGACACTCCATATATTACTATATACCGTTTGAGTATGCATATATAGGGAGGACCTAGCCACATGTCAGATTGACACTCATCTGCCTACGAGCCATGCACTCTATTGCTGCTTAGCCACTTGTTAATGTAAGTAGTCATTGTAATACTCTATATTCTTAGCGTTAATTGCTACGATGGCACACTCTAAATATGTCTTAATTGATTTCCTTTTTTTTCCTCTTTTCCCTCACCTTACCATGTGGACGATTAGAGCTATTTAGGACATAGGCCCCTCCCCCCTTTTTTTCTCTCCCCCCTTTTTTTTCTCTCATGTGTGCATATATTTTTACAACACCAGGAATGGCCCTAGCTTTCATTCGATCCTCGTGAGCTCCTGTATAATTTGCTCAGCGTGCACCCGGTTGCTTATTACTTCCTACTTTCCACCTAGTGCTCCAACATTTTGGTTGCTTTCATCAGAAGTTTATAATGCGATGTGGCACGTTCCATCCAGGTTGTATGTTGTAATCATTGAACATGATCATAAAATGTGAATACATGTTTTGTAATAATTTTGTGAATGTATCTGTAAATGTTAACATATACTATTTGAATTCTGAACTATTATGTATACTTTTATACCTGTTATTATGTTTATAGATTAGAGTATATTGCGTTCATCTCACTCCCCATTGAAGAAGGAATTTTCTATATTCCGAAACATGTTGGGAAATTTAACGAGATCCCCATATTCCCATGGGTCTCTCTACCTATGAGATCCAGTTTGGGTTCCGTTTTCAAGTGGATGATATTAGCTATATACAACACCATATGATGATGTATTCATTGTTCTAAAATACATTGTGATGTTTATCACTTTTACGGCTTGGTATCAAATAAGCGTTTTGATTTTATATTTCTACTTTTCTTTACTACTTACCGCCCTCAAAGTCCCATTGGGGTTCTTCTTTTCTTTCATTCATACTTGGGAGAAGTTGAAGAATGTGTTTTAGGGTGTATTGATAGTTTTTAAAGCATATTTTAATTTTTAATTTGGCGTAAATAGGGTTAGCAGCTATTGACAAAGATTTGTTAATACCTATGGGCCTCCCAAAGCACTAAAATGCAGAAAAATTGAGATAGCCAGATGAGCATGGCAACCAATCAGCTTCTATCTTTAGCTTGTTCAGATAAAGTGGAATTTTGGCTATATACAAAATTAACCTTAAAGTGGAAGTAAACCCTTTTTTTGAACTTGTACCTATAATAAGGCTTACGTCTACAGTGAATATTTCCTAAACCAACATGTCTTAGGAGATATTTACACTGTATGCAGCTGTCAGAGAAATCGGGTCCATAAGGCAGATGGAGTTCCACAGTGCACGCATATGTGCATGCGCATACCAGCAACTGGCCAGGCAGATGCTCATGCTCATGGGTTAGGGAGCGCGCACAGGCGCACGCCCATGTGTACTTGCGCATCAATGCACGCACCCATCACTAATGCTGGCGCCAGGCGGGCTAATGCTGGCGCCAGGCGGGCGCATCAATGCACGCACCCATCACTAATGCTGGCACCAGGCGGGCGCCAGGCCTACTGTATGGACTCATTACTGTTTGGTCTGCAGCTTCTGTGTATTGTTCCTGATCCTGTGTGACCTCTGATCTTGATCTGGCTTATCCCTAACCTGTGATTGTCTGCTTCATACCCTGACCCCGGCTTTTCTACTGGATTTCGCTTCTGCCTCCTAATTCTGCTTATCTGTTCTCCTGGTACTGACTTGGCTTGTGACTCGAACATCCTGCTGTCTGCCGTCTATGTCTAATCTGCCCGACCCTTACCAACCCGGCTTGTCTGACCCTGCATCCTGCTCATCTGGCCTGCTACAACTGTCAGTCCAGCAAATCCTGCTTCCAGCTGCCTTCTACAGTCTGCCAAGGTCCGTGCCAGCTCTTCCACTACCAGCCTGCTTGCTGCCACATCTACCTGCTGACTGCTGCCGTGCAGACTACTGGACTAATTACAGGCACTCCTACATCACTGTGCTCCTGTGGCTGCTGTCTCACTATCAGTGGCCCTCGAGCCGGAGCTGTACGAGAGGCCCTCCTCTACACGTGAGGCTTACCGACCAGGTATGTAACAGCAGCAGCCGATGACATCACCAGCGCATGTGCTCTGAAGGAATGGCATATCTGTGCCATCCTTTCAGAACTCCGTGCGGTGGTCTGCAACCCCTGCGTGCATGTGTGGAAGTGATGTCATTGCGGCCAATCAGATGGCCAGAAGGTACGAACCTAGACCAGATGAAGACGGAAGCGCCTTCAGCGGTGACAGTGCGCAGCTGGTGGGCTTCGTTCTAAGGTGAGTATTTCGTAATGTGCTAGTAGGCGATGCATACTAGCACATTATGCCATTGTCTTACAGGGTTAAAAATAAATGTGGTTTACTACCGCTTTAAAACTGTCCCCTCCACCTGCATCTATGCTCATGACAGGTGTAGATGTGCAACAGACAACCCCAAAACAGCAGAGCATCCTATTTCGTACAATTTAACCACTTGCCGACCGTCGCAAGTACATATACTGCGGCGGTCAGCCCCTCACAGGCAAAGTGACGTATGGGTACGTCACTAGCCTGTGAGGCTCTGGGGAGTGAGCGCGCGCCGCCGGAGGCACGCTCCCGCTCGGTCACGGACCCCCCTGCGCGTGTGCCCGGCAGACCCGATGTCCGCCGGGCACTCACGATCGTCCGTGACAGCGGGAGAAAGGCAGATGGCTGATGTAAACAAGCCGCCTGTCATTCTCCCCTGTGTAGGAATAGTGATCATATGGTTCTACTATGTAGGAACGTTGATCATTGTTCCTACACCTCAAGCCACAGCCAATCACAGTTAGAATCATGCCCCTAGGGACACACACAGCCCCTCCCTCTCAAAAAAAAGTTAACCCCTTCACTACCAGTGTCATTTTACAGTAACAGTGCATATGTATAGCACTGATTACTGTAGTAATGTCACTGGTAACCCCAAAAGTGTCAAAAATGTCAGTCAAGGGTCCGATCTGTCCGCCCCAATGTCGCAGTCCCGCAAAGAAAATCGCAGATCACCACCATTACGCGTTAAAAAAAAAAAAACAACAAAAATGACAAAAATCTTTCCCTTTGTTAGTAAACGCGAAACATATGCCAAACATATGTAGCATAAAACAAATTGGCCGAAAATGTTAAAAAATTTTGATTTTTACATTTTTTTGGGGGGAAGTACATATAAAAAAATGAGAAAAATATTGTTATTTTTGCAAAATTGACGCTCTTTTTTTGTTTATAGCGCATGATCAAAAAATTGCACAGGTGATCAAATACCACCAAAAGAAAGCTCTGTTTGTGGGGAAAAAAAGGACGCCAAATTAGTTTAGGTACAGCATCGCACGACCGCGCAATTGTCCGTTAAAATCACGCAGTGCCGAATCGCAAAATACCCCCTGGTCAGGAAGGGGGTAAAATCTTCCGGGGCTTAAGTGGTTAATGCATACACAGAGTAAAGAATGCCATATGCCATCTTATACCATTACCAGTCCCCTTGTACCAAATTCTTTATGTAATGTGGGTGTGATCCCTATACATCCATTAAGCATGACCCTTTCCTATGCCATCACTGCTATTTTATAATTCTATCTTGTTTTCTAGACATAATACAGTGCATTCCTTTCTCCAGCACCCATCAGTATCAATCATTTTTAAGCTGTCTAGATTCATAGATCATTAGATCATGATGTATTTCAGGGTGTAACACATTCGTTTCTGACAAGAGACTACCTAATCGTAGTATAGGCATGGTGTTCAATCCCTGCAATAGGTATCAAAAAAGAAACGGTTCAAGTCAAATTTTGACAACCATGGAACTGAGTTATCTGTCATTCCATGTGACTCATAGCACATTGTGATACTACCTTGACAGCATGTCTCCCTAAATTAAGTGGAAACTGCCCCACATGAAGCGAAGCAATCATTAATGTAAGGTACTGCGACATTCTCAAGCTTTAGCGCTAAAAACTTTCCTTTGGAACCTGACAATTACTCAGTCCCCACACTTCGGGGATTGTGACTCAGCATTGGAATTAGGATCTGGAACAAAAAGAGAACTTGGGCATGTAGCCTAGCTTGTTGTTGACGTAAAGATGCATCAGTTTAATTACTTGTAGGAAGAACTCTCTGGTCATTATGACATTAATAAACAGTATTTATAAAGAGAACCTTATAAGAAGACAATCCCTGGAATTCCTAAAGACTGGCGCAGGCAGATTTTGCAAAAATGTCTCTGCATTCTAAGACAGAGAGACAGTTTTTCTCTCTGTACACCAATAAAGAGTTGGTCTTAATTATCGCTGTCTGAACCCAAAATTGTCCCAAATGCTTTATGAATTTGGCACAATACATTAACAAGAGGGATTAACACTGGAAAAGTGGCGCAGTAGCCTTATTGAGTTCCCCCCAACTTCTCCTCACTCTTTTTTCAACCTCTCCTGAAGCATGATGGTGATGTGGTGTGTGAAACTTCTGGTAAATATGGTTGCCTTTCATAACTTTGGTTGTGACTTGACTCCTAAAATGACCCTCACAGTCTGACTACACTGTTTCCATCGGGCTATATCTTTACACATTTTCCTACAGCCCTTTTCATTTTCAAGCAGTGACTGAAGCATGGGCGTCCACAGGTAGGGGCAAGGGGGGAAAATGCCTCCTGGAATCTCAACTTCCCCTTTACAATGGCTGTTAAGCCACTTTATACCATCCTGTCTGGTCTGTTTAATAATCATGTGTGCCCCTGTGTCTGTGTTTTAAAAAAAAAGCCGTTCTTTACCAATTTTTATAGCGCCGAGCGCCGCTCATGTGACCCGTCGGCTCTCTCCTTTCCCCGTCTGACAGCTACATGCCACGGGTAGGGCAGAGTATTCCTTGCTGACGTCAGTCGGGAGGGGAGAGGGATAGGAGGAGAAGGGCGGCGGGTCACGTGAGCTGCGATTGGCGCTCTGAAAACTTTTTATAAAACACAGACACAGGGGCACATAGGATTATTAAACAGACTGTAGACAGTATATGAAACTTTAAATTAAACTACAGCAGCAGGAGTGGAGGTGGGGGGGGCACTGACACAGGAGCAGACAGGCAGGGAGGGGGGGGGGGACAGAGGAGGATAGGAGAGCTGCGGATGATGGAGACACGTAAACTGACAACGGTGCCGGGGCTCAGCAGCCAGGCCATACCGTGGTTAGTTTACAGAGGGGAGGACATAGCCAGGCAGGATCAGCCAGGTATTTTAGGTGATAGAAGGGGCCAAATTACACAGCACAAGCACTGTGCTGTATAACATGCTTTAACCACTTGCCAACTGCCGCAAGTACATATATTGCGGCGGTCAGCCCCCCCTGGGCAAAGTGATGTATGGGTACGTCACTCGCCCGCGAGCCAATAGGGGGCGAGCGCGCACCGCCGGAGGCGCGCTCCCGCCCCCGCTCGTTCACTGCCATCCCAGCGCGAGTGACCGGCGGTTCCGATGTCCGCCAGTCACTAGCGATCTCCCGCTGGAGAGGGAGAAAGGCAGGCGGCTGATGTAAACAAAGCCGTCTGTCAATCTCCCTGGTGTAACTGCAGAGATCATACGATCCTGCTATGTAGGATCGTATGTCTCTGTGGTTACATCGATAGTCACGCCCCTTTACAGTTAGAAGCACGCCCGTAGGGACACACTTAGCCCCTGGATGTCTAATAAAGTTAACCATTTCCCTGCCAGTGTTATTTTTACAGTAACAGTGCATATGTATAGCACTGATTACTGTAGTAATGTCACTGGTACCCCCAAAAGTGTCAAAAATGTCAGTCAAGGGTCCGATCTGTCCGCCGCAAAGTCGCAGTCCCGCAAAAAAAAAAAAACGCAGATCACCGCCATTACTAGTTAAAAAAACAAAACAATAAAAATTACATAAATCTTTCCCTTAGTTAGTAAAACGCAATAACTTTTGCGCAAACCAATCAAAATACGCTTATTGCGATTTGTTTCACCAAAAATATGTAGCAGAAAACAAATTGGCCCAAAATGTTAAAAAATTTTGATTTTTACATTTTTTTTGGAGGAATTTCCTTTAAAATTTTGAAAAATATTGTTATTTTTTCAAAATTGTCGCTCTTTTTTTGTTTATAGTGCAAAAAGTAAAAATCGCACAGGTGATCAAATACCACCAAAAGAAAGCTCTATTTGTGGGAAAAAAAGGACGTAAATTTCATTTGGGTACAGCGTCGCACGACCGCGCAATTGTCCGTTAAAGTCACGCAGTGCCGAATCGCAAAATAGGCCCTGGTCTTTGAGCAGCCAAATCCTCCGGGGCTTAAGTGGTTAAGGGAACAGGATCAGGTTTTTTTTTTTTTTTTAGGTTAACAAATGCTTTAAAATAAATGCTGCCTTTTGCCCTTTATAAATAAATACTCAAAATAAGTATAATGACTAAGCCCCTCCCCTTCATGACATTGTTGAAAAGGGGCAGAGCATGGGTGACCTTAAAATTATGCCCCCCCCCCCCCTGAAAAAAGTTCTGCGTACGCCCATGGACTGAAGCGGTAGTATTGGCAATAGGCAAAATTTGTACCCATCCAGAAGTCATGTCTACACACACCCAAACACTTTTAAATTATCAACACCTTAATACCCAAATGTAATAAATCTACAGGCATTAAAAAAAAAGATACAAGGCTTCTGGCAATTGTTTGAAGGGGTGTTTACACAAGTCGCTTAAGGTATGCACTTGAATTGTTTCAAATGCTTCTACAACAGTAGTCAACCCTTGGGTCACCCAATGTGGGGTAATTGCTGGGACCACTGTACCTTTGGACAAAAGAGATACGCCGTGCTGTGCTTTAAATAAATATGTATACAGTGTGGAAGATACGCATAGAATCTACCCTCTTCATTGGTACAAATTCTATCTGTTTCTTTATTCCTATGGTCTCTCTATTTTTATTTTATCAGTTTGCCATTTCAGTTTTTTTAGTACTGTTAAATTTACCTTATGCCACAAAGATCTCTGCAGATTCAGTACGATTTAATGCGGCTACTCTATAGGCATTATAAGCTTACTGTCTACAATTGAAATTTCATCAGTGCCTTTAATAAAGGATTCATATTTGGTAATTGTTACCCCATTTGTAAGACAAAATGCCTCAAAGACTTTCCTATAAAATCACAGTATGTTTAATATGCTTGCTGGTAGCTATCAAGCTCCTCTATTTCCCAAAAAAGAGAAACTGTATACAGAATTGCCCATAGAGACAGTAAGTATTCTTATCCATTTAGTCCTGTAAAATCAAAAAGAATCAGACAAGAACAGTGACACAATGTGGTATGATCCAAAACAGTAGCTAGATACATTATAAAGGATCATAACCCAAAAATACAGTACATATAATAGGTTTGTTAAACCGTTAACACCTTATTATCAATTTATTACTAATAAATCATTCATAATTTTTAATCACATGGATTTTTTTTTTTGTTAGGGTATACAGTGGGTATGGAAAGTATTCAGACCCCCTTAAATTTTTCACTCTTTGTTATATTGCAGCCATTTGCTAAAATCATTTAAGTTCATTCTTCTTCCTCATGAATGTACACATAGCACCCCATACTGACAGAAAAACACAGAATTGTTGACATTGTTGCAGATTTATTAAAAAAGAAAAACTGAAATATCACATGGTCCTAAGTATTCAGACCCTTTGCTCAGTATTTAGTAGAAGCCCCCTTTTGATCTAATACAGCCAGGAGTCTTTTTGGGAAAGATGCAACAAGTCTTTCACACCTGGATTTGGGGATCCTCTGCCATTCCTCCTTGCAGATCCTCTCCAGTTCTGTCAGGTTGGATGGTAAACGTTGGTGGACAGCCATTTTTCGGTCTCTCCAGAGATGCTCAATTGGGTTTAAGTCAGGGCTCTGGCTGGGCCATTCAAGAACAGTCACGGAGTTGTTGTGAAGCCACTCCTTCGTTATTTTAGCTGTGTGCTTAGGGTCATTGTCTTGTTGGAAGGTAAACCTTCGGCCCAGTCTGAGGTCCAGAGCACTCTGGAGAAGGTTTTTGTCCAGGATATCCCTGTACTTGGCCGCATTCATCTTTCCCTCGATTGCAACCAGTCGTCCTGTCCCTGCTGCTGAAAAACACCCCCACAGCATGATGCTGCCACCACCATGCTTCACTGTTGGGACTGTATTGGACAGGTGATGAGCAGTGCCTGGTTTTCTCCACACATACCGCTTAGAATTAAGGCCAAAAAGTTCTATTTTGGTCTCATCAGACCAGAGAATCTTATTTCAAACCCTCTTGGAGTCCTTCAGGTGTTTTTTTAGCAAACTCCATGCGGGCTTTCATGTGTCTTACACTGAGGAGAGGCTTCCGTCGGGCCACTCTGCCATAAAGCCCCGACTGGTGGAGGGCTGCAGTGATGGTTGACTTTCTACAACCTTCTCCCATCTCCTGACTGCATCTCTGGAGCTCAGCCACAGTGATCTTTGGGTTCTTCTTTACCTCTCTCACCAAGGCTCTTCTCCCCCGATAGCTCAGTTTGGCCGGACGGCCAGCTCTAGGAAGGGTTCTGGTCGTCCCAAACGTCTTCCATTTGAGGATTATGGAGGCCACTGTGCTCTTAGGAACCTTAAGTGCAGCAGAAATCTTTTTGTAACCTTGGCCAGATCTGTGCCTTGCCACAATTCTGTCTCTGAGCTCTTCAGGCAGTTCCTTTGACCTCATGATTCTCATTTGCTCTGACATGCATTGTGATCTGGAAGGTCTTATATAGACAGGTGTGTGGCTTTCCTAATCAAGTCCAATCAGTATAATCAAACACAGCTGGACTCAAATGAAGGTGTAGAACCATCTCAAGGATGATCAGAAGAAATGGAAAGCACCTGAGTTAAATATATGAGTGTCACAGCAAAGGGTCTGAATACTTAGGACCATGTGATATTTCAGTTTTTCTTTTTTAATAAATCTGCAACAATGTCAACAATTCTGTGTTTTTCTGTCAGTATGGGGTGCTATGTGTACATTCATGAGGAAGAAGAATGAACTTAAATGATTTTAGCAAATGGCTGCAATATAACAAAGAGTGAAAAATTTAAGGGGGTCTGAATACTTTCCGTACCCACTGTATATATCTCTCTCTTGCTTAAGACATACAAGAAAAATGATCATCAGTCTATCAGGAATAATTCACAATATGCTAGTAACATTCATCCATTGTATTATATACATTACCACATTGATTAAAATGGAAATGGTTCCTTTCTAGAAAAGACAATAACATGTTATTTGAAGTTATATTAATCAGTTAAAAAGAATACGCAACACATTAGCATCTTGAATATATACTCTATCTATCTATCTATCTATCTATCTATCTATCTATCTATCTATCTATCTATCTATCTATCTATCTATCTATCTATCTATCTATCTATCATCTGTCTGTCTGTCTGTCTGTCTATCTATCTATCTATCTATTTATCTATCTATCTACTGTATATATAAATAAATATATATATATATATATATATATATATATATATATATATACACACACACACACACTGCCCGGGCAAAAAAAAAGTCGCCACCACTCTAAATTTTTGTTGGACCACCTTTAGCTTTGATTATGGCACGCATTTGGGTTGTAGGCAATGCATAATTCTTTAAAAAATACTTTTACCTTAAGAAATTTCCCAATTTTAATGTGTAAATGAATACAAGTTGCACAGATGTCACAACTAAAATTTAACGGTTATCTCCCCTTTTCACTTTTTAATTTTAGGAAGCACAATTACAGAAGTATAACTATTATATACATACTTTCAAATCAAATTGTAGCGACCAACCTGCAAATAGTAAACTATTGTCATATAAAGAGACTGGTCTTAAGGTCTTTCCTTACCATATCAAAGAACAAATGATGGGGAGAACAAATCTGATGAAAATTATATGGGCTCCTCAGTTAATATATTTAATGCACAACAACCGATGTGGATCCCACGTACCTGGTTTAAATAGATAGGTTTTTCTTTTTTTCGCATCCTCATTTGGAAGGGGCGGAAATCCCAGAATTCGTTTGCCCATTTTGCAATTGATTAAAGATAGCTAAGGTCATGCAAGATTATTTTTTCTTGCTGCGCAACTTTAGCACTTTACAGGGTGGGGAGTTCTGAATATGATTGACCCTAATCAAGCTATACTGCTCTCCCAAGATGCCAAATACCATCTTTTAGGTCAGTTAGAAGAGTGTGGGTTCAGAGACTCCTCAAGAATCACGATATCCCACTTAAAATCGATGAATAAGGTATGGGAAGAAATGAAACGAATTATGGGATATGAGGGTGTATCTCAATACGTGAGGGATGGCATTTTGAAGAGTTGAGTAAACTACATAGTTTTGATCATTGGTGTTGTCAGGGGGTGCAATTTTTTTATCAACTGTTTACCCAAGATCAATTAAGATCTTTTCAGGCCTTCAACAGGAGTTCGCAGATTTTTTAGTACCTCCAGCTGCGCCATGTTTTTTAGCACAGGTCAAATTGTCAAACATTAAAATTGATTTCTAATTCTTTAATGGACTCCCCAGCTTCTAGCACAGATAGGAAGGGTCTTATTTCCTCCCTCTATAGTTCGTTGCTAGTTAAATTGTTGTCCAATCTTCGTACCCCTGGTACGATAGGGTGGAAAAAGGATCTTGGGGAACTGAGAACTTGAGGAGGAGATTTGGCAGACCATGCTGGAGCAAGTCTTACTAGTGTCCCTTTCACTTATGCAACATCTTTCTTTAACTTTTTATGATACCCAGGTCATATAGAACGCCTATGAAGCTCCATCAGTGGAACTGTAGGGAGAATCTGGATTGCCCAAGATGCTGTACTTCTCCTGTGGATGTTTTGCATATGTTTTGCCATTGCTCTAAGCTAGTCCGCTATTGGCAACTCATTATTGTTACAATAAACAAGTCTTTTCAAGTAAACTTGAACAATGATCCACTTACATGTGTGTTAGGATTTTTAGATGAAGAAGAATTCACGCCACAAACTAGAATCCCTATTACCAGATTGCTTTTCTTAGCGTGTATTGCCTCCAAGTTTGTATCTCTCTTTCGCCCAACGTTTAAGGATTGGGGTACACAGGTTAACTCTGCCCTCTCCAAAGAATGTCATATTTTACAACTAAAAGGTACTTTTGCAAATTTGATAGGTTGTATGATCTACGGATATAGACCCCAGGGCTTGCTCCACTTCTTACAAGTTTTTCAGTGTTAATTTTATATAAGGCTCGCTCCTCTCTCTCGCCTCTCTTTGGCACTGTCATCACAAATGCGGGCACCCGGCTGTGACATCTTGCGGTGTCACAGCCAGATGCGCACTGCACATGCGCGAGTCGTGCTGCGCCTCCTCAGAGGCCGGGGGAACCTTGCAGGGAGAGAGGGGGTGAGGAGAACTTCCGCTCGAGTCGACTAGGTGGCCTAAGCAGAAGTGGGAGCTAGGTACCTGTCAAAACTAGGTACCCGCTCCCCCCCCCCCAAAAAAAAAAAAAATTGCATGTAAGGGGGTGAGGAGTGCTTAAAGCAGAAGTTCCACTTTTGGGTGGAACTCCACTTTAATGTACCTTTACTACTTTTTATTTTTTGTGTCTGTTTTTAGTTTTTGTAAAACTGAACAAAATGTCAATAAAAATCTATTTGACCAAAAAAAAGAACAAATGATAAAGTCAAAAAACATTAACCACTTTAAGACCAGTCACTGTGCCTCTACTGCGGCACAGTGGCTCGTTCCCGTCCAGCGACGTAGACCTACGTCGCTGGACTCCTCCCCTTGTGAGCGGCGCCCACGCACCGCCGGAGGCTCGCTCCCGCTGTTTTCAGTCACAGCAGGAGTCGGGACAGGGGAGGAGCGGCGGTGATCACCTCCACTCTTCCTCGATCGTCTGGGAATCGAGTTTGGAGATCCGCCCGCTTGTGTAAACAAAGCGGGCGGATCTCCTAAGTGACAGACAGTGACAGATTGCAGGGTTCAGCATAGCTGAACCCGCGATCTGTCCCTGTGTCACTCAGTCACCTCCCCCCACACACGTTAGTAAGCACCAGGCATACATTAATCCCTCCCTCTCCAATAAAATTAACCCCTTCCCTGCCAGTGTAATTTTTAAAGTAACAGTGCATATTTATAGCACTGATTACTGCAGTAATGTCACTGGTACCCCCAAAAGTGTCAAAAATGTCAGTCAAGGGTCCGATCTGTCCGCCGCAATGTCGCAGTCCCGCAAAAAAAATCGCAGATCGCCGCCATTACTCGTTAAAAAAAAAAACAATAAAAAAGACAGAAATCTTTCCCTTAGTTAGTTGGGGGAATTTCATATAAAAAAATGTGAACAATATTATTTTTTCAAAATTGACGCACTTTTTTGTTTATAGCGCAAAAAGTAAAAATCGCACAGGGGATCAAATACCACCAAAAGAAAGCTCTGTTTGTGGGGAAAAAAGGACATAAATTTCGTTTGGGTACGGCGTCGCACGACCGCGCAATTGTCAGTTAAAGTCACACAGTGCCGAATCTCAAAAAGTGGCCTGGACGTTAGACAGCAAAATCCTCCGGTGGTAAAGTGGTTAAAGTAGAATAATTTCATCAAATATGTGACTGATCAAACATCCTAGTAACATTATCACATTTAGCTCTTTTTTATTCTTGACACTAGCTGGCTGAAAACAAATCTCCAGAGAACACCAAAAAATATCCACATTTATACACAAATGCTTTTGCAAACTCCCCATGCTACTGTTATAAGGACTCCTGTATCCATTTTCTCTGTATATATGAATGACCTCTTATTCATTTTTATTTTCTAGGGGTGGATTTTATTTTAGCCTTATATCCTAATTTTACTCTGCATTTTTGAAAATGTAATTGGGTGTACACTTTCATATTTTACAGTTATTATGTCTACACTATCAGCCTTATCCTATTCCATAGTCTATTTATTTCGGGCATCTCTTTTATTCTGACATGTGATTTTTGGTAATCATCCCAGAGGCCTTCACAATCCCTAAGCTTAAAAAATTAATTTGCCAAACTACTTCTTACTGGTCCACCAATCCTAATCATAGTTACATAGTTAGTCAGGTTGAAAAAAGACACAAGTCCATCCGGCTCAACCAATAAAAAACAAAAAAAAGTAAAGAAAACCCATCCATACCATCCCATATATACACAATCCTATACAGAGGAAGGCGAAACACCCCAGCAAAGCATGATCCAATTTGCTACAGCATGGGAAAAAAAATCCTTCCTGATCCCCCAGAGGCAACCGGATATTCCCTGGATCAACTTTACCTATAAATAGTAGTACCCATTTATTTTATGTACATCTGGGAAAGAATCCAGGTCTTTTTTAAAGCAATCTAGTGAGCTAGCCAGAACCACCTCTGGAGGGAGTCTATTCCACATTTTCACAGCTCTTGAAACTTTTCAGTATTTGGAGACTAAATCTGTTTTCTTGCAGACGTAAAGAGTGCCCCCTTGTCCTCTGTGATGACCTTAAAGTGAATACCTCAACACCAAGTTCACTATATGGACCCCTTATGTATTTATACATGTTGATAACATCCCCCCTTAATCTTTTATTCTCAAAAGAGAATAAATTCAGTTCCTCTAATCTTTCCCCATAGCTGAGCTCCTCCATGCCTCATCAGTTTGGTTGCTATTCTCTGCACTTTCTCCAGTTCCCTGATATCCTTAATCATACACATGGGATCACACACTCTCCATACTTGTCCGCCATATCCTCCTTAGAGGTCAACTAGTGAAGCTTGCCATGGTTAGACGTCCTCCTCAATGATCTACTATTACCCTTGGTATGTATATGAGCCGCTCAGGCTGCTAGGAAGTGTAGTCCTGTGCCTGCTGCTGTGAGTGCTGGCTGGGAAGGAGAACACCCATGTTCCAGACACTGACAGATAAGAGTAGAAGATCTCGGGAGCCGAAAATCAGAACAAGACCTGCTGTGTGTAGACAAGTGGCAGTCTCAGCCTGGAACCCCGCCAAGCCATGCCCCAAATGCATTTCACTCCACCCAATGGAGCTTACTCATGGGTATGGACACTTCCTTGCAGTTGCTGCTGGTGTTCTACGCATCCCCATGCAGGAAGTCCCATTTTACATGTCAATCGGGACGGAAGCAGCAACTGCAAGAGACACAGCACTGCTCCTAATGTGACATCTGTTAGAGTACATTGCCCTGAACGAACTCTGGGTGTGTTTGAGACCCTGCACCCACATGGATATCACATTGGGAGCAGTGGCTGTGCCAATGCTGCTTACCAACTGTCAGCAATAGGACTGCCTGCATAGGGATGCACGGAGCACCTGCGCATCCCTGTGTGGGTAAAGACAGCCATCATATGGGGTGCAGATTCATGCACCCCGTGATGCATCTCCTCCCTGGCTTCTTACAGGTGTCAGTCTTTGGCTGTCATAATTGGCTGACGAGGGATGACGTCAGCTTTGCCATACGCAGGAGTCCAGTCATCCCAGCACTCAACAAGGGAGTGTACGTTCTACAGGGGATTGCGAACATGCAGGTGAATGGATTTTATTGCGGAAGAAATGTTGCATGTGTCTTCTTCAATGAAGAGCCTGCCGGTTCACAATTTATTTATTTTTTTTACTTTAGTTCCGCTTTAAAGCGAAACTAAAGGGTAAATACCTACCTTTCCAACGGTCTCTTGCCAAAATCTTCTTGGTGCCGGTCTTTGGCCCCCTTTATTGGCTGTTTCGGGGTGATATAACTCCCAGTACTCAGAGACGGTATTCTCACTGCAGTCATCCCAGCACTCAGAGACTTGCCCAGGACTGTTAGCTGAGCTGTGCATGAACAGCTCAGTTTTCAGTGGTGGGGTGGGGAACACAGCGAGCAGGCAAGTAGGAGCATATTATTGCAGAAAAGACATTTCATGCAAAAGCCTGCCTGCTCACTGTTTCTTACAGTGGAACTTAAAGAGAAGTTCCGCCCCCCCAAGAAAAAAATGAAAAATCAGCAGCTACAAATGCTGTAGCTGCTGACTTTAATATTAGGACTTACCTGTCCAGGATTCCCACGATGTCAGCACCCGAAGCCAATTTTTTGATCAGCTCTCGGGTGCTGCCGCCACCATTCAACGTAGGAGGAACTGTCAGTGAAGCTTTTTAGCTTCACAGCTGGTTCCCTACTGCGCATGCATGATGCACGCTGTGCTTTCTAATTTGCTTGGCGGTGGAGGAAGCCGGAGGGGGGCTGAACTTCCGAGGGACAAGGCTGCAGTGCTGTCACCCGGAGGTGGGAAAAGTTACCTGTACCCCCCTTCCCCCTGAAAGGTGCCAAATGTGGGGGGGGGGGGGGGTTGGGTAGAAAGCATATACGAGGAAGTTCCACTTTTGGGTGGAACTTTGCTTTAAGGTGGAACATTAGTCAGAAAATAAAGTCCTGCTAGATGACTTCAGGCTGGCCCATTTTTCAGGTATAGCGATGTAAAACATTAAAAATAAGTTTCTATACTTTTTAAAATCCAGTAATGCACTGTCTCACCCTGCTCTGCACATGCTCAGTTGCTCTCCTACTTTAGGCATTTTTAGGCATTGCTAAATTTGAAGAGGCCGATCTGCTGACAGTGTTAAAAGCAGAATCAAACCATCCTATCCTTTACAGCCAAAGAAGCTGCTTCTGTTTAACCACTTCCGCACTGCTCACTAGAGCTGTACTGCGGCAAAGTGGCTCGATAACGTCTGGCGACGTAGACCTACGTCACCAGACATTCCCCTCTCTCGACGCCGGAGGCTCGCTCCCGCTGTATTCAGTCACAGCGGGAGTCGGGCCAGGGGAGGAGCGGCGGCGATCTTCCCCGATCATCGGGGAATCGAGTGTGGAGATCCGCCTGCTTGTGTAAACAAAGCGGGCGGATCTCCTAAGTGACAGGCAGGGTCAGATTGCAGGGTTCAGCATAGCTGAACCCTGGATCTGTCCTTGTGTCACTCAGTCCCCTCCCCCCACACACATCAGTAAGCACCAAGCATACATTAACCCCTTGATCACCAATAAAAATTAACCCCTTCCATGCCAGTGTCATTTTTACAGTAACAGTGAACAGTGCATATTTATAGCACTGATTACTGTAGTAATGTCACTGGTACCCCCAAAAGTGTCAAAAATGTCAGTCAGGGGTCCAATCTGTCCGCCGCAATGTCGCAGTCCCGCAAAAAAAATCGCAGATCGCCGCCATTACTCGTTAAAAAAAAGACACCAAAAATGACATAAATCTTTCCTGTAGTTAGTAAACGCAATAACTTTTGCGCAAACCAATCAAAATACACTTATTGCGATTTTTTTTTTACCAAACATAGGTAGCAGAAAACAAATTGGCCAAAAATTTAAAAAAATTTTGATTTTTACATTTTTTTGGGGGGGGGAATTTCATATAAAAAAATGTGAAAAATATTGTTATTTTTTCAAAATTTACGCTCTTTTTTTGTTTATAGCGCAAAAAGAAAAATCGCACAGGTGATCAAATACCACCAAAAGAAAGCTCTGTTTGTGGGAAAAAAAGGACGTAAATTTCGTTTGGGTACGGCGCCGCACGACCGCGCAATTGTCAGTAAAAGTCGCACAGTGCCGAATCGCAAAAAGTGGCCCAGACGTAAGACAGCAAAATGGTAAAGTGGTTAAAATGCAACTGCAATGGTGCTGTACATGTGATCAGTTATGACACCAGTTATTTGATGGTTTGACAGTTTGGTTGAGGACACAAGCAATTGTGACAGTTAGCAATCCCGGCATTCCAGGAATGTAACTGTTTTTTGAAACAGATAAATTGATGGGTTTAGTTCCGCTTGATAATTTTCTGCTGTTTGAGGGCCCTGGGCTTCAGCAAATTGGCAGCCTCCAGCAGGAAGCAAGCTGTTATGGGTAAAGTTCCACTTTACTTTCTGCTTGTTTAAAGCGTTGTGTTCCGCTCCCCCTCCAAAAATTAAAAGTCAGCAGCTACATATACTGTAGCTGCTAACTTTTAATATTAGGACACTTACCTGTCTTGGAGTCCAGCGATGTCGGCACTGCAGCCGATGTTTCCATCGGCTGTCGGATGCTGCCGCCGCCATTGCCGGTAAGGGAACCTGGCTGTAAAGCCTTGCGGTTTCACGGCCGGGTCCCCAGTGCTGTATCTTGGCCTAGGCCAACAAGGCCCAGGCCTAGGGCAGCACTTTGCAGGGGGGGGGGCAGCAAAAAGCTGCACCCTGCATGAAAAAAAAACAGCCTCCTCCCGGCACGAAAAGGGTCCCGCCGGCTTGCACTACACGTTTTGTAAAGTGCCAGTCTTATGTGGTGAATTGGGCCCGAGGGCAGGGTCCAGGAGGCAAATCAGTCTGGTACCCCCATAAAGCGGTCACACTGCTACCTACCAGTATGATAACACCGGTCGGTGAGGACATTCAGACAGACTGTAGGCCGCTGACCACACTTAATACAACTGGCCCGACGGCCGCCAATGCTAATAAGTGTGGCACTGCAGCCTAATGCTCCGCCTACACTCCTCTACCCCCGGGCACTGATGGGCACTCATATGCTGCACTGATGGGCACTAATATGCTGCTCTGATGGCCACTGATGAGGCGGCAATGGTGGGTACTGATAAACTGCACTGATGGGCACTAATGAGGCTGCACTGATGAGGCTGCACTGATAGGCACTGATGAGGCTGAACTTATGGGCACTGATGAGGCTGCACTGATAGACTGTGGTTGTGGTCTGTGGTTTACAGAGGACAGGGTGGGTCATAAACAGGAAGGGGTGTGGCCTTTAGAGAAAGGGGTGGGTCATATTTAAGTTAGGGGGTGCACAAGTTTAGTTAGGCCTAGGGCAGCACAAAACCTAAATACGCCACTGCGGGTCCCTACTGCGCATGTGCGAAGCGCGCTGCGCTCCCTTACTGGCCTAGAAGCAGAAGAAGGAGGAGGGAGGAGGAGAGGGCTGAACTTCTGATGTACCTCGCCGCGGTGACAGGGTGCCTGTCAAAAACAGGTACTCGCTGCCCCCCCCTCCACCCGAAATGTGGCAAAAAAAAAAGAAAAAAAAAAAAAAAAGCACCTTTGCCGTTTTTTAATATACATGCTTTTCCTTCACGGATGTTTGTAAGTTTATCAGCTTATTTTAACATAAACCTGTTTTTAGCAATATTACGCTATGTCCCCCCTTGTTTTATCTTCAATTCACCACCTACCATGTGGGAGTGGACCCTCTGACTGAGTTCAAGCTTTGGAGTTCCATACGCTTCCTCTCCAATTGGACATTCCATCCATTCCATCTATCTACAAGCCTGTTTGACCCTTTTTACTATACGGTAATTGGGTCCCATCCATCTGGTGAACGCAATCTTATTCTCCTTCACTGGGGTTGGCATTTGCTGCACTACAAGTTTTTTCATCATTATATATTGGATTCACTCCGTTTGTAATATTTTTGAATTATTGGACTCTTATGTTGTCGGACATTTTATTCACTTCTAGCGCTACACATATTTTGTTTTCATGCCGTATACATGACAAGGACGCACATGTACTCGACCAGGACATCATATACACAACAAGAACGCCGTATACACAGCTGGGATGCCGTATACACAACTTGGAGATGCAGGATACCGTATATACACAAATGGTACACGTAGGACACCATATACATGACTGGGACACCTTAAACACGACTGGGACGCCATATACACAACTAAGACATGCAAGACACTATATATACATGAATGGTACACGTAGGGTGCCATATACATGACTGGGATACCATATACACGACTGGGACTCCATATACACAACTAGGACATGCAAGACACTATATATACATGAATGGTACACGTAGGGTGCCATATACATGACTGGGACACCATATACAGGACTGGGACTCCATATACACAACTAGGACATGCAAGACACTATATATATATACATGAATGGTACACGTAGGGTGCCATATACATGACTGGGACACCATATACACGACTGGGACGCCATATACACAACTAGGACATGCAAGACACTATATATACATGAATGGTACACGTAGGGTGCCATATACACGACTGGGACACCATATACACGACTGGGACGCCATATACACAACTAGGACATGCAAGACACTATATATACATGAATGGTACACGTAGGGTGCCATATACATGACTGGGACACCATATACACGACTGGGACTCCATATACACAACAAGGACCCTGTATACACAGCTGGGATGCCGTAAACATGACTGGGATGCCGTATACACAACTTGGAGACGCGGGATACCGTGTATACACAAATGGTACACGTAGGACACCATATACATGACTGGGACACCTTAAACACGACTGGGACGCCATATACACAACTAGGACATGCAAGACACTATATATACATCAATGGTACACGTAGGGTGCCATACACATGACTGGGACACCATATACACGACTGGGACGCCATATACACAACTAGGACATGCAAGACACTATATATACATGAATGGTACACGTAGGGTGCCATATACATGACTGGGACACCGTATACAGGACTGGGACTCCATATACACAACTAGGACATGCAAGACACTATATATACATGAATGGTACACGTAGGACACCATATACATGACTGGGACACCTTAAACACGACTGGGACGCCATATACACAACTAGGACATGCAAGACATTATATATACATGAATGGTACACGTAGGGTGCCATATACATGACTGGGACACCATATACACGACTGGGACTCCATATACACAACTAGGACATGCAAGACACTATATATACATGAATGGTACACGTAGGGTGCCATATACATGACTGGGACACCATATACGCGACTGGGACTCCATATACACAACTAGGACATGCAAGACACTATATATACATGAATGGTACACGTAGGGTGCCATATACATGACTGGGACACCATATACGCGACTGGGACTCCATATACACAACTAGGACATGCAAGACACTATATATACATGAATGGTACACGTAGGGTGCCATATACATGACTGGGACACCATATACGCGACTGGGACTCCATATACACAACTAGGACATGCAAGACACTATATATACATGAATGGTACACGTAGGGTGCCATATACATGACTGGGACACCATATACGCGACTGGGACTCCATATACACAACTAGGACATGCAAGACACTATATATACATGAATGGTACACGTAGGGTGCCATATACATGACTGGGACACCATATACGCGACTGGGACTCCATATACACAACTAGGACATGCAAGACACTATATATACATGAATGGTACACGTAGGGTGCCATATACATGACTGGGGCACCATATACGCGACTGGGACTCCATATACACAACTAGGACATGCAAGACACTATATATACATGAATGGTACACGTAGGGTGCCATATACATGACTGGGACACCATATACACGACTGGGACACCATATACACAACAAGGACCAGCTGGGATGCCATATACAGGAGAAGGACACTGTATGCACCGACTGGGATGTAATATACATGACAAGCAGGCCGTATACACGACTGGGACGCCATATACACAACAAGGATGCCATTTACACAACTGGGATGCCATATACACGACAAGGAGGTGAAGGACGCCGTATACACGACTGGGACGCCAAATACACAACTAGGACACCATATATACATGACTGGTACACGTAGGACGTCATATACATGACTGGAATGCCATATACACATAGAGATTACGATTATTATTTTTATTTATACCATTACTGACGATTTGGTTTATTTTGTAATATTTTCTTTACTGTTTAGCACGACATAATGGCCTTTTTTTGACATTTTTTAATACAGGGGTTCCACCCGACCTCCACCACCCCCTCTATATATATAACCTGCGCTGTTTCTGACTGAAGAACTACATTTTCCATGACCCCCGAGCGCCCAGAGCCTCACAAGGCATCATGGGAGTTGTAGTTCTCGGGAAGCGATCCGCTGATCCCCAAGGCAGCGCCGCACTACGTCACGCTCTATTGTGCGCTGTGAGGCGAGGCGCTTCACAGCGCGCATGGATACCAGCATTTTAGTTCCTAAAACCCAAATAGGGAAAAGGGAAATAATCGAATTCGTTCGACTAGAAGCGTTAGAATAAAGGTTGCGTGTCGCTGGGGATAGTCTATAAGGAGTTTTACTGAGACGTGGGCGGTGAAAGAGCGCGGGTCAGGGAGGGACTACTTGACGTGGAGATTGGTGTGAAGGGGCGGAGGTGTTCGCAGTAAGAAGGCGGAAGAGGCGGAGCCGTGAGCGGAGAGTGTGTGGATGTGAGGAGGCCGCTCGGAGGCTCGGAGGACACATAGACTGTCAGCCGGCATGGCTCACCCGGCCGGGCCCAGCCGCTCCAGGCAGCCTGCAGAGTCAGGTAACTGGTCAGCCCAGTCTCTGCTCTCCAGGGTCACACTGAGGACGGGGTTGCCATGGTTGTCCCGCGTTTTGCTGCTTCTTCTTCATAGTTGGCAATGTTTTCACATCATTTACAAGGGAATGTCTGCTGCTGATGTGGTGGATGGCAAGTTGTGTTCTGCTCTGCTGGGGGGGGACTGCAGGATGCCAAATACACCACTGGGACCGTTATTATACCATATAAACATCTGGGACCCGTAGGATGCCGTATACACGACTGGGACTCCATATACACAATTGGGACCCATAGGATGCTGTATACATGACTGGGATGCCATATACATGACTGGGACCCATAGGGTGTCATACACACGACTGGAATGCCATATACACAATTGGGACCCATGGGATGCCATATACACAACTGGGACGCCATATACACAGTTGGGACCCATGGGATGCCATATACACGACTGGGATGCCATATACACAATTGGGACCCATAGGATGCCATATACACAGTTGGGACCCATAGGATGCCATATACACGACTGGGACGCCATATACACAGTTGGGACCCATAGGATGCCATATACACGACTGGGACGCCATATACACAGTTGGGACCCATAGGATGCCATATACACGACTGGGATGCCATATACACAGTTGGGACCCATAGGATGCCATATACACAATTGGGACCCATAGGATGCCATATACACAACTGGGACGCCATATACACAGTTGGGACCCATGGGATGCCATATACACGACTGGGATGCCATATACACAATTGGGACCCATAGGATGCTATATACACAGTTGGGACCCATAGGATGCCATATACACGACTGGGACGCCATATACACAGTTGGGACCCATAGGATGCCATATACACGACTGGGACGCCATATACACAGTTGGGACCCATAGGATGCCATATACACAATTGGGACCCATAGGATGCCATATACACAACTGGGACGCCATATACACAATTGGTACTCATAGGACACCATATACACAATTGGGACCCATAGGATGCCATATACACAACTGGGATGCTATATACACAATTGGGACCCATAGGATGCTATATACACAATTGGGACCCATAGGATGCCATATACAAAACTGGGACGCCATATACACAATTGGTACTCATAGGACACCATATACACAATTGGGACCCATAGGACACCATATACACAATTGGGACCCATAGGATGCCATATACACAACTGGGATGCCATATACACAATTGGGACCCATAGGATGCTATATGCACAATTGGGACCCATAGGATGCCATATACACAACTGGGATGCCATATACACAATTGGTACTCATAGGACGCCATATACACAACTGGGACGCCATATACACAATTGGGACCCATAGGATGCCATATACAAGACTGGGATGCCATATAAACAATTGGGACCCATAGGATGCTGTATACAGGACTGGGATGCCATATACACAAGTGGGACCCATAGGACGCCAGTGGGACCCATAGGACGCCATATACACAACTGGGACGCCATATACACAATTGGTACCCATAGGACGCCATATACACAATTGGGACCTATAGGATGCCGTATACAGGACTGAGATGCCATATACACAATTGGGACCCATAGGACGCCATATGCACGACTGGGATGCCATATACAGGACTGGTACCCATAGGATGCCATATACATGACTGGGGCGCCATATACACAATTGGGACCCATAGAACGCCATGTACATAATTGGGACCCGTAAGATGCCTTATTCACAATTGGGACACGTAGGACACCATATACACAATTGGGACCCATAGAATGTGGTATACACAGCTGACATGCCATATACATGAATGGGACCTGTAGGATGTCACAACTGGGACCTGTAGGATGCCGTATACACGACTGGGACATCATATACACAATTGTGACCCATAGGATGCTGTATACAGGACTGGGATGCCATATACATGACTTGGTTGCCATATACACAATTGGGACCCATAGAACGTCATATACACAATTGGGACCAGTAAGATGCCTTATACATGACTGGGACGCGTAGGATGTCATGCATACAACCGGGGTGGCGTATACATGACTGGAACCTCTAGGATGTCATACACATGAATGGGATGCCGTATACATGACTGGAACCTGTAGGATGCCGTATACATGACTGGGACGCTGTATACACAATTTGGACACGTAGGACGCCATATACATGACTGGAATGTAGAGCTGCACGATTCTGGCCAAAATGAGAATCACGATTTTTTAGCTTGGAATAAAGATCACGATTCTCTCACGATTCTCTGTGTAACAAAAAAAAATTGGGATAACTTTTTACTGTTACGTTTTTTTTTTATTCATTAAAGTCTATTAATTGCGTTTGAAAGACTGCTGCGCAAATACAGTGTGACATAAAATATTACAACAATCGCCATTTTATTCTGTAGGGTCTCTGCTAAAAAAAATATAAAATGTTTGGGGGTTCTAAGTACTTTTCTAGCAAAAAAAAACTGATTTTAACTTGCAAGCAACAAATGTCAGAAAAAGATCCAGTCTTTAAGAGGTTAAACTTCCTTTCTGCCTGGCAGAGGGAAGAAAAAGATACAATGTAATAATTTTTGTTTATAGTTACTGGGAGACTTTGCTGATAGGCGTTTGCCAGGAGGCTTTTTTTTTTTTTTTCCACAGCTGTTCTCTCTGCTATGCAGCTATGCAAAGAATCGAGCATATTTCAGGGTTAGATCGTCAGGAGGGGTGAATCGAGATCGCGATTTTCATACGATTAATCGTGCAGCTCTACTGGAATGCCGTATACACAATTGGGACCCATATGATGCCGTATACATGACTGGGACACTGTATACACAATTGCAACATGTAGGATGCCATGTACATGACTGGGGCGCAAATATACACAGTTGGGACCCTTATGATGCCGTATACGCGACTGGGACGTTGTATGCACAATTTGGACACGTAGGACACTGTATACACGCGTGGGACGCCTTATACACGACTGGGACCTGTAGAATGTCATTAACACGACTGGGATGCTATATACATGACTGGGACTGGTAGGATGTCGTATACACAATTGGAACCTGTAGGATGCCGTATACACGAGTGGGACGCCATATACACAATTGGGAGCCATAGGACGCCATGTACATGACTGGGATGCCATATACACAATTGGGACACATAGGACACTGTGTACATGACTGGGACGCCAAATACACGATTGGGACACGTAGGACGCCATGTACACGATTGGGACGGCTCATATACAACTAGGACATGCAGGACGCCACATAGGTGACTGGGACACGCAGGATACTGTATAAAAGACTGGGGTGCGCAGGACACTGTATACATGACGGGAACCCATATTATGCCGGTACCCATTGGACACCATATGCACAACTAGGACGTGCAGAACACCTGATACAAAACTGGGACATGTAGGATGCAGTATACGTGAATGGTATACCTCGTACATTACGGGGTGCGCAGGATGCCATATAGACGACTTGGGTGCGCAGGATGCCGTATACACAACTGTGATTGGCAGGACACCGTATGCACGTCTGTGACGCGTAGGACGCCACATATGCACGGCTGTGACGCCATATACACTGTAGACATGACTGGGAAGCTATATGCATGACTGGAGCCCCTATTATGCCATATAAACACCTGGGACCCGTAGGACGCCATATACACAACTGGGATGTGCAGGACGCTGTATACATGGCTGGGATGCTCCATACACGACGGGTATGCAGGACCCTGTATACACCACTGGGGTGTGCAGAACCCTGTATAGACTAGGATGCTGTATACATGACTGGGATTTGCTTGACGCTGTATACGCGGCTGGGAAGCCATATAGACGACTGGAATCTGTGGGACAAAGTATGCATGACTGGGACGCACTGTACACGATTGAGGCGCGTTATCCTGCGTATATGTGCAGGGCAGCACATACATGACTGGGGCATGTTTTATGTTGATACAGAATTCTTTTTCTTTTATCAGTTCTTCAATAAATATTTCACAGAGAAAACCCCAGTCAGGCTGTGATCAGAAACATTGTAATGCTGTAAAGTAACTATTGTATCTGTGTTTGTTGTTGCCATGTAGTGTAGTATTACATTTGTTATATAAATGGCATGTGAAGGAAAATATGGTGCTAAGTGACATTTTTAATGGCTAAGAAGCCCGTTCTCATGGGCGGCAGTAAAACGGGTGGTCGATTGGTGTTTTTTTTTTTTTTTTTTTACTGCTCCTCTGACTGCCCGCCTAAACAATGCAATGGATGCTGGAGGGGGTAGCATGTGTTGCTTTGCTCCATGGTGTAGTGAAGGCTATACAGCAAAACCCCCGTTAGACTTACAGGTAACGGTATTTCCATGAATTTTCCAGGACAGCTACTTGAGATGATTGGCACCCTCTACAGGAAACACAAATCAGGCATAATTTAAAAGGCCCTCCCCTTTCCTCTGACCCTCAGTTGTTATGAAGATCAAGAAAACTTCCACCAATGTGTACCAGGCAGAGGAATAAGAGCTGGTTCACACTGCCGCGACCATAAGTCGCACCATGTCGGAGTGACTTTTTTTACCGCGACTTTACCTTACCGCGACTTCAGTATATGACAGATGACTTTGTGTTTGGCCGATCAGAATATGATGTGTTGTGACCTAATTCCCCTTTTCTGTTTTTTTTACTCATTTCCTCATTGCCCACCAGTGCCACATATAAGTGTCCACCAGTGCCACTGCCCACCAGTGCCACGTATAAGTGTCCACCAGTGCCACTGCCCACCAGTGCCACGTATAAGTGTCCACCAGTGCCACTGCCCACCAATGCCACGAATCAGTGTCCACCAGTGCCACGTATCAGCGCCACATATCAGTGCCACGTATCAGTGTCCACCAGTGTCACGAATCAGCGTCCACCAGTGCCACGTATCAGTGCCACAAATCAGTGTCCACCAGTGCCACTTATCAGTGTCCACCAGTGCCACGTATCAGTGCCACTTATCAGTGTCCACCAGTGCCACTTATCAGTGTCCACCAGTGCCAGGTATCAGTGCCACTTATCAGTGTCCACCAGTGCCACGTATCAGTGCCACGTATCAGTGTCCACCAGTGCCACGTATCAGTGCCAAAAATCAATATCCACCAGTGCCACGTATCAGTGCCACGAATCAGTGTCCACCAGTGCCACGAATCAGTGTCCACCAGTGCCACGTATCAGTGCCACAAATCAGTGTCCACCAGTGCCACTTATCTGTGTCCACCAGTGCCACTCACACAGACCAAGCAGAGATAATGGAATATATATACCATTACATATATACCAAATCGGCATGGCTGCAATGTGGGGAATGCCTGGCTAATCTTTCTTCTTCCTGGAAAGTCTGATAAAAAGTCGCTTCAATTAAAATAAGGAGGCGACTCCCATTGAAGTCTATGGGATAGGTCGGATCACAGGTCGCCTCAAAGTAGTACAGGACCCTTTTCTGATGTCGGAGCGACTTCAGGAGTGCTAATTAAGATGGCACTGATTGATTAACATTGCTTTTGTTATGTCAAGCAACCTGGGGCAACACAAGTTGCCTCACACGTCGCGCTAGTGTGAATGGGCTCTAATAGAACCACTCGCAAAACACCACCACCAAGGTAAATTAGGAGACCAGTGTAAAAAAAAAAAAAAAAAATAGGGTGGGAATCTAGACTCTGTCCTGGAAGATTCATGGAAATACCGTTGCCGGTAAGTCTAATAGGGATTTTCCCCCTTCATCTTCCAGGACAGCTACTTGAGAGGATAAACAAGAATATATACCTTAGGGAGGGACGACAGCCTGTAAAACCTTCCTTCCAAAGGAGAGGTCCTGGCTGGAGAGCAACTAATGCTTGATAAATGAATGGAAGAGGACCAGACAGCAGCCTTAAATATTTCTTCCCACGATGCTCCTGCTCTTTCTGCCCATGATGTGGCCAAAGATCTCGTAGAATGAGCCCAAACCCCAGTAAGAAGGGCCTGACGACTTGTAAGCTTTGAAAATAGCTTCCCTGATCCATCTGGAAATGTGGTCCCTTTTTTAGGGCTACTAAAGGAAATCGACAGCTGAGATGACTTCCTAAAATTACTAGAAACCTGTAAATAATGCAGAAGACATCTTCTTACATCCAAAAGGCTAAACCTTTCCTCCTCCGAATTCTTGGGGGAGGAACAAAAACTAGGCAGGATTACCTCCTGAGATCTATGAAAACCGGAAGAGACTTTGGGTAAGTAGTAGTATAAAGGGTCAGGTTTAATCATTACCCCATCTTCTAGAACACTTAAGAAGGGGTCTTTACAAGAGAGGGATTCCAAATCTGAAATTCTCCTGCCCTAAGTGATGGCTAAAAGAAAGGCAGTCCTAAAGGTAACCAAACTTGAGGAAGCCTCATCCAAAGGTTCAAAGGGAGCTCTAGTAAGAGCGTTCAAAGTCCCAAGGAATGACCTGCTTAAATATTCTGGGAGCTCGCTTCGCTCTAGCTAAGAGGAATCTTTTAATGAATGGCTCCTCAGCTAGCCTGACTTCCCAGAAAAGTGACAGGGCGGCAACCTGAACTTTAAGCATACTAACAGACCCCTTTCCATTCCCTCCTGTAAAAAATTCAGCACACAAGGGATAGAAAAGGAATCGCCCCCAATTTTCTTTTGCCAGGAAACAAAGGTTTTCCAAACTTTATTGTAAATCTCCAGATAGGGGGCAGTCTGAATTCTATCCTGTAGCCCTCTTATAATTCGGAGGACAAAATAATTCTCGCTTACCCCTGCCCACTGTTTGGCAAACCGGGTCAACCTTCCTTCCACCCCCGCAATTTGGTGTCAATGCAAACCTTTCATAGTTGCTGAAGGAGCAAACCGTGCCCCCCCCCCTTTGCTTTATCTTTATTGAAAGACCACTTCTTGCTCTGTTGGATACATGATTTAAAATTAGATTTCCTCTAGAAGCCACGAAAAGGCTTTTTGCCTTGGGGGGTCTACCCTTCCGTGAAGACGGGAAGCGTTTACTCTTTTCAGAGGAACGGGCTAGTACTTCCTCCAAGGTAGAACCAAACAACAACTTGCCCTCAAACGGAATACCACATCATTTATCCTTGGAGGTAAGGTCCCCCTCCCAAGATTTTAACCAGATTGCTTGTCTAGAACAATTGATAGGAGCAGATGTTCTGGCCACCCATTTAACTGTCTCTGCTGCCGCGTCGGCCAAAAATGCTACAGACTGGGCGACCAGAGATTCCCTGATCTCCTTCATAGGAGTATCAGAGGAAAGTAAACCGTCTAGTCTCTGGACCCAAACATCCAGATTCCTAGCGACACATGTGGAAGCTAGGGCTGGACCCAGAGAAAAGGCAGAGGCATCCCAGGCCTTATGAAGCAGAGCATCTGCCTTCCTATCCATCTGTTTTTTCATTACAGCAGAATCCTCAAATGAGAGAGCAGATCTTTTAGAAAGCTGAGAAATAGGGGCATCTAATCTAGGACATTTGAAAAAAAAAAACATCCTCAATCTCAGATTGAAAAGGGAACCGTCTTGTGTCTGCTGGACTGAAACAACTTTTTTTTTTTTCAGGCTCTTTCCATTAACCGGTTGCCGACCGCCGCAAGTACATATACTGCGGCGGTCAGCCCCGGCCAGGCAAAGTGACTTATATATAGGTCACTTGCCTGTCACTTGCTTGTGAGCCAATAGCGGGCGAGCGCCCGCCACGGCTCGTTCCCTAGGAAGTCCGTGCGTGTGACTGGCGGACCCGATGTCCGTTGGTCACTGGGCGATCGTCGGTGCATAGGGAGAAAGGCAGGCTGCTAATGTAAACAAGCCGCCTGTCATTCTCTCCTGTGTAGGAATGGTGATCATACGGTTCCACTATGTAGGACCGTTGATCACTGTTTCTACACCAGTAGCCATGTCCAATCACAGTTAGAAGCACGCCCCTAGGGACACACTTAACCCCTCCTTCCCCAATAAAGTTAACCCCTTCACTGCCAGTGTCATTTTGCAGGAACAGTGCATATATATATATATATATATATATATATATATATATATATATATATATAGCACTGATTACTGCAGTAATGTCACTGGTAACCCCAAAAATGTCAGTCAAGGGTCCGATCTGTCCGCCGCAATGTCGCAGTACTGCAAAAAAAATCGCAGATCGTTGCCATTACGCGTTAAAAACACCAAAAATGACAAAAATCTTTCCCTTAGTAAACGCAATAACTTTTGCGCAAACCAATCAAAATATGCTTTTTGCAATTTTTTTTTACCAAACACATGTAGCATAAAACAAATTGGCCTAAAATGTTAAATTTTTATTTATTTTTTTGGAGAATTTCATATAAAAAAATGTGAAAAATATTGTTATTTTTGCAAAATTGACGCTCTTTTTTTGTTTATAGCGCAAAAAGTAAAAATCGCACAGGTGATCAAATACCACCAAAAGAAAGCTCTGTTTGTGGGAAAAAAAGGATGTGAAATTCGTTTAGGTACAGCGTCGCACGACCGCGCAATTGTCCGTTAAAGTCACGCAGTGCCGAATCGCAAAAAAAACCCTGGTCGGAATGGGGGTAAAATCTTCCGGGGCTTAAGTGGTTAAGAAAGGATCATGTCTTTTAAGAGAATGGTGGACAGGAAAGGTCCTTGGCTTATGTTCCTGTAGTCCTCTGTACATCCTATCCTGAACAGATTGAGTCTGCTGTGGAACCTCAATCTGTTCAGAGGTATAGACTGCTTTCAATAGTTAATCAATTTCTTCTACTAGAAAAAGATCTCTTGTAGAGCTAACTGTTTCCTCAACCTCTGAAGCAGAATCTCTGCCAGATGTAGAAACTGAATTCTCCCCCTGCTCCAGAACAGAAACCAGCCCATGAACTAATGGTCTGTAGTTCTAAGGGAGGAAGAGACCTAGCAGGGACTGAAGGCTCCTGAATCACAGTGACCTGATTTTGAAGTAGAAGGCCCTAGACCTGCAAATCTGTCGCTAAAGGACTGAAAGGAGGAAACCACCTCTTTCATGGATGCCATTAATTCCTTTAAAGAGGCTGCAGATTCAGATCCTGCCACTGATTGGATACAATTCTGACATAATAACTTCTTACAGCTATCTGACAACCTAGACCTACAGTTCCGCATTTTTCTGAAAAGGTTTGTCAGCCTAGAAAAAAAAACACTTTTTACTGAATGCACCAATAAACCATAACCCCCAGGCCTACTGGTTCTCAAACAAGTATTTTTAAGAAAAGCACATACCTTGAGGGCAGTATTGGAACTGGAAGCAGCCGCTGACTCAATCTGAGTGGCAGCTCTATCAATGGGGATGTCTTCCGTGTTCATTTTGCAGACTCCCAATAGAATTGTGAGGAACGCTCAATGAGCACCGACATCACTGCAGTGCTGTTAGGCCAAGTGAAGAATTCTCCCCCTCTTCAGGTAGATTGCTTCTTCAACCCCACCTGCTGGCGTACGAAGCTCGTCTTCTTTAGACCAAGAATTAAGCAGCAGCCTCTCAGTTCCAGCCAAAAACTGCACCTGCCTCAGCACACCATCAGGTCTGACAGACGCACTCTGGACCAGGGACGCGGGGATGTGGAAGTTACCTTGTAACAGGGTAAGGTAAGTAACGCACAAGAGGAAAAAAGGGGAATCCTTTCTAGGCAAAAAAAAGATATAATAGAGCTAGCCACAGCTTAGTCTGACTATATGCCAGAAAAAAGGGTGGTCCGCCAGCCACAGTTACCAGACCATAAGAAAATAACAAACCTTACGGTGTGTACTCCTAGAGCAGTGGTTCTCAACTCCTGTCCTTAGGACCCACTAACAGGCCAGATTTTAGGTTTCACCTTGGGGATATGCAGACTAGAATTCTGCAATCACTGAGCAGCAAAATATATCACCTGTGATGTATTTCAGTTATCTTGTAAACCTGCCCTGTTAGTGGGTCCTGAGGCCCGGAGTTGAGAACCACTGTCCTAGAGGGTCTGGAAACACAAAACAAACTGAGGGTCAGAGGAAAGGGGAGGGCCTTTTAAATTATGTCTGCTTTGTTTCCTGTAGATGGCAGAGCCAATCATCTCTCAAGTAAATGATGCTGTCCTACTACTGCGAGCCAAAAGTTTGGTTTAGCCTGCTTTCACACTGGAGTTTTTCAAGCGCTTTTGCTTTAAAAAAAAAAAAAAAAGGGGGCTGAACAGCTCAAGAAAAATGGCTTTCTTTAAAACAGGGCTCGACAAATCCCAGGAGCCAGGTTGCATTGGCGACTAGGATTAGCGACCCGGCGCCTGGGCTGCACTGCATGAAGTGACTTGTTCCTGTGTGCCCCCCCGCGGGTGCGCGGGCTAAGATGCTGCGGCTTTGTGGCGACCTTGAGTGAGACTCTTTTATCAGGGAACTGGCGCCCTCTTGTTATGGCCGGGGATGTGACACTCAGCGCCGTTAGTGACTGCTTGTTTCCACTGCCTGTTCTCACTGCCCGCCCATCTCCTTCCCAAGAGAAGAGACTGAAGTTGTTGCAGACTTTATCTGGCGCCCTTTGCTTAATGGTAGGAAGGGTGGGGGTGGTTGGTTGAAACAGCCTCAGTTCCATTCACACCCTCACAAAAGATGAAAAAAGTTCATTAATTTTTTTTTTCATTAAAATTAATTTATTATTTTTCATCTCCTTGCCACAGCCACACAGCCGAAGGCCTCTTTCACACGGGCTGTCTGATCAGGATCGCAAGCAATTTTGGAAGTGTTCTCAATCTGTGCCAGTGTGAATCTAGCCTCAGAGAGCATTTGACAGGTGGCGAGGAGGCATTGTAATGTCAGAATGGCCTTGTGCGTGTGAACGGGACACTCTTAGTGAGGACTATACTTGGCTAGAAGTAACAAGATATAATTCCTGCCACAAAGCATAAAGTAAAGGTTTAGCACAGTAAAAATGGGGCTTTACTGCCCCACAACCGCTAATGTGAATAAGCCCTAAAAAGCCAGGCCGCAGCTTATACACTATATTGTCAAAAGTATTGGGACGGCTGCCTTTACATGCACATGAACTTTAATGCCACCCCAGTCTTAAGCTGGCTACACACCATACAGCTTTTGTTTAGGGATGCACCGAAATGAAATTCTTGGCCGAAGCCGAATAATAATGAAATGTTTGGCCGAACGCGGTGTTTCGCATTTTTTCCATTTATTTTGCCAATTTTTTGTCCTCTCTCTTGTCCTCTCATGTCTCTCTCTCTTGTCCTCTCATGTCTCTCTCTCTCTCTCTCTTGTCCTCTCATGTCTCTCTCCCTAAATGTTACTGTAGGGAATGGGATTCAGTGCACACTGCAGCCTTGTACCATAGGGTTAATGTTAGTGACACTGTAGGGATTGGGAAGGATGCTGGGAATGGAAATCAGAAAGCATGCAGGCAGCCTTGTAAATTTTAATTGCAGATACAGGGCACTGGGCAGGTCAGGGTTAATGTGGTAACATCATTTACTCAGTGACAGTCAGTCAGTGTCAGTGTGGACTCGATCAGATTATACAGTGACAGACAGTCTCTCATAGTGGTGGTAGTAGGAGGCTGGAGGTGGACTAGTAGGAGCCTGGAAAGGAGCACAGCCGCATACATACATTACTCACTCGTGCACTGCAGCCCGCCCCACACATTCAGTGAGTCTTACTCTCCTCCCTAGTTTTTTCAATGGCACATTCAGGAAGCCAATCACGCCGTGAGTAGCGGCACAGCGGAACCAATCAGGTGTGCAGGCACGCGTGACTGGTTCGCTGTGCAGCTAATCACGGCGTGATTGGCTTCCTGAATGTGCCATTGAAAAAACTAGGGAGGAGAGTAAGACTCAGTGAATGTGTGGGGCGGGCTGCAGTGCACGAGTGAGTAATGTAAAGTATGCTCACCGCTGAAGTGTCCCGGCTTCCCCTGCCTAACACGGAAGTCTGTGAGTCCTCCTGTCCTCCTCCGAGTCCCTTCCCCCTGTAAATATCGTGACCTCGGCGATATGAATATTGCCTACGGCCACAGAACGATAGTCGATATCATATCGACTATTGTTCGGCACAAAATTATTCGGCCTTTTGACTTATTCGGCCGAACACCGAAAGTGCTATTTTTTCTATTTTCGGCCGAATAATGTTCGGCCGCCGAATATTCGGTGCATCCCTACTTTTGTTGTTAGATTTCCTTTAGATTTACCTTCAACTATGTAGTGCAAGGGCCTGCCTGATTGCATACAAATTAAATGTTTAGATTTGACCTCATATTATATGGTTTTGGTAAATCTAAAGGAAAAAATCTAAAGACAATTGTATAGTGTGTATGGCCCATTAGTCCGTAGGGTTCAATATTTAGTTGGCCTGCCCTTTAACGCTATAAGTTTCAACTCCTCTGGCAAGGCTGTCCACAAGGTTTAAGAGTGTGTCAATGCAAATGTTTGGCCATTCTTCCAGAAGCGGATATGTGAGGTCAGGCACTGATGTTGGACAAGAAGGCCTGGCTCGCAGTCTCCGCTTTAATTTATCCCAAAAGGTGTTCGATTTGGTTGAGGTCAGGACTCTATGCAGGCCAGTAAAGTTCCTCCACCGCAAACTCGCTCATCCATGTCTTTATGGACCTTGCTTTGTGCACTGGTCCAAATCATTTGGTGGAGGGGGGATTATGGTGTGGGGTTGTTTTTCAGGGGTTGGGCTTTGCCCCTTAGTTCCAGTGAAGAGAACTCTTTTGAAAATCTTTTTATTTGGTTTTTTCAAAGAAATTGAGTAAACATATGAAAATACTGATAATAAACAACTGTAGTACATGGATGAACAAACAACTTAAGTTCACGGCTTATGGTAGGACCCACAATAAGAAGAAACCATTCAAGTGCCAGACTTTGCGTAGTAATCACCATCATATTTCAAGCAAGCAAGTGCAGAGACACTCGGAAGGGGAGAAGGGGGGCAAGGCAGCAGGCATGCCACCAGTAGCATCCAAATTACAGAAGCCACCGGAAGGGGGACGCCCCGCAGTGAAGGGAACTCTTAAGGTGTCAGCATACCAAGACATTTTGGACAAAATCATGCTCCCGACTTTGTGGGAAGAGTTTGGGGATGGCCCCTTCCTGTTCCAACATGACACGAGGCAAGTCCATAAAGACATGGATGAGTGAGTTTGGGGGTTGAGGAACTAGAGCGGAGACTGCGAGCCAGGCCTTCTGATCCAACATCAGTATCTGACCTCAGAAATGCGCTTCTGGAAGAATGGTCAAACATTCCCATAGACACGATCCTAAACCTTGTGGACAGCCTTTCCAGAAGAGTTGAAGCTGTTATAACTGCAAAGGGTGGGCCAACTCAATATTGAACCCTACGGACTAAGACTGGGATGCCCTTACAGTTCATGTGCGTGTAAATGCAGGCGTCCCAATACTTTTGACAATATAGTGTATAAGCTGCGGCCTTGCTTATTTCAAGATGACTATTATTTTTATTGGTGAGGTCCTCTATATAAAAAATTCTGCAATCTGTTATTCATGCATAGACTATGCTTCTCAGAAGTGAGGGCTCTGTAGTTTAGGGATGCATTTCCTTATTTTGTACAATTTTTCATGCTCCCATTTTGTGGTAACAGTTTGGGGATGGCCTCTTCCTCTTCCAACATGACTGGTCACAAAGCAAGGTCCATAAAGACATGGATGAGCAAGTTTGGGGTAGAGCAACTTAACTGGCCTGACCTCAACCTCATAGAACACCTTTTGGGATGCTATTAAAGTTCCTGTGCGTGTAAAGGCAGGTATCCCAGTACTTTTGACAAAGTGTATGTTTAGGCAGTATTCCTTCCTGGGCTCATATTGCCCTAACTGTATGTACCACTCGATGCACCGAGCAGCTGTCAGCCTCTCATAGAGTTTGACAGTCTGCTGGTAGTGGGTTGGACGGTGCCTCCTGTACAGTGGGTGTTTAGCCTTGGTGTAATGAGGCTCCAGCATTTAGGTGCGGGTAGAAGGTACAGGCAACCATCCAGCCCTGCAGCCTGTCAAACTCTGACAGCATGACAGCTGCTGCAGCTGAACGGTGCCCACATTTGAAACAGTCCAGGTTGTATCAATGCAAGAATGCATATGCCATAGCTGCTGAATTTCTGTTGGGGATTGGTCCCACAGGTATGGCATATGCATTCATCTAAGTTCACCTTTTAAGGAAAAAAAATAAGTTCAAAGTATTTTTGCAGGAAAAGAAATGTGCATTTATCATTGCTTTCTACAGGAGTCTGCAAACCATTGCACCTGCGATCAGTGCAATGTCAGGCTCCTGCCCTCTCTTCTCCAGCTTTCTGCCTGTAACCCTGTATGGGCTTCCAGTTACAAAGCTGGAGGAAGTATCCGTGGACTGAATGTGCTGGACAGCTCTCCTAAAGTCCATTGTGAGCCTTCTGTAATGGCGGGAAACGGGATTTGTAGTTCATTCACAGATCAGAGGTAGCTTTGTGGACAGAGCCCCATTTTAATGTGGCTGTGGAGGAGGGGAACTGCCTCCTGCTGTCACGGGAAAGTGGGGTTGCTCAGGGGATGAGGGGGATGTACCGGAACATGTTACTACTTGCATATAGGTGTATCACATTCTAAAGATGCGCTTTAACCATGCAAAAAAATAATTCTTTACCTGGAGTTGGGCTTTAACCCTTTCCCGACAGCGATAACTGGCCCTTCAAAAATTCGCTAGGTATGCCATGGGCTCCCAGTCATGTGATCCTTGGCACTGGCTGCCATAGTGATTACATGATTGGGAATACAGTAGCCAGCAGGGGAGATGACTCCATCCACGCAGTTTAGCATGGATAAGGGGAATTGAGTGGCACTCATTCAGCCCTTTCATCACAGCTGGTGTTTTTTTTTGTTAGAGACTCCAATAGCTGCAGTTTGGTTTGAGGGGAGAGAGGTGGTAAGAACGTGTGTTAGCTGATCTTTCCTCCATGGCATCCGTTTCCTGTTTCTTCGCGTTTCTGGTCCCTTTTTCTCTGCTTTTCTTTAGACTCGTTCACATGTGCAGCAGCCCTTGCCCCCCCTCTGAAAAGCAATCTTCATTGGATCAGAGTGCATTTCACAGGCATCCCTTCACTGCCTGTTTTAACCCTGAAAATGGCCCCCCATCATGCCACAATTTCTGTGCATTGCACGCTGAGCAGACTGAAAGATTTGTATTGGTCGTGTTTTACACCCGTAATGCCCACCAAATGAGACATGTTGTTTAATTTCTGCCACGATGTGTACAGCCCTGAGTGGCAGCTTTCCCTGGTTGAGGCAGCCACCTAGTTTTTTGTAAAAAGTAAAAGTGTAAAAAAAAAAATAAAAAAAAATTTAAAGCCCCACCGTGCTTACGTGCGAACGCATTCCTTAACTCCCGTACTCGTGTGTAAACGGTGATCGCACCACATGTATGAGGTATTGTCGCAAACCTCAGAGCGAGAACAATAATCCTAGCACCAGACCCCCTGTGCCACCCTAAACTAATAACCTAAAGGCGTTTAAAGCGTCGCCTATAGAGAATGCTAAGCACCGTAGTTGGTCGCCATTCCACGGGCAGACGCAATTTTAAAGCGTGACATGTTGGGAATCTATTTACTCGATGTAACATCTTTCACATTATACAAACAAATTGGGCTAATCCCGTGTTGTGGTTTCTTTTTAAATTGCGCTTGAAAAACCGCTGCGCAAATAGTGTGACACAAAACATTGCAACACACACCATTTTATTCTATAAAAAAATACATGATGTTTGGGGGTAAGTTTTCTAATAAAAAAAAAAAAAAAAAAATTTTACGTAGGTGCAAAGTGTCAGAGTAGGCTTGGGAAGAAGGTGGTTAAAGTGAATTTTTACTTTTCAGAATTAAAGTGATTGTAAAGTCAGGTTTTTAATTTTAATGCATTCTATGCATTAAAATAGCTTTCTGTGTGCAGCAGCCTCCCTCAGCCCCCCTAATAGTTACCTAAGCCCCATCTCTATCCAGCAATGTTGGAGTGTCTCGTCTGCCCGGGACTCGCCTCCTCATTGGCTGAGACAGCAGTGTGGCACTATTGGCTCATGCTACTGTCAGTCAGCAAATAAGGAGAGGAAGGGGGCCGGGCCGCAGCTCTGTCTGTGCGTCCCCGCTCGTTCCCTGCCTAGCCAGCGTGTGTGACCGGCCGCTGGCCACTCGCAATCTCCCACAGGAGAGGGAGAAAGACAGACGGCTGATGTAAACACAGCCGTCTGTCATTCTCTCTGAAGTAAGCACAGAGGCTATGTGATCCTGCTATATAGGATCGCATGTCTCTGTGGTTACTTCACTAGCCACGCCCCTAGGGACACACTTAACCCCTTGATCACTGAAGGCCCCTTCCCTGCCAGTGTAATTTTTACAGTAACAGTGCATATTTATAGCACTGATTACTGTAGTAATGTCACTGGTACCGCCAAAAGTGTAAAAAATGTCAGTTAAGGGTCTGATCTGTCCGCCGCAATGTCGCAGTCCTGCAAAAAAAAAAATCGCAGATCGCCGCCATTACTAGTTAAAAAGAAAAACAATAAAAATTACAATCTTTCCCTTAGTACTAACGCAAAAACTTTTGCGCAAACCAATCAAAATACGCTTATTGCGTTTTTTTTTTTTTTTTAACCAAAAATATGTAGCAGAAAACAAATTGCCCTAAAATGTTAAAAAAAAATTAGATACTTACTTTTTTTTTTTTTTTTTTTTTTTTTAGAATTTCATATAAAAAAATTTGAAAAATGTTTTTTCAAAATTGTTGCTCTTTTTTTTGTTTCTAGCGCAAAAAAAAAAATTGCACAGGTGATCAAATACCACCAAAAGAAAGCTCTGTTTGTGGGAAAAAAAGGACGTCGATTTCATTTGGGTACAGCGTCGCACGACCGCGCAATTGTCCGTTAAAGTCACGCAGTGCCGAATTGCAAAATAGGGCCTGGTCTTTGAGCAGCCAAATCTTCCGGGGCTGAAGTGGTTAAAGTCTTGATTTAAAAAAAAAAGTTATAGTTACCTGCTGTGTGCAGTAGTTTTGCACAGAGCAGCCCAGATTCTGCCCCCCCCCTGCAGCAAGCAACGTGTGTCCTTTCAGACAGCTTGTGTCCACTTGGCCCCACCCCCTCTTTCCTCATTGACTCATTAACTTTGGCAGCGGGGGGGGAATGAGGAGGGAGGCCAAGGTTCTATTGCAACATTGCTGGATCGAGATGGGGTTTCAGGTAAGTATTTGGGGGGGGGGGGCTGCTGCTGCACACCTGTTTTTTTTATCCTAATGTATAGAATGCATTAAGAGAGCTGCACGATTGATCGTAAAAAAAAATTGTGATCTCGATTCATACCCCTCCACAATCTCCATCCAGCATGTCCACGATTTTCAGTAATAATAGCGTTGATATAGATCTTGTGGCATGATGGTTAGGTAAAGGTAGCCTGGAGCAGAGGGACAGAAGGGGAAGCCAATGGCCGTGATGGAGCCAGCGTGAAACACAAATGGCGCTGATACCAGTATTGATGTCAGCAGGGTTCCCTGTTGAAATCCGTTCCAGTATCAGCGCTATTTGCGTTCTACTCTGGCTCCACTGCCGCCGCCAGCTTCCGCTTCTGTCCCTCCACTCCAGGCTACCTTTACCTTAGCTCATCATAGCAAAGAGCAGCAGAGACGCTTGTGATAATGTTACTGGGTAATGAGTACTGCATAATTTTTATTAAATACCAGTTCAATATTTTCAAGTAATTCATTTAAATACAGTATCTTGTCATATTTAGTGAATATAATACTTGCCTACTAAAAGTTTGTGAAGTATATCGGATGGCTACGCCTGCTAGCAAGGAACTTTTTTAATGTAAAGAGTTATTCGCACCAAGGACTTGTTTACCAGAATGGTCAAACGACTTAGCTCTTTATTACCAATTAAGTTACCGGGCCTTTTTCTTCCAAAATCCCCTTGAGTCCCAGAGCGTTTTTTTCATTTCAGCTATGTCTGCACATATACGGTTTCGGTTTTGCAGTCTACTGCAACATATACTACATCCTTTTTTTAGGGACAGATCGTTATTTGGTTAGGTAGCAAACCTAGATACATTACTGCTACCTTATTTGATGTTCAGATGTAAATCTTTAAAATAAAAAAGTTCATCAGAATCGTGAGTTTCGTGATCTTTGTTTTTGAAGCATAAAAATCGTCTTAATTTTTTCCAGAATCGTGCAACTGTACGTTTAAGATAAAAAATAAAAAAACCTTCTGCCACTGACCCACTGACTTTATATTGTAGGAACTAAATGTACGTGACACAAGTTTTATTTGGGAGTTGTTTTCCTCTAAGGTTTTAAAGTTGATGTATACCCGATTCATGAAATTTGACCATGGCACATATATCTGTAGTGTTTTCTCTACAAAGCCCAGTGTCTTTCTGTTCCTCTGTTATCAGGATGATAATGTCTGACAAGCTCTCGACACAGGAGATAAAAGCAGCTGGAATATTGTGTCGGAGAAGGGACTTGGAGACAGATTATCAGAGAGCTTGTCTATTCAAAGCTCAGCTTTGCAAGTTTCTTCGTTCCTCTGCCTATGTGGAAGGGGGGGGGGGTGCGCCTTCCCTCCAATCAGCTCACACACAGTGTATGCCCAGACTCCACACCCACTGCTGAAACGGGAAGAAAAATTTCTAACCGGATGTGCACTTTCTAAAGAGTCTAGAAAGCTGAAGACAGATGCACATGTAAAACGTATGTAGGGAGATTTGATCCTATATAGAAGGATCACAGGTGCTCTGTGATCATTTCTGGGGAAAGAACTGTTTACAACAGCTAACCATTCTTTACTCAGCGGGGAGCGATCGCGGGTGTCCACTGGCCCGTGCATCCGCATATTTGCTGTCTAGTGGGGGCGGGAGCTCACCCCAGCGGTGCGCGTTTGCACCCAGGACCGCTCCCGTGAGCCGACTTACCCCCTATGTCGGTTCGCGCAGCCATGTCAGCCTGCCACAGTAAAACTGCGGCGGGCTGTCGGCAAGCAGTTAAACTGCTTTAATGAACGTATATAAAATATTTACACTTCTGCCCAAACGATTGGAATTGCCCGGTGGGCTCCAAGTATCGCTAATTAGAAACCTGTGCTGTAGAGGAGACTGCACAATGTTATAAGTAGAACTTTCCACTGAGGTACAAAGCATTATGTTCACATTTATCAGAGCAAAGCAGACAGCCATGAAAGGGGGTCCAACTTTTTGATACTGTCCAACAGTGGTAAAAGTTAGCATTGCACTGATACAGGTATTGGTGCCAATACTAAGCAATGTTCAGATTCTAAAACTGATACTTTTTTGCTTAACCACTTACTCACTGGGCACTTAAACCCCTTCCTAACCAGACCAGTTTTCAGCTTTTTAGTGCTCTCACATTTTGAATGACAATTAGTCATGCAACACTGTACCCATATGAAATTTTCGTCCTTTTTTTTTTCACACACAGATCTTTCTTTTGGTGGTATCATCATTGGGTTTTTTATTTTTTTGTGCTATAAATGGAATTTTTTTTTTCAAATGCATTTTTGTTTTAAAAATGTTGCAAATTTTAGTAATTTTTCATAAATTGTGGCCAAAATATATACTGCTACATAGCTTTGGTAAAAATAACCCAAATAAGTATATATTTTTTGGTCTTTGTGAAGGTTATAGTCTTCAAGCTATGGTGCCAATCATTAAAAAGTAATTACACCTGATGTACTGACGGCCTATCTCATTTCTTGAGGCCCTAACATGCCAGGAAAGTACAAATACCCCCCAAATGACCCCTTTTTGGAAAGTAGACATTCCAAAGTATTTAGTAAGGCATGGTGAGTTTTTTGAAAATTTTTTTTTTTTTCCACAATTCTTTGCAGAATTCATTTTTTTTTCTCTCTTCACAAAAGTGGTCATATTAAGTTAGTTATTTCTCACACACTGTATAGGCATACTTGCAACTACATCCCAAAATACATTCTGCTACTCCTGAGTATGGCAATACCACATGTGTGGGACTCTTCCACAGCCTGACGACATACAGAGGCCCAACATCCAAGTAGCATCTCTTGGCATTCTAAGAGCAAAAATAACACACATAATTTCCTGACAAATCTATCACACTTTTGAAGGCCCTGGAGCACCAGGACAATAGAAACGCCCACAAAATGACCCCATTTTGGAAAGCAAACACCCCAACATATAATCTAGGAGGCAAAATGCTTCTTTTGAAAATGTAATTTTTTTTCCCACAAGTTTGTGGAAAGAAAATGAAAATGCATTTTCTCTCATTCATCGACAGACGCAGCTCTTCCTATTCATAGACTCATAGGGTATGCTCCTCCTCCTAGGGATAGACACTAGGCAGAAAAAAAAATTGTCCATGCCTATGGTGGCTGTGCTATTTTCAAACAGTTTTATTCTGCCAAGTTTCATGGATAGGACCTAGCTCCCTGCTGGGACTTCGGTCTTAGCTGTAACAGGGAAAGTTTGATTTTTTTTTTTTAACTGGTTATTTCCTGAGGACCAAGATCCAGAGGAACTACAAGCAACTGCCGGCTGGTATTTGCACTGGATAATCTAGATCCTTAAGACCTCCCAGCCTGGCCATTGAGCAGGAGAGTCCAGAACTAGGCCTCGCCACGACAGTGCCCCAATGGATGGGGACAAGCCTGCGAGTGGATCATCTTGCCGGGATGCAAACAACCTGGAAGGCCCCGAGTCGAAGCTTCCCCTTGACTAACAGCACCCCCATCCCAGGTGGGAGGTGATCTGTTTTGGAGTGGCGCCCACCTTGTACCATGGTATGGTGAGTTTAGGTCTTCTGGGGGTTTCTGAGAAGACCTGCTCAGATAAATCGAAGACGGACCAGGCCGCATCTGCAGATCAGTCTTTGTCTGCGTGATGGGGTGCCCTCACCCGTTTCTTAGGTGGGGGGACGTCTTTGATTCTTTCCGGAGCCGGGTTCTTCTCAAGTACGCTTTATAGGGGGTTCTGCTTTGGTGAGGGTCTTTCCTTCCTCGGACAAGCTGCAAAAGCTACAGGACACTATCCAGTTGCTGTTAGCAGTTTGTCTGTCTTTTCTACGAAATTGCAGAGGTTCAGGGCAATATGGTTTGGCATTAGCCACTGGGCAACTCGTCTGCAAGATTGTCCTGTCCGGACTCAATCGGCCTATGCCACGGCTGTGCCTTGGCAGCCCGGGAGTAGTTCCCTCACCCCAAAGCTTTTTCATCTTCTGTGTGTCCGGGGGGGGGGGGGGGGAGGTCAATTTGCTTCTTGCCTCACCTAGACGGTTCAGAGGTTTGTAGCCGGGTCTCTGGCTCATCTGACCGACACCAAAGATGCACTGGTGGCACCTTGGGGTCAGTACCGACTGAGTTATGCCTTCCATACTTGCAAGTCTCCTGCCGAGACTTTTATGCAGGATAGGGGGGAAAGAATTCTGGTCATTCTGGTGGCCCAGACTGGCCTTGCCGGTCTTGTTATGCATATCTGGTAAGGTTGGTCGCCGATGCTTTGGAGACTTCATCCTACTTTACAGTCGCTGGCTTTAACAGCATGGCTGTTGAAAGCCAGGTGTTGAGGAATAGAGGTTTTTCTGACTCTGTGATTCCTACGTTGTTCAAGGCCAGGAAGTCCTCTTCCAGGAAGATCTAGCATACATGGAAATCGTACATTTCATGGTGTTATCTGTTCTTCAAATGCCTCCTTTTGAAAGACTTTGGGGGCTTTTTCTGTTGTCCTTGTCTCGGAAGGTTGCCTTCTTGGTGGCTAGCACTTCTGCCCGCAGAGTTTCTGACTGGCGGCGTTGTCTTGCTGAGCACCTTATCTGGTGGTACATAGAGATAAGGTGGTACTTCGACCTAATCGGTCATTCCTTCCTAAGGTGGTTTCTGATTTTCATCTGAATTAAGACATTGTATTGCCTTCACTTTGTCCTAAACCTCAGCATCTGACGGAGCAGGCTTTGCATTCTTTGGCTGTGGTTCGGGTGATCAGGATCTATTTATAGACCACTGAGTCCTTTCAAAGATCAGACGCTCCTGTTGTCCTTTTTGATGGACCTCGTAAGGGTATGGCTGCGTCAACTGCGACCATTTCCAGATGGATCAGGCAGACGGCGGTACAAGCCTATTCATTGAAGGGCCAGGTTCCTCCTTTCCCAGTGAAGGCTCTCTACGAGAGCGATGATTGTCTCTTGGGCTTTTTGCCATCAGACGTCGGTGTTTGCAAGGGGGCAACTTGGTTGTCTGTGCATACACTCACTAAATTCTACAAGCTAGATGTGTTGGCATCCGCGAATGCTTCTTTTGGCCGCAAAGTTTTGCAGACTGCAGTTTAAAGAGAATATCCTTTTGTTTCTCCTTTGAGGGTTCCATTGTTTCCGGATGAGCTCCAGTTGTTCCTAGTTGAGCTCTATTTCATCTGAAGGGGAAATATGGGAATGGCGCTGCCTAATATAAAAAAATGTGTTCAATATGATAAAGTGTGATATATATGTGGTATGTGTAAAATCAAATGATCAATGAAAAAAATAAAGATCTGTGAAAAAATGTATTCATAAAGTGACAGTATCCTAAATATCTGTGTATGATCCCAAGACTGTGATATTAACAGTAAATATATGATTCAAAGACGACCAAGGTATATATATAAAGCAATAGAAATAGTGTATAAAAATTTATTGCAAATTAATAAATAAAAAAAAAAAAAATGTGTATGTATGTGTGTGTATGTGTGTATGTATGTGTGTGTATGTGTGTATGTATGTGTGTGTATGTGTGTATATATATATATATATATATATATATATATATATATATATATATATATATATATATATATATATATATTGCATCAAAATGATAAGGTGCATAGGTGTCTAAAAGTGAACATATAAAATATATGGTATATAAATAAATATATATATATATATATATATATATATATATATATATATATATATATAAATAATACGTGACCAATAATAAGTGAATGAATATATAGTGAGATGGTCAAAACGGGTGACTACAGTGAGATGTAGTAAGATCAAATGGCAAGTTATGAAATAAAGTGACTGAGTGGTAAAATATGGCTAAAAATAATACAACTGGTGATTGGGTGGCTATATGTCCAATAAATATTAGAAAGCAGGTGGCAAAAATCTTCGTGTGAATATTACACATTAGGTGACCCCGTGGTGGGTGGTGAGGTGCTCCGTGACCCCTATAATAGGTAGCCCACTCACCAGAAATACCCACCCCACACAGGGGTATAGAGCGGGTATATAAAGGTGGTCCTGTAGGTGGATCCTTGCTCCCTCTGTGGGTCCTGGGATGGACGTCCTTGAGGGTCCCTGTAGGATACTGGGGTATGGAAGGTTTCCTATAGGAGGATGGCCAGGGTCTGATGGGGTCCTGATGGGGTCTTAACGGTATAGGGTGGTAGCTCCGAGATTCCACGGTAGGTCAGCCAGTTTCAATGAGACAGGTATAGTGCATCAAAGCCGTATGAAATGAGGGAAAGGCACATAGTGTAATAATGTCCGGTAGGTGTTTTATTTGCAAATCAGATAAAAGGTACTCCCATTTGAGAAGGTACAAACAAGCGGTGTATCGTGCGTCTGGAACGCAATGCGATCCACGCCAAATGCCGGAACCGGAAGTGATGCAACACGTTGTACGCCTGGCTGAAGACGTATGCTTACGAAACGGCTTTGATGCACTATACCTGTCCCATTGAAACTGGCTGACCTACCGTGGAAACTCGGAGCTACCACCCTATACCGTTAAGACCCCATCAGACCCTGGCCATCCTCCTATAGGAAACCTTCCATACCCCGGTATCCTACAAGGACCCTCAAGGACGTCCATCCCAGGACCCACAGAGGGAGCAAGGATCCACCTACAGGACCACCTTTTTATATACCCGCTCTATACCCCTGTGTGGGGTGGGTATTTCTGGTGAGTGGGCTACCTATTATAGGGGTTACGGAGCACCTCACCACCCACCACGGGGTCACCTAATGTGTAATATTTACACAAAGATTTTTGCCACCTGCTTTCTAATATTTATTGGACTTTTATAGCCACCCAATCACCAGTTGTATTATTTTTAGCCATATTTTACCACTCAGTCACTTTATTTCATAACTTGCCATTTGATCTTACTACCTCTCACTGTAGTCACCCCTTTGACCATCTCACTATATATTTATTCACTTATTATTGGTCACGTATTTTTTATATATATATATTAGGGATGCACCGAATATTCGGCGGCCGAACATTATTCGGCCGAAAATAGAAAAAATAGCACTTTCGGTGTTCGGCCGAATAAGTCAAAAGGCCGAATAATTTTGTGCCGAACAATAGGGCTGAACGATAGTCGATATGATATCGACTATCGTTCTGTGGCCGTAGGCGATATTCATATCGCCGAGGTCACGATATTTACAGGGGGAAGGGACTCGGAGGAGGACAGGAGGACTCACAGACTTCCGTGTTAGGCAGGGGAAGCCGGGACACTTCAGCGGTGAGCATACATTACTCACTCGTGCACTGCAGCCCGCCCCACACATTCAGTGAGTCTTACTCTCCTCCCTAGTTTTTTCAATGGCACATTCAGGAAGCCAATCACGTCGTGATTAGCTGCACAGCGAACCAATCACGTGTGCCTGCACACCTGATTGGTTCCGCTGTGCCGCTACTCACAGCGTGATTGGCTTCCTGAATGTGCCATTGAAAAAACTAGGGAGGAGAGTAAGACTCACTGAATGTGTGGGGCGGGCTGCAGTGCACGAGTGAGTAATGTATGTATGCGGCTGTGCTCCTTTCCAGGCTCCTACTAGTCCACCTCCAGCCTCCTACTACCACCACTATGAGAGACTGTCTGTCACTGTATAATCTGATCGAGTCCACACTGACTGACTGTCACTGAGTAATTAATGTTACCACATTAACCCTGACCTGCCCAGTGCCCTGTATCTGCAATTAAAATTTACAAGGCTGCCTGCATGCTTCCTGATTTCCATTCCCAGCATCCTTCCCAATCCCTACAGTGTCACTAACATTAACCCTATGGTACAAGGCTGCAGTGTGCACTGAATCCCATTCCCTTCAGTAACATTTAGGGAGAGAGAGAGACATGAGAGGACGAGAGAGAGAGAGAGAGAGAGACATGAGGACAAGAGAGAGAAAGACATGAGAGGACAAGAGAGAGAGAGACATGAGAGGACAAGAGAGAGAGAGACATGAAAGGACAAGAGAGAGAGAGAGAGACACGAGAGGACAAGAGAGAGGACAAAAAATTGGCAAAATAAATGGAAAAAATGCGAAACACCGCGTTCGGTATTCGGCCTTCGGCCTTCGGCCAAACATTTCATTATTATTCGGCTTCGGCCAAGAATTTCATTTCGGTGCATCCCTAATATATATTTATTTTATACCATATATTTTATATGTGCACTTGTCACTTTTAGACACCTATGCACATATTATAATTTTGATGCATTTTTATATATATTTATTTATAATTTATTAATTTGCAAACAATAATTTTTATACACTGTATATTTCTATTGCTTTATATATACCTAGGTCGTCTTTGAATCATATATTTACTGTTAATATCACCGTCTTGGGATCATACACAGATATTTAGGATACAGTAACTTTATGAATACATTTTTTCACAGATCTTTATTTTTTTCATTGATCGTTTGATTTTACTCATACCACATATTTATATCACCCTTAATCATATTTTACACATTTTTTATATTGGGCAGCGCCATTCCCATATTTCCCCTTCATTATTCTTATAGTCTCTGGACTATAGTTTAGGGAGGCAGCAGCCTATCATCACATTTTTATCCAAATATATTGCCACAAGCGCGGAGTTTCACTCTATACTCTATTTTATCTGGTTGGCAACTTTAGCCATTGGGGAATTCAATTTTTTGTTTCTGTATTGTTCCCACCCCTCATGATATACTGCTTTGCGGCATCCCTTTTAAGGGCTATACACACTATAAGATTTTCTGAAGACTTTTTCCTTTAGATTTACCTTTTCTATGTAGTGCAAGGGCCTGCCAGATTACATACAAATTGAAAGTGAGTGTTAAGGTTTGACCTCATATTCTATGGTTTTGGTAAATCTAAAGGAAAAATTCTTCAGAAAATCTTAGTGTGTATGGCCCATTAGTCTCCAGACTAGATGGCGCTGCGTCTGTTGAACGATAGAGAAAACTAGATTTTTGTTAGAACTTACCGTAAAATCCTTTTCTCTGAAGTTCGACAGACACAGCACCCGCCCCTCTATTTCTATGTTTGGTTGTTTTTCTTTTTTACACTGCTTGCAACGAAACTGATAATAGCAGTGCCTACTAGGACAGCCCCCATAGGCATGGACAAGTTTTTTTCCGCCTAGTGTCTATCCCTAGAAGGAGCATAACCCTATGACTCTATGAATAGGAAGAGCTGCGTCTGTCGAACTTCAGAGAAAAGGATTTTACAGTAAGTTCTTACAAAAATCCATTTTTTTTTTTTTTCACGTAGTTGTCCATTTCTAAGATATTTCTAACACACATGTACATAGCAAAAATGACACCCCAAAATACACTCTGCCACTCCTCCCGAATATGGCGATACCCCATGTGTGAGACAGCCTAGCCACATACAAAGGCCCAACATGCAGGGAGCATTATCATTTCCTGACTACCCATTACAATTTTATAAGGCGCTGACGTGCATAATTACAGCAACTCTTTGCTCATGGAGCCGTCAGAACCGAGCGATCGGCAGTGTTCGATCGCTCAGTTCTCAGTGTAGAAGCGCTGGGGGACCGATGCAGCATCAGACTGATGCTGCATCCACCTACATAAGTATAATACTGGGAAAACCTTTCAAGCCATACATCTCTTTAAAGTGAAGCTACAATGAAATAGGAGGTCCAAATTGCACTGATCTGTTCAAAGCCACACTGGTGTGGACCAGGGCTTATAGTTATTCTGCAGCTTTGAAATGGTGCTGAAGTAGTCCAATTTTAAAGCTACAGTTCTTCATATTTTTAAGGAAACAATAAAAATTTTTCATTAGTCAAAAAAAAAAAAAACCCCGTCAGATAAAACTAAAAATAAGTATCGGTAATTGGTTCAAAAAAGGTATTGGTACTCTGTCTTAAAAAAACAAGTATTGGTGGATTACTAGTAAAAGTAACACCCGGAGTAATGCTTTCTTGTGTTCTAGCCATTGGAGCAAGTATAAAAGTGAAAACCTTGTAAAACGGTGGTCTTTTGTTGGTCTACAACAGGTGTAACAATTCACCAGTTTTTATTCTGCTTGGTAAGCAAAAGCTATCTAACTCCTAATTTCTGATGGCATAGTCGGTTAGTACAGTATTTACAAGAAGGGGCATTTGCATGGTCTGATATTTAAGATCCTGGAAGTTGCTAAGTATGATGTGGTCATGAATGACAGGGCACTATCTATTGGGCCAATGATACGTTGTGAACTTAAAGCGGTGCTCCAGCCCCCCCACCAAAAAAAAGTCAGCAGCTACAAATACTGTAGCTGCTGACTTTTACTATTAGGGCACTTACCTGTCCAGGGATCCCATGCTGTCCTCACTCAGGCTGATTTGTTTACTTTGCTCTCAGCTGCGGTGAACTCAGCAGGAAGTGGGAGCGGGTACCTGTCAAAACCACAAGGTGCCAAATGTGGCACGGGGGGGGGGGAGGCAGATAAGAGGAGCTTCCCATTTAGGGTGAAGCTCTGCTTTAAGACCTTAGACAGACTTTATTTTCCTGGTAGATCTCCCTGCTCTGGAAAGGACTTTAAAAATCTCACAACACATGTAATGCAGAAGCATGTGCTTCCAATGGCTTTTGGAATGTTACGTCCCAGATGAAGAATTTGCCTCACCAAACATAACCTTTGAATGGTAGACCTTGTGCATGCAGGCATCGGAACGTGAAAGAGCAATGTTTACATCAAGCTTGCATAACACAAAATACAAACTATTTTTAAGGCTTTTAGCAGGCTTCAAGCAGTTTTGTCAAATCCTTTTGAGAGGTTCACACCAAACCGTGGTGCGGAAAAGGCACTTTCTGGTCGTGCTTCCTGCACTGCAGGTGAACATGCTGCTATTGCAGTCTGTATGTGGGTGCCAATGAATTGGTAATGCACTGAAAATGCAGTATGTTAGCGGGCACCAGATTGCATTAGGCCTGCACGATATTGGAAAAAAAATATATTGCGATATTTTTTTTTCAAAGATATATATTGCGATATTGAGGGACCCGTCAATCCAGGCTAAAGTCAACAAGGGATTGGGAAGGATACTGGGCAGGTCAGGGTTAATAATGGTACTCTCAAATCAATTACTCAGTCTCAGTGACAGTGTGGAATCGATTGGATTATTCAGTGACAGTCTTTCTCACAGTGGTGGTAGGAGGCTGGAGCGGTGGACTAGGAGCCGGGAAAGGATCACAGCACAGCCGCATACACTGACTCACTCGTGCACTGCAGCCCGCCCCACACGTTCAGTGAGTCTCACTCTCCGCCCTAGTTTTCTCAATGGCACATTCATGGAACCAATCACGCCGTGAGTAGCAGCACAGCGAACCAATCAGGTGTGCATGCACGCGTGATTGGTTAGCTGTGCAGCTGCTCACGGCGTGATTGGTTCCCTGAATGTGCCATTGAGAAAACTAGGGCGGAGAGTGAGACTCACTGAACGTGTATGGCGGGCTGCAGTGGGATGGATGTGTGAGTTCTCCTCCGAGTCCCTGCCTAACAGAAGTCTATGAGTCGTCCTCCGAGTCCCTTCCCCCTGCCTATGCAAAATATCGTGACCTCGGCGATATGAATATCGCCTACGGCCGCAGAACTATAGTCGATATCATATCGACTATCGTTCAGCCCTAGATTGCATGATACTGTAGTACCAAGCAGTTTGGCACAGTGCATTTCCACGTTCCGATGTATTTGCGGCCTTTTCAAATGAATGGTCTTGCAAAACATACACATGGAAACAAGTGTGTTGCAATGTGAACTGGCCCTTTTTAGTCAAGAAACCTCAGTTCCAGTAAGAGTGTTAAACTTGATGGATGACTTGATTGTCCCTTTAAAGCGGAAATTCACCCAAAAGAGGACTTTCCGCTCCCATTTAGGTTGGGCAATTAGGGGGCAGCAAAACCACCCTAAACAAGCCTCAAGTATTACTGAATTTTACTGAAGCCTGCAAGCCGCGTTCACATCAAGATTTGTATTTAACCTCCCCAGACTGGAGCTCCATGGTGCTTTTAGAATAGCTGATTAGTTTGGCTCTGCAAATGCTTGGTTAAACTTTGCTGCTGTGCACAAGCTGATGTCTGCCTAATATACAAGGCCATAGTGAGGACTGGCTGGCTGTGTTTGCAAGCTTACTTGGAGGGCACAATAGCCAAGAGCAAAAGTACTTGAAAATCCATGCACTATAGGTGTTTAAAATTAATAGAACTGTATTATGAATAGTTTTCAAGTGCAGCATTGTGCATGGAGCCTAAGAGCCGGTTCATACTGGGGCGACTTGTCAGGCAACCTGGTCGCCTGACAAGTCGCCGTGGGTCGCCTGCCATAGATTAGCACAGGACCCGTTCTAATAGGAGCGACACAAGTCGCTCCGACTTAGAAAAAGGGTCCTGTACTACTTTGGGGCGACCTGGAGTGACCTGCATTGACTTCAATGATATGAAGTCCGTGCATGTCACTCCGAGGTCGCGATGCGCGCTGTGCACCGTGACTTCACAAGTCGCCCTGGCAAGTCGGGTCGCCCCTATGTGAACCGGCTCTAAATCTATAAGCTGACACTAGCAGTCTGAATTACGATTTTGACAAGGATTATTGTATAAGCATGTTCTCATTGGGTGAATCTGAATTTCTCTGTCGCTCATTGACAGACGTAGTCCTCGTTGATTAATAACAATTTGGGTTATACTGCCCTCTACAGGAGTAGGACTAGACAGGAAAGAAAACGTTCTGGCCACACCCTAGGGGCAGTCCCAGAGGGTATATCCTCTCACTTCCTGCTACAGCAAATCAGTTTTTTTTCTGTCTAGTTAGGAGTAAGGACCTAGATGCCTTGCTAGGATCTTCGGTCCTGGCAGGATTTTTTTTCTTAGAAAGATTTTTTAGACAGCTTTTTTTCTCCAGTGTTCCTGTGAGATCTTCAAGCAAGAAAGCTGGAACTGGGCGACGGGCTAGATGTTGAGATCCAGTGGTCACCCCAGTTCAGCCTACGAGCGCGTGCAGGCCATAGCTCCGCGCTGGGTCGGCCGCGACATAGTCCCACTGGACGGGGACTGACCCTGCAAGTTAAACGTCTCGCTTAAACGCCAATGACCATGAGTCACGGCGTCCGTATTGGTCGACAGCCCTCCCACCCCGGTGGAGAGGGGTACTGTCAGGAGTTGGCGCCCGCCTGGTTCCGGCATGGTGAGTAGTATGTTCCCCCTTTTCCCCCTGACGGGTTTGTGGTGAACGCGGGCCCCTCTCTGAAATGGTAAGGATGGGTCTCCCTTCTATCCTATAACATGTCACAGATCCCCCTATTTGAGTGTGATTTTTGTGAACAAGAAACCAGGAGGTTTGGTTTGGGAGCTGACAATCTAATGTCATTTCAAAACTGTAAGATGACTGAAGTCAGTGGCAGTACTAGAATATTACTGTGGTAGCATAAGGTATCCTACCTGTCAGAGGTGTTCACAGGGCGATGTCTATGCATGTATAACTGCAGTCCAGATCGCATTCCTCCAGCAAGGGCAGGCTGCCTTCCGACGGCCCACGGACCGCATGCGGCCCGCCAGGGTCCGGTACCGCCGGCCAGGCTGATCACCATCCAGGGTGAAGTTTGTGGGGCCGATGCACTCCCGCAGGCCGCTAGGCCGAATACAGCATCCCGCAGGCCGCTGCTAAGCCGCCGCTATCCTAACAGGCCGCCGCCATTGTCTTGCAGAGCACACGAGGCCGCCATATTGGCGTAGCCTCGTGTCTCCAGCATGGGAGCGGCCATGTTTGAGGTGACCAAACACCTCGTGGAGCCAGGGGGAGGCGCCGGAAGGCGTGTTAAGGGGCGGAGCCGCCTCCTTTACCCAGGAAAAAGGGCCAAAGACTTCCTGTCTGTAACAGGACAGCACTGAGCAAGCTGATGAAAACTTCTGTGCATCAGGGATGAGCCTTGGGGTCTCTCTCTCTCTCTCTGTGGGGTCCAAAAAGGCAGGTAACACTGAGGGGCGCTGTTGCAAATGGGGGATACCCAAAAAAAAAAAAAAAAGTTTTTTACTTTGTCATTTTTTGTCGCTGGCAAATGTCTTGTATAATCATTGACCCTGCCGCATAGGTATCCCCACCTGATCCCCTCAAGGTGGCCGCAGGACCCTCCAGTACCCCACTTGTTTTTAATGCATTATCGGCAGTTTTGGAGTCTTTGGTATCCCGGGTGGAGGTGGCCTGTCAAGGACGGGGATCAAGAAGCGACCCCCGCCTACCCCTATTTTTTATCTGATACTTCAGATACGGATTCGGAGCTGGTCAATGCAGCTGCAGGTCCCTCTTATGGGGCTGTTGTCTCAGGTAATGTCTCCTCAGCAGTGAGGAGAACGTTTCTGCCTCCGCCATAGCACAAGAGTGGTGGATGCACTAGTTGTGTCCGTCCGGGAAACCTTTAGTCTTGAGGTTACACCGGCAGAGGTAGCTGAGACTGAAATTCCTTTTTGGTACTTGTTAGCCTACCAAAAGGGCGAAGGATTTTCCTTTACCCAAATGGGGTTGTTTTGAAACGAACCCCTGTTATTTCCTAACGCATGGCTAGGCGCTATACGTTTGAGGAATCCCTTTTTAAAGGATAGACGGTACCACCTGCTGTCTTGCCACAGACTGTTAGGATAAAGAGGACCTCGTAACCAACGAGGACCTTCCCTTTCTGCTCATGAAGAGTTTGTTCGTTCCGCGAGGGCGGGCGATAAGGTGAAACCCTCCAAAGCCCCTTCAGAGGGTTTTTCAAAGGGCGCTGGTCGGCTAAACAAAAAGTCCGGCTCAGCCAAGCCTGAAGAATACAGCCTGATGCGCTCCTACCCATCTCTGGGGTGGGGGGATGTCTTCACCGGTTTCCGGATCCATGGCTTGCCAGAACCCCGGACTAAGGGGTTCGCGAGGTCATACGGTCAGGATACAGGATCGAGTTTCGATCACTTCCACCGGTACGATTCTTCCCTTCTAACATTGAACGGTTTCAGGGGTTCTATTCGAACCTGTTCACAATGCCCAGGAAAGAGGGCAAGGTGCGTCCAATTCTGGACTTGGAATGTTGGATACATCCTGGGTAAGAAAGTTTCTCCTTGCGGAAAAACTCCAGAAGGTTCAGTCAACGATTCGGATGTTGCTGTCCGTCAATTGGCTGGGACGGATGGTGGCCTTTTTAGAGGCAGTACCGTATACCCAGTCTCATACCCGAATTCTCCTGAAGGAGATTCTTTTCTTATGGAATCAGAATTCCGATTTCCTGGACAATCGGATCCGGTTGAGCGAGCGGACCAGGGAGCCTCCGATGCTCAACCAGGGGAAGTCATTCCTTCCGATAGTATCCAGATTACCAATAGGGTATCGGAAATGAGAGCGATCAGATTTTGTCTGATTTACTGGACCGAGCAGCTCTAGAGCAGCCCGATTCGGATCCAATCGCACAATGCCACGGTCGTGACTTATGTCAAGGGGCACTTAGAGTGTCCTGGTGGCCATCGAAACGACTAGCATCTTTCGTTGGACGGAACGGTTTGTTCCGGATCTCCCCGCAGTGTTCACTCCGGGGGTGGGAAATCGGCAGGCAGATTATTTCAGCCGTCAGATTCTGGATCAAGGGGTATGGCCTCTTCATCTAGAGGTTTTTCACTAGCTGTCCCTTCATTGGGGCACCCCGGATGTGGATCTGTTGGCACCTTGGCTCAACAGGAAGGTGCGGAGGTTTGCAGCTCGCACCCGCGATCCTCTAGCGGACGCAGCAGAAACGCTGATCGCCCCGTGAGGGCAATATCCGCTACGGCATGCCTTCCATCCTCTCAAGTTACTGCGGGAACTTCTTCGCAGGATAGAGGTGGAGGGAATTCCAGTTATTCTGGAAATTCCGGACTGACCTCGTCGAGTCTGGTACGCCGACTTGGTGAGGCTAGTCGCGGACGCTTCTTGGAGACTTCCTCTCAGGGAGGATTTGCGGTCTCAGGGACCGATCTTCCATCTTGCTTTACAATCGCTGGCTTAAATGGCCTGGCCATTGAGACCCAGGTACTGAAGGACAAGGGAGTGTCAGCTTCAGTTATTCCTACCTCTAGTTATACCTCTAGTTAAAGCAAGGAAAGCGACTTCCAGCACATGGAAGTCTTATATTGCGTGGTGTGAATCTTTTGGATTTCCCCCACATACCTATTCGGTGACCCGAATCTTGGTCTGTCTGCAACAAGGGGTTGAGCAGATACTGTCCTTGAGCACTATCAATGGTCAGGTTTCAGCGTTAGCAATCTGCTTTCAGAAACCTTTGGCTAATCATTCCTTGGTGCGGAATTTCATCCAGGGGGTGCGACATCTGGCTCCGCCAGTGCGTGCACCCTTACCGCCTGGGATCTTTAATTTAGTGTGGTCGGTTCTTCAGAAACTTCTCTTTGAAGATATTAGGGAGATTCCCTTGCTTACATTATCCCAGAAGGTGGCCTTCTTGGTGGCCATTACTTCTGCACGCAGGGTGTCAGAACTGGCCGCATTATCTTGACGTTCCCCATATCTGGTGGTTCATAGGGATAAGGTGGTTCTTCTTCCAAATCCATCCTTCCTTCCTAAGTGGTTTTCAGAGTTTTCATCTGAATAAAAATATTGTTACCTTCCCCGTGTCCTAAGACTAGCCATCCTTGGGAGTTTGCATTACACTCCTTGGATGGGGTTCAGAAGGATACACTTGACTACTACGAACTTGTTTTCGTAAGACGGACTCACTTTTTGTGATCACGGATAGCCCTTGAAGGGGGTTGCCTGTGTCTGCCGCGACCATATCTAGATGGACCAGTCAGACGGTGGTACAGGCTTATTCTATTAAGGGTCGGAATCCTCCGTTCCCTGTTAAGGCGCACTCTACTCGGGCGCCTAGTGTCTCCTGGGTCTTCCGCCATCAGGCGTCAGCGATCCAGGTTTTCAAGGCGATGACTTGATCGTCGGTTCATACCTTTACAACATTTTATAAAGTTGATGTGATGGCATCGTCAGATGCCTCTTTTGGCCACAAGGTTCTGCAGGCCGCAATCTGAGGAGACTGTTGGTCTACCTCAAGGGTTTGTTGGGTTTTTCACTTAGGTCTCATCTTTTTGCTCGATGAGTCCTTGATGCTTCTGGTTGGCTCCGGTTGGGCCTTCTGGATTTTGATTTCTGTTATCCCACCCCTCATTTGTGGTACTGCTTTGGGACGTCCCGAGTTGTTGTTAATCAACGAGGACTACGTCTGTCAATGAGCGACAGAGAAAAATTGATTTTTGTAAAATCTTACCGTAAAATCCTTTTCTCTTAAGCTCATTGACAGACGTAGTACCCGCCCCTCTGTTTTTGAGTTGGGTTGGGTTAAATTCTCTAAACACTGCTTTGTGACATAACTGATTTGCTGTAGCAGGAAGTGAGAGGATATACCCTCTGGGACTGCCCCTAGGGTATGGCCAGAATGTTTTCTTTCCTGTCTAGTCCTACTCCTGTAGAGGGCAGTATAACCCGAGTTGTTGTTAATCAACGAGGACTACGTCTGTCAATGAGCTTAAGAGAAAAGGATTTTACGGTAAGATTTTACAAAAATCCATTTTTTTTGTGCCTGTGCAGAGGGAATTGTTCTACACTTTAGGGTCATCTGGCTGGTATTTTAGTGGTTTGATGGGTGAAATTGGGCATTGTTGCTAATGTTATTTAAAGGATAACTAAACCAAAGAACAAAAATGTGGTAAATTGAAACTTGAGCCTCCTACACACGATAAGAATATCGGACAAATTATCTTTTTTTTTTTTTTTTTGGGCATGCTAGTCTTGTATGGAAATCCAAAAGGTTACTAAAGTTTTGAAAAGTCTCGTATGACAGAATACAGCTTCAGAAGTGATGTATTGTAATGTGTTCTTTGGTTTCTGAGAATGTGTGGTCTTGGTCACACAATTTTTTCCATTGAAATACCATACTAATTACCTGAAAATAGTTGTGTTATTGTACGAGAGTTTCGCGCTTGTCCCTTCCAATATTTTCGCACAAAATGATCGGCTCTCAAAAGCTATGTATTAATGATCAGATTATCGGACGATTGCTCCGGAGGTGATATTTTTTTGGCCAATTTTTCTAATCGTGTGTACTAGGCATTACAGTCCTCTGATGTAGTGACTGCTGTGTAAGGTTTTTTTTTTTTTTTTTCTCAATACAGAAAATTTTTTCTTGTTGGAAATGCAAAGTCCTTTGGGTTGCACAGAAGAATATCTACTTTCCCAGCTATCCTCTGTAAACTATTAATTGCGCTGCCCCACATAACATGGAGATGAGAGATGGATATGTTTGTTGTCCTTATCAGAAGAGCAGCCTAGGGTGACAATCGTTTCTTCCATAGATACAGTTGGTGGAGTTACCTGGCCACCAAGAGAAGGCAGTGTTATTTACAGGGTTACTAGGTAAAAAAAAGCAAAAAGCTTGGAAAGAAAAAAAACAAAAAATAAACACATTGTCTACGCCTAAAGCCTCGTACACACGCAACGATTGTTGGCCGTGAATTTTCGGCCAACGTCCGATCGGCCGATTGTCGGCTTGTTAGTATGATGCTTCCGACAGCCGACTCCGACTTTTCGGCCGAACAAAATCTGGTGTGCATGCTATAAAATTTTTGTTGGCCGTCAACAGAATGGCCGATTTTCCGTCAGTCAGTACAGATTTCGGCAGACAAAATTCAGATGAGCAAGACTGGGCATGCTCAGAGAAGAAAAAACACACGGAAGTTAACCAGCACATGACATCACTTCTGAAGTTGGTTTTTGTTGGCCGAGAAAATTAGTGTGCAGTCTAGAGCACATTTCAACCAACACAACACTGGACAAAAGACGGCCGATCGGTCGGCCGATAATCGTTGCTTGTGTACGAGGCTTAAGGCCGGCCACAGTCTGTTCCAATCTCAGCCGGTTCAACAGATTTGAATTGTGTGTGCAATCGATTAACTTGGGTACAACCAGCCTGCTGGATTTACTTGCTGCTATAGCTTCTAGCGATAACCACGTGGGGGGAGCCGTCTCGCCAGGAGGGATTCCTCTGTCAGCACTGTCTGTGTTGATGGGGAATTGTGCAATTTTTTTTCCTGCAACCACAGGGAAATTTTCAACGTCTGTGGCCTGCCTAAGGACTGGAAAGCTGCAGTATAATACATCTTCAATTTTGAGTTTAGATATACTTTAAACGGAAAGGGTTTGCACTGCTGGGCCTTTTTTTCTTTCCCTGGAAAAGATGGCCGAATTTCATACATACTTGTGAAGGGTGACTCTTGGGGAAAGTCAATAGCAGTTGCCCAGGAAAATCCCCAGAGTCTCAGGCAAGAGATATCTACCAGACATATGAACGTTGCTCAGCCTGGCCACTCTTCGCTGTCTATTCTTGCCTTTTCATACCTTTTTTAGATGCCTACAAAGACTAGAAGAAAACAGATTACTGCAGTGATAATCCTTTGCTAAATCTTTAATCAGTTTTCCTCTATTGACCCAGGTCTGTGTTTTGAAGAACTGCTCTTCATTCTTGTTAGAATGTCAAAAATATTTCCCTGTGTCTAGTGCAGGGCTCGACAAATTTGCTATGAATCTAGGAGCCAGCTAAAAAAGTTAGGAGCCAGTTTTTTTTTTGGTAGCGTGGGTTGTCAGGGCAAGTAATTTGCGCCCCCTAACTCACTTACAGCAGAGTGGTCAGTCAATAACTCCAATGTAACGCATTACGTCAAGGTTATGGGCTGGCCAGAAAGAATGACATTAAAAACCTGTTATAGGGGAAACTCCTTTTTATGCTAATGCATCATGACTGCGGCATGTAAAATACCCTCATCTGCTGCCTATTGTAGCTTAAAGTGGAGTTCCACCCTATTTTTATACTTACCTCCATCTTCTCGCTCCGGGTCACCTGAAAAAGAAATGGATAATCGCATATTTTTTTTTTTTTTACTTACCTCGTAGCGAAGAAAAAATACTTACCTTACTTCCTTCTTCCTCGGCCGCGGCCCGTCGTCACTTCCTGGCTCTGCAATGATTCCTGGGAGCTGGACGTCATAGCTCCCAGGAATCATTGCGCCTGCACCGGCCCCGACGTCAGTTCCGGGTCGCGCGCGTCATCCCCTTCTAAACAGCTTCTGGGCATGCCCAGAAGCTGTAGAGGGATGACGCGCGCGACCCGGAAGTGACGTCGGGGCCGGCGCAGAGCATCGTGGGACCAAAGAAGGCGGAAGAGGACGCAGAAGAGGATCTCGCTGGCTTCAAGCTGCCCACATCTGAGATGGCAGCGCTGGACAAGACGTTTGCAAGGTAAGTATTTGTCCTAACAGGTAAGTGCAACCCGGGACAGATCAGAGGCTAGCCATTGTGGAATGCACTAGCCCTGACTGTCCCGGGGGTATTAAAAAAAAAAAAAAAAAAAAATCCAGGGTGGAACTCCGCTTTAAAGAGGAAGTAAACCCTCCTCGGGAAGTTGTACCTATAGGTAAGCCTATATTAAGGCTTACCTATAGGTACTGTAAATATCTCCTAAACATGTACCGTTTAGGAGATATTTACCTTTAATGCAGCCAGTGACGTCACTGGCGCATGCGCTCTGAAGGAACGGCTGATCGTGCCGTTCCTTCAGAGCCCCGTGCCGTGACCGTCGGCTCCCGCGCGCGTGCGCGGGAGTGACGTCACCGCGGCTCCGGCCAATCAGATGGCCGGATGCCGCGATCCCGGAAGACGGGCGACAGAACATGTCGCTCGTCATACAGGTGAGTGAGCGGCACGGCGGGGGCTCGTTCTAAGGTAAGTATTGCATAATGAGCTAATATGCGATGCATACTAGCTCATTATGTGTTTCTCTTGCAGGATGTAAAAAAAAAAAAAAAATTTTAAACGGGTTTACAACCTCTTTAAGGGTGGCTGTTGGTGGGTGGCAAAAACATGTCTTTACAGCACCCAACTGCACATCTAAATAAAGCCTTTGTGACATTTTAAATAAAACAAACACAGAAAAGGATGAAAGAAGTATTCCAGCGCTGCTGATCTTCTGTTGCCTCTTTGCAGCTACTTCCTGCCTGTGGTGATTGTTGATAATACACAGGGCTTTATCAGAGGACATAAAAAGATCATTTTAAAGCATGCCAGCCTCATCTCCCCTCCTCCACCTCACAGCACACCTTAAACAACTTTGCACTATTAGAACAGCGGCTCAGTGTGTCACAGCATGGAAACATGAACACACACACAGGCAGCCCCCGTGCTCTATCCTCCACCAGAACTCTCCCCCCCTCCCTCATAGTAGTTACTGTGACAGTCTGCCTGCTAGGTCAGGTAAAGGGCACACAGGCTGGCGGGTCCCCCTCCTCCTCCTCACTCTTCTCCAAGGTCTGAACTCCCGCTGTGGTCCCTGGGGGGAGGAAGACCAGCCTGATAAGGACGCTACGGGCAGCAGAAGAGAGCTCAGAGAGCAGCCATTCCGGACCGTGCTCTGGCAGAGGAGAAGAGGCCCGCCCCCTCCCCTCTCATGTTACACACAGCCGGACTTCATATTACTGCACGGCTCCAGGGAAAACACGGAGACCAGGGAGGGGGGAGAGCGAAGCATCGGCTGCCTGACACTCTGAGCTGCGTGTCCGGGCAGTCAGTCAGGAGTTGCAGAGAGTGGGCTGGCCGCAAATCAGGAGCCAGGACGCGGTTTCTGGTCGCCATGGCGACCTGGCGACCGGGGTTTGTCGAACCCTGGTCTAGTGTATGTACAGATTTTTTTTTTTTTCTTTTTAAAAGCAGTATTAAACCCAAAAGCAAACATTTATTATATTAGTTTACCGATTCTTAGATGAGATGGCTGCATTTGTTTTATTTTTCATGCTTTCTTTCTTCTCTTATATTTGCAGCTGGTGATCCAGCGAGTAAGTCTGTTTTTAAAAAGCTCTCCTGCAGATGTAGCAGTTACATGGATGAGACAAACATTTAACAGTGACAGGGGTGCTTAAAATGATCAGCTTGTTAACCTTTATCCCAAAAGGAAAAACTGTTCGCTGTAACTGCTCATAAAATATTAACTGGACTGGAGTATGGCTTCAGTTTGTTTGGTGTATTTAAAGTGGAGCTCCAGGTTTCACGAGAAAGTCAGTAGCTACAAATACTGCAGCTGCTGACTTTTAATAGAAGTGCAATTACCTGTCCAGAGATCCCACAATGTTGGCACCCTGAGCCTGTTCTTCAATCGGCTTTCAGGTGCAGACGCCAGCATCTGTAGTAAGGGAAACAGGAAGTGTTTTCTACTGCACGTACACGAGTCCTGCTGCCCTTTCTTTCTTTTTTTTTTTTTTTTTTTTTTAAAAGGTATTTTTATTAATCCAAAACACCAAACAAACGTAACCGAACAGATACAGAGAAGGAATGTGTTACATCGGTCAATACGGCATATAAACGGAGAGTGATCAGATAAACTGACATACCAAATGCAATCAATAACCAGTGCATGTAGAAAACTCCCCCCTTGCACCCCCTCCCGGGTGTACACACACACACACACACACACACACACACATATTTTTTTTTAATTGCAACCCCTCACACTTTGCATAGCCCCACTGCCCTTTCTGAATGGTCCCCCCGTCTTCTGGGATCTGTGTGTGTGTCTCAGAAGGCAGCGAAGGGGGGAGTAGGAGGAGCTGCACATACTCGTAGATCTCAAGCGATCTTACCTGGAAGTGGGAGCGGGTACCTGTCAAAAGCAGGTACCCGCTGACCCCAACAAAGTGGCAAATGTGGCGGGGGGTTGCAAACAAGCAGAGATACCCTTTTTTGGGTGGAGCTCTGCTTTAAATCTGCCCAAATATCTAGTATACCCCCCCCCCCCCCCTTCCAGACTGTCCATGCTACTGTCTGAAAGAGACCACTGTGCTCTTTCATCCAGAGTGGGGGCACTCTAAGGGTCGGTTCACACACAAGTACAGCTGCTTAGGAGGTAAACCACTGCGGTTTCCTCTCCAGCAACTGTCCTTTTGCCGTTGTTGTTGGGGGCATTGTGGTGCACGATTCAGCACATCACGGGGCTCCCTCCTTCTTCTTTTTTTTTTTTTTTTCTTTCCTCACTTAACATTATCTGAAGTTACACTACATGTTACTGCTGTACATTTAAAAAAATAAATAAAAAGGCGTGTGATACGATGAATCGCACACCACACCGCCCTACTGCAACTGCCCTACTGCAGCCACAATGTACAGCTGCTGGAGAGGAAACCGCAGCGGTTTACGTGATGTAAACATGCGATCCTGTACAGTGCGCTGTAATAAAAGCAGCATGTCTGCATTTTGTCGCAGCACAGCTCTGTACTGCATTGTAGTGTGAATGGGGGGCACAGGAAGCAATCGTTTTCTATGTGTCTTTGGGGTGACAGGCGTTTCACAATGCTGTTGATGGCGGAATACCTCCGCCTGCGCTATTCTATTCTGATAGCAGGAAGTTCACCCCCGTCAGAATACAATGATCACTGCTGCAGGCTAAAGCTGTCGGCAGTGATCGTACAAGTGTGTATGGCTAGCTATACAGTAAATGCTTTGACACGGGTACTGTTCTCGCTAGCTATTTATTTACTCAATTATCTAGGAATTTGTCAGGAAGATATTTGTAACATATATTTGTATTGGCTTAACAAAAGGGCTTTTATTGTGTCTGTAAAGTTGCTGATGAATGCAGATGTACTCTGTTTAGCAGCTACAAAGTTTTCCTGTAGAGTCTCTTGCTGCTCACAGGTGTTGCCCTCTGGTAACTAAAATATTTCTTAACCTGCATGCAACAGTGTATAAAGCTGGTTATACACTATGCCAGTTTTAGCCAGTTCCTGATGAACTGTCTGAAATTCACTCCTTGGTTGGCCCTGTTGTCACTGCCCTCCTGCACCGCATTCTTCGATCGAAAAATTGAAGCAGCTGGATGGAAATTTGCAGCCAAAAAGTGGCTACATCCAATCAGATGCACCCACACTCCAGGCATTGACAGGTAGCTGCAACAGTTGTCAGCATATAACCGGAATGGCAGGAGATTAATCTTGTAGATTTATTTTTTTTGAGTGTGTATGAGTGTATGGCCAGCTTTAGGCTACATCCACATGAATGAACAGTAAGTAAAAGTGCTGTGCAAAATGTTGGCTCACTACATGCTGTAATAAATAAAATCCATTTGGGGGAGTGATTAAAAATCTTTTCAATGTGGACCCTTTTTTTTTTTTTTTGTGATGAATGATTAGAACTTCTCAAATGTTTTGTTGCTTCCTTCCCTTTCCCTTTCTTATTTGGGTGTCACAGAAGCAGGGATTGAAGCCCAGCTCCGGCAAATTTTAAAATTATCCCTTGCGGTCAGACTGCACCCACTCTGCAAGGGTTAATTGCTCATTCTGTCTAGGAGAGAGAAGAAACACTTTCTTACTCACCCGATCCTCCACTCTCCCCGAAGATCGTGTTCCCCAGTGCATAGGCAGTCAGCTGTTCCTCTGTGTCATGTTCAATGCAGGGCTATGGACCTTGCTTTGATCTTGATGTCAGGACCCTAGACATCTGGAGCATGCAGGAGAAGAAATGGTGGGGACCAGTCCAGCTGCGAGAGAAGCTGAGGATTAAGAAAATGTATCTTTTTTTTTTTTTTCTCTCTGCGCTTACATCGACTAAGCTTTAATCAAATAACTTCTGCAAAAGTGTTATTGGCAATAATCTCGATAAATCTGTCCCCATGCTTCTAACAGCTATACAAATGTAGACACATTTTGGAAATTGTAAGTTGTGTGTAACCACGTGTACCCCTCAGCATGTGAAAGATGTCAGTGATAAGAATAGTGAGGACACAGTTCATTACCCACCCTGACTTAAATGATTTTAAAGCAGGGTTGGCACTGTCACAAAATTAGTTATCCAGTATTTTGCATTCAACAATCTACTCACCAGGCCAATAAAAATTTACACAATGTTTTAAAAGATTACATCTGAAGATCTGTGCAGAAAAATGTTTGTACCTTTCTTAAAGAACAACATCCCAAGTATTAGCAGCATGGACGCTTTCCTTGTTTTGTGTAACTTTTTTTTTTTTTCCCTCCGCAGAGCTTTACTTCTTGATAGCGCGATTCCTTTCAAATGGACCTTGTAGTAAGTCTGCAGAGGTAAGTTGGATTTATTTTGCTAGTAGTGATTTCTACAGCAGTAGGTGCCTTTTTCTGTTGGCAGTGCAAGCAGATTCCTGCCTACGTAAAAATGGCAGATGGCTTCTTGACTGGACTCAGTGGCCTCTGAATTCAACATTTCCAGGCAGTCAACTAACTACACTGAGATACGTTCTTTTTACTCAGAAAATGTTTTTTGTTTCCATCGATAAAGTTTTCAAGTTTATACATCTTTGACAGACAGGGCCAGTTTAGTGACCTCACTTTTCTTTACTTCAGTTAAACAGTGCAGCTATCCCTACCTCCAGTATATTGTTGGACAGTGAATGAGCAGCAGCATAGTGAGCTCATCCCTCTTCTGTCAACACATGTGCATGAAGCAGAAATCCAAGTAGATAAAAGCATCCAGTAGTGCAATTTTGTATTTACTAAAAAAGCTATTCAAAGTTTGTAAAGGTAGCCCGCACCAATATGGTTATTTTTCAAAAATATATGAATGCAAACTTGTGAGTTCCCGACAAACCACCAGAGATAAGCAGAGAAGAAGTTGGAGCACCATGATCCTGATTTCTCATGAAGAGATAACGGCATACGGAAACCTTTTGGGCATTCCTGCATTTCATCAAGCTGACTGTAACAAATTAAAGTACATATAAAACTGGAGACCCAAAATGGCATTAATGGGTTACAAAGTAATTACTGGTTATACAACTGAAGTCAAAAGTAACGAGGTGTATGCACTGATCCCTAATTAGAGTTTAGCCAAATGATTCCTGCTCCAAGGGAAATCTGAAATGTGATACATATACACAATATTACTAAAGGAAAAAAGCTGAGATTAAAGTTAATGACTTAACCCCTTCAATGACAAGGTATTCAATTCAAACATCTGGTGAACCTACCTACGTTTTAGTGCTAATGCTATCACTACCCCTCCTAGACTTGGCGACCTGCTCAAGTATAAGTTTCAAATCAATGTGTGACCTCTAAAAACAATGTTTGGAAACAGGGAGCCCAATCTGTTTGGACCTGATCGAGTACCTGTCCTTTCAAACTGTCCCTAATTTTCTGAGTAGTTTAACCACTTTAAAAAAAGATTTCAGGGACACTTCACTAATTTGTATATGTTACCTGGCATAGCAGTTTAATGCCATATCTATTTGACCACTCTAAATTGATATATTTCTGTATATTTTAGGTAAGGCTCCATTCACACCTGAGCGTTTTAACGCCTGAAGCAAAACGCCTGTAGCTGAAAAAAGTACATGAGCTTCTTTTTGGGCTGATTACCAGCGTTTTTGATAGATGTCAATGCCTGCCTCCAAAAAACGCCTGAAAATCGCGGTAAAAATCGCGGTAAAAAATGCTACGCTCAAGTGTGAATGCAGCCTAAGAACCGAATTGGTAAAAATATTGTCTTTAATAATGTTGGTACATTCAGAGCATGTTAAAGTGATTGTAAAGGCGGAAGGTTTTTTATCTTAATGCATTCTATGCATTAAGATAAAAAGCCTTCTGTGTACAGCAGGCCTCCTAATACTTACCTGGGGTCCCTCTAGATCCAGCGAATGCAGGAATTTCTTGGCTGCCCAGGACTCCCCTCTTCATTGGCTGAGATAGCAGTGCCATTGGCTCCCACTGCTGTCAATATAGTCAGCCAGTGAGAGAAAGGGGGCTGGCCACAGCTCTCTGTCTGAATGGATACAGGGAGCTGTGACTCAGAGCTTTAACTCAGATCGGGTGCCCCCATGGCAAGCTGCTTGCCGTGGGGGCACTCAACGCTGCATAGGGCAGGTAAGCATAACATGTTTGTTATTTTTAACTATAAAAAAAAGAGACTTTACAATCACTTTAAAAATTTGTATGTATCTGCTCTCACAGCCCTAAGAAAAGTGTGGGATATTTCACATAGAAGTTGATCAGTTGTTATGATTCGATCTGTTACTGTGGGGTTACATCTGCCAGGATATGCCATATGAAGAAAATGTAATGGCATTTAAAACTAGCAGATGTATGTATGTGCAGGTCATCCACGGTATTAATATAAAGATTGCATCCTTCTTTACAATATTGTGTGTATCGTTTACAGTTTTCAAGTTTAAACATAACTTCTATCAAAAGATCTAGTTAAACATTTCTTTCTTTTTCGTTCAATGAAGGACACAGCTCTTCATCTTCTTGACCGTAGGGTTATACTGCCCTCTACAGGAGTAGGACACTAGGCAGAGAAAAAGCTTTAGCATGTCTATGGGGCTGTCCCTGGGGGTATATTCAAACTTACTGCTATAGGTATTCAGTTTTTTTTCTGCCTAGTCAGGACCTAGTTCCTTGTTGGGATCTCTGGTCCTGGCAATTGTTTCTTTTTACATGGATCAATTTGTGGCGTTACCCTTTGGTCTCGCTTCCACTCCCCGGGGTCTTCACGACAATGTTGGTCCCGGTTCTAGCATTACTGCATTACTGCATCAGCGGGGTATCTCTGTACTGGCGTACCTGGACAATCTGCTTTTACGAGCAGTCTTCACCTTGTTGGACAACTTGGAGATTATTCTGCAAACGCTGAGGGAGTTTGGTTGGCTTCTGAAACTTCAGAAGTCTGCCTTGGTTCCTTCCACAAGCCTAGTCTATCTGGGTCTGACTCTGCACTCGCCATCAGCCAGAGTGTTTCTTCCTCGGGAGAAACTTCAAAAGTTGCAGGAGGCAATTCAGATTTTGCTGTCTCTTCGGACTTGCATGCAGCTGTCCGGGTGGGGAGGCGTCCATGGCACAGACTGTACTCGGGGGGGTCTGGTCTCAGGAAGACTACCGATCAATGTACCTTGATTAAGCACAAGATGTATGTGTGAAACGGGTCTACGAGACTTCATGCTGGTGTCTTTGGTGTCATCACTTGCAACTTTTTGGAAATAAAGGTATTTGAAACCTATTGGAATCCCTGGATGTGCGGCTATTTCTTTTCCTACAAGTGTTCCCACGGAGGCGGGCCGGGGCCAGCACTCTATTGGATATCCTATCTCCTGGCAATCACCACACACTATACATCTGGAGCAGTGTCTTTCCTTTCTTCAGTATCCATGTACTGGAGCTCCGAGTGATCAGACTTTGTCTTGATCATTGGACAAGTCATCTTTAGGGGTGTCCGGTGCGTATTCAATCAGACAATGCCACCTCCATGGCCTATGTCAATCACCAAGGGGGCACAAGAAGTGTCCTGGCAGCTCGGGAAGTTGCCAGCACTCTAAGGTGGGCAGAAAGATTAGTTCCAGCCCTCTGTGCTCTGCACATTCCAGAGGTGGAAAAATGGCAAGCAGACTGTCTCAGGCGTTAGAGCGGAGAGAATGGTCTCTTCATCCGGAGATGTTTCATCAGTTGTGTCTCCGGTGGGGTACTCCCGAGGTGGATCTGTTGGCCACTTGCCTCAACAGGAAGGTTCAGAGGTTTTTGGCATGGTCTCGAGATCCTTTGACGCTACAGATGCTTTAGTGTCTCCTTGGAATCAGTATCGTCTGATTTTACGCCTTTCCTCCTCTCCAGCTTCTGCCAAGACTACTACGCAGGATAGAGGCAGAAGGGATTCCGGTCATCCTAGTGGCTCCAGACTGGCCTCGTCGTCCTTGGTACGCAGATCTTTGTACAGCTGGTCGCCAGTGCTCCTTGGAGACTCCCTCTCAGGGAAGATCTGCTGTCCCAAGGGCCAATCTTCCATCCTGCCTTACAGTCGCTGGCTTTGACGGCCTGGCTGTTGAAAGCCAGTTGCTGAAGGACAGAGGGTTGTCTGACTTGGTGATTCCTATGCTGTTAAAAGCTAGAAAATCTACTTCTAGGAAGATTTACCATTGTACGTGGAAGACTTGCATTGCGTGGTCTGATTCCCTCAAGGTTCACCCTTGTTCCTTTTCGGTGGCTCAGGTCTTGGCTTTCCTCCAATGAGGGGTTGAGCAGTGCCTGGCCTTGAGTACCATCAAGGGCCAGGTCTCGGCCTTGGCGGTTTTTCTTTCAACGCCCGTTGGCCACACATACCTTGGTGCATACCTTTCTCCAGGGCGAGACACTTGGTTCCTCCAGTGTGGTCTCCATTGCTGCCGTGGAACCTCAATTTGGTGTTGTCAGTTCTCCAGAAGCCTCCCTTTGAAAATATTCAGGAGATTCCCCTGCTTGTTGTCGTTTTGGTGGCCATTACTTCGGCGTGCAGGGTGTCTGCATTGGCGGCGTTGTTTTGTTGTTCACCTTACCTGGTGGTTCACGGGGATAAGGTGTCCGTCGTTCCTTCCGAAGGTAGTCTCTGACTTTCATCTGAATGAAGACATTGTGTTGCCCTACCTGTGTCCCAAGCCAAAGCATCCTAAGGAAGTTTCCTTGCTCTCCCTGGATGTGGTTTGGGCAATAAGGGTGTATCTGGCAGCTACGGTGTCTTTAAGGCAATCTGACTCACTCTTGTCCTCACGGATGGACCTCGCAAGGGACTGGCTGCTTCTGCTGCGACCATTTCCGGATGGATCAGACACTGTGGTTCAGGCTTATTCTATTAAGGGTCAGGTTCCTCCTTTCACTGCTTTAATGCGCACTCTACTCGGGTGCTTAGTGCCTCCTGGGCCCTCTGCCATCAGGACGTCAGTGATGCAGGTTTGCAGGCGGCTTACCTGGTCATCTGTACACACATTCACAAAGTTTTATAAAGTAGATGTGTTGGCATCTGCGGATGCTTAATTTGGCCGCAAAGTTTTGCAGGCTGCTGGTTTAGAGGACATTTTTTTACTATTAATTAGTTTCTGTTGTTTAGAGCAGTGGTCCTCAACCCTTGCCTACAGGGCCCACTAACAGGCCAGATTTTACTGTTAGTGGGCCCTGTAGGCCAGGGTTGAGGACCACTGCTTTAGAGGACTTGTCCTCTTTGAGGGTTTTTTTTTTTTTTTGCAGGTGAGCTCCAGTTGTTGACAGTTGAGCTCCAAGTTACCTGGTTGGCTAGGTTTAGCCTTGGGGAAGTTTGTTTTTTCTGCTGTTCCCACCCTTCATGTTTGACACTGCTTTGGGATGTCCTTACGGTCAAGAAGATGAAGAGCTGTGTCCATCAATGAACGAAAGAGAAAATTGTATTTTTGTCTTACTGTAAAATCCTTTTCTCTGATGTTCAACGACGGACACAGCACCTGCCCCTCTATAGAGTTGGGTCTTTTCCTTTGACACTGCTTGTTACAAAACTGAATACCTATAGCGGGAAGTGGGAGTATACCCCCAGAGACTTCCCCATAGGCGTTTTCAGACTTTTTCTCTGCCTAATGTCCTACTCCTGTGGGGGGCAGTATAACCCTATGGTCAAGAAGATGAAGAGCTGTGTCCGTCAATGAACATCAGAGAAATGGATTTTACGGTAAGACAAAAAGGCCGGTATACAAGGTTTGAATCTCGGCCCGTTTAGCTGGAAACGGCCAAAATTTGAACCGTCATTGGGCAGGCCAACGTACCAAGTTGACCGATCATTTTGGGTACAACCAGCCTGCCGGATTTTCTTCCGATTATTGAAAGGAGCTACTATAGCCGTTACCGATAGGACCGCTTTCCCTGCCCCCTCGCCGGGAGATGACGATGATTGATTACCCTGTCAGCACTTCCTTGGTTGATGAGGGTATCATGCAAAATTTGCACCGTGTATGGCCAGACTAAGACTAGGGTGCCTTTCACACTTGTGCACCTTTGCCTCACCTTTTCAGGACGACAAAAGATTAAAGCTATTCCTTAATAAATCCTATGTAAACACTGTGGTTTTAAAAGCCCTGCCTGCAGCATCTTTGGTGCAGTTTTTCAAAAGCGCACCAAAAAGACACCTTCCATTATAAGTCAATGGGAATGCATCAAAAGTGCATCAGTGTGTGAGGCCTTTAAGCTGTGAAAGGGCGCTATATGATGCGTCTGCAACCCTCTCTTTTTTTAAGCGTTAAAAAAAAAAAAAAAAAAAAAATTCAATCTTTGTTATATACCATATTAAACTGAATCTGACGATGTGCTCCATTGTGCTCTTCAGAGGTCAGTAGCCATCCAGTTTTGGGATTTAGCAAGTTTGTATCAAAGTACATCTCTGAATGAAGAGAGATCTTGGTTGAATTTTGGAGAAAAAAATCTGCTGTATGCCTGATGTATGTTTTAGACAGAACCAAAGAAGCTGGAACAAATTGGCATCTAACGTTGTCACTATTGGCCTGCCTGATGGATGGGTTGGAGGCTTGTGCACTGTAGGCACTTTGTAGAATACGGGGGTAATGGGATATTTCACCCATAGATATTTCGAAATTTCCTTAGAAATCATATCCAAAATATAACACTGCCTTTTCTTTACGTGATATTAAAGGAGTTGTAGAGGCAAAAAGTTTTTTGTCCTTATGCATTCTATGCATTAAGATAAAGCCTTCTGTGTGCAGCAGCCTCCCTAATACTTACCTGAGGTCCCTCTCTGTCCAACGAAGTTCACGAGTGTCTCAGCCGTCTGAAATTCTCCTTCCTGATTGGCTAAGACATAGCAGCGGTGCCATTGACTCCTGCTGCTGTCATTCAAAGTCAGCCAGCCAATCTGGATAAAGGGGGTTGGGTCGGGGCTACGTGTCTGGATACAGGGAGCTTTGACTCAGCTCGGGTGCCCCCATAGCAAGCTGCTTGCTGTGGGTTCACTGAAGGGAGGAAGGATCACCGAAGAGGGACCCGAGAAGAGGAGGATCTGGGCTGCCCTGTGCTTATCCACTGCAACAGAGCAGGTATGTATAACATGTTTGTTATTTTTTTAGGAAAAAAATAGACTTTACATTTTTAAATTTGTGTTTTTTTTTTTTTTTTTTTTTTGCTAAATGTGCTGCCAATAGACTGGGCATGCTCTTGCAGCTTTTATTTTATTATTTTCTTTTTTCTTTTCTGAGTTTCCTTCTCCTACTGCCCCCCAACTACTGATATGTAGGTTCCCTCTGTGTCTGCTGGCACCTATAGTCTCGCTGGAGCCTCCACTTTTCTGTACAGTCTATATAGATCCTATGATGACACGCATATTAATTTTAGCTTTATGGCTGATGCTCATACCTCCCCCCCCAATAGAGCATACTCACAGAATGTTAACTCTGCAGAGGATACGTTAATGAATGTCAGTTTCCTGTCTTCGTATTGCATGCTGGGATTGCTGGCTGAATGTTGCCCCACTTGCTGTGATGTCTGTGTTTCCTGCCTTCTGTGTGTCTGGCTCTAGGATTTCTTGACACAAAACAGGAATGGTGTTGAACGTTTGTAGCTCTTTAAAAAGTAATGCCAGCAGAGGAAGGTGTACATTTGGGTCCCACAGATGAAGCACTAGCAGTAAATATACTGTTTATTTCCAGGGAAAGCTGACCATTTTAATGCTTCTCAAAAAAACGGATATTCACATCTGGTGTCGGCATCAACAAAAATTGACTGGACCACAGTGTCTAGGCTGTAATCTCCTATAGTCTCTTCTGAGGAGAAAGGAGACACTGCACCTAATTTTTCCCCAGCTCTGTTTTCTATAGGGTAGAATAATGGTGCCTACCCACAGTGGGTATGATGCACAAAGTTTTAATGGGCAAGGGGGAGAAGGGGGCGAGAAAAATGATGGTATCTCCTCTTTTCTTTTCACAGAATGTCTTGTATTCTGTGAAAAGGATAGAAGGCTTTTTATGAATGGATGAGAAGAGCGGGAGAGCATACATTATTCTGCACCGTACACTAGCCAGAACTGTCAGGCACCCCAAGCTCACAGCTACCAGTGTCCAGCATTGGTTAAAAATGTTAGGTTCCCGACCCCCTCTCCACAGCCAATCTCTTGTGGCTACCCTCTTCTCAGCGCCGTTCTCTTGCTAACCCAATTACCCGTCACAGCATGCACCTCTGGGACAGGCTCAAGAGCCGATACTCCCTCCAATCTCTACACAACCCATTGCTCTCCTTTCTTCATAATCCATTCTTCGCTCCGGCCTGGTCCTCCCCATCAGCTTTCGCTAACTGGTCTAGGGCCGGTGTCCTCCCAGCATACCAATTTTTCTCTTCCACCTCCTTCAAACCCTTCCAAATGCTCTGTGAAACGCACCACCTTCCCCGCTCTGAACTTTTTCGGTATCTACAACTGAAACATTTTTACGCTCCATGTACCCCCTCCAATCCAACATCCTGCAACTTTTCCTCTTTCGAGCGTACCTGCAAATCAGACTCACACAAACTTGGCCTGATCACGGAGCTTTATTCTCCTCTGCTCTCCCCAATCTCCTCTGCCCCTCTCGCCTATGCTACGAAATGGATGAGATGAGTGACCTTTCCCTTTCTCTTGATGATACAGACTGGGAACATATCTGGCAGGCAACTAAATCCTCCTCACCGAACGCCGCAGCTCTAGAAACTAATTATAAGGTACTCCCAAGATGGTACCTGGTCCCAGCTAGAATACACAAATTTCTTTCCCACTACCCTCCACAATGCTTCAGAGGCTGCGCATATGCAAATTTTGTGGGATTGCCCCATAGTTCAATCTTTCTGGTCTGCAATGTTCCGGATTCTCTCAGAACTCTTCGACACCTCTCTGTCCCCCCGATCCTTTTTATAGCCCTCTTGAACCTGAAACCCGTCGCTCTGACGCACCGCCAATTTAAACTACTTCTTCATGTCACCACATCAGCCAAGCAGACCATTGCCAAGGCTTGGAAAACCCCCTCTTTATGCGTACTCGCCACTAAACACAGGATTACCCAAGCCATGATTCATGCCAAAATAGGTTGTCCTCCAAGACACAGTTCCTAAATTTTAAAACTTATGGACTCCTTGGATTACCCATTTCCAACCAAACAAGTAAAACTTTGGTGCAATGCGCCTGTCCCCTGCGCTCTGAGTGGTGCAATCCTCTATTCACCTCCGCTACGAACTTGCAGATGTTTGAGAACTATTGACACGGCAAATCTGGAAAGCTTCGGCCTTGCAGCACCTTTCAAGACCAGGGTAGTCTGGGACCACTAAAAACGACAAACCAACACAAGGGCGCACCGGCCTAGTGCATTATCCTTAAAAGTTTATTAAAATAATGGAATAAAAATTTTCATTGCTGAGGACTCTCTATTTTGTCTGATATGCCTTTATCAAGAACCCATTTCCTACCCCCTGGCCTTTACATTACTTTGATGCGTCGATGCGTCCATGACAATATTCTAGATCATGATTATTAACTTTTTCGGCCTTCAGTCTACCGGTCTGTCCCTCCCCTGGGGGGGACACATGCCCCATGTCTTCTCCCCTTTACTCGTCCCTCCCCCCTTCTTTTTTTTTTTTCTCTTTTCTCCCCCCTCTTCCTTCTGCTTTTTTTTTTTTTTTTCTTGCCTTCCAGGCAGCCCTCAATTATTTCCACCTCTCCCGTGTACCACAGTCTCCCAGACTCCCCTTGCTCTCTGGCATTGTCCCCCTCTGGGGTGCCAAATAGCTACGTTTTTTTTTTTTGTTTCACATCCCTAGTGGGAGATGACACCAACAAATTTATCTCCCCTATGAATTGCATTTTTCTTCCCGTTTGTTACTGTACACCCCTGTTATACATTGTTTGTTTAGTGATTTTGTTACGCACTTTTACCATGCCACAGTTGAGCAATTTATTGTTGCTGAGTCCATGTCATTGGTACCTACTGCCTTATACTGTGTTCTGTGCCAAACTCT